>NC_072489.1:23802250-24114500 GCF_027574615.1 Eptesicus fuscus
CATGGAGGGTAGAGGCTACCGACCAAGCAGGGAAGGGACTCCCACTGGCTGAACCCAGCAGGAAGTCAGCTGACAAGGAAGCCCAAGAGATACTACGTGCAGGAATAAGCTTCTCAGGGCATAGAGCAGAGTGGAAATAAACCTGGAAGGACAAAAAGCAAACATAGAAAAGTATTTTTCAAGGTCACATAGCTAGTCAGCCCCACCCCATTGCCAAGAAAGAGTCCCAAATTCACAGCCCTAGCTGGGGAGAGAGCAGTTCTGTGGACGCTGCAAGACTCAGCACCACTAGAAGGTAGGGGGAAAGTCTGTAGGCACTGAAGTGAGACTAGACAAGGGTCCAGTTTGATTATGTGCCCACATGGAGCAAGAGCTCTGAATGTACAATTGAAAAGATCTTTCCAGCAAGACAGGCAAAAAATTGGAAACTGCCAGGCAAGCCAGGAAAGACTCAGGTCTAGGAAAAGAATTGATCTTTTCTCGGAATATCAGTTCCACTCCAAGCTCTTAATTAAGAGGATTCTTATGTCTGAGAAGTTTGCTTTCATATTCTAAATCCAGAAAAACCACCACCCAAAGCAATGCTCTCTCATCGTTTCCTCTCATCCTTAAAGCCAAATAAAACCTTGTTGTTGTTTTTTGGCAAGCTAGAGATCCCAGCTAATCATGCTGTGTTTTGTTCTGATTAACCTTTGAAATAGACATTTCTTCCTCTCTCTCTCTCTCTCTCTCTCTCTCTCTCTCTCTCTCTCTCTCTCTCTCTCTCTCTCTCTCTCTCTCTCTCTCTCTCTCTCTCTCTCTCGTTTGAGGACAGGCTCTTCCTTAAAGGTCAGTGAGCATCAAACCTAATCTGACTTCTAATTACTTTGTAAACATTTCAGAATGAATAAATGCCAACATAATTAACCACCTAGCACATTATCCGCTCCCTTTACCAACAGGACAGATAGCCAGCAAAGCAGCACTTCAGGCCCCTCCAACACTTGTATTTGTGATGTGGGGATTATTGGATTGGAGTCTATTTAAGTCAGAGCTTCCCAAGCTTGATTGTCTGGCCCCTACCAGGAATAAGAATAACCTGAAGATCATAATAAAAATACAGATTCTCAGACCCTGATTCTAGAAAATCTAATTTCTTTGGTCTGGGATGGAGCCTAGAATCTGCATTGTTTTCTTTTTGTAACTTTTTCAAGTAATTTTTATGTAAAATCTAGTTAGGAAACCACTGATTGAGATCACTTTTCCCATGGCCTGGAGTCCATCCCTGTCTCCTCTCCCAGGCCCTAACACCCCTTACCTGCAGGCTCTTGTGCATCTAATTGATGTATACATCAACCTGACTCCTCTCATCAAGATGATATTAAAAGTCCCTTCCAGCACTGACTTCCTGGGAGTTTGTGATTCACTGGCACAGAAGTGGCAGAGGGAAAATTCAAACGTTGCATAATCTGTCCACAGCCCAGTTGGTGGCCCGTTCCAGCTGTGCCGAGGCCTCTCCCTGAGCTATTTGTGAGCAGTCCCCAGGCCAGCACCTCCACTCCTGTGACTGGAGGGCCCTGCAGACCCAGGCAGGGCCAGTGTGGCAGCCTGGAGGGAGAAGCTGAAGCAAGGACCCAGGAGTGCTCCAGGTCCCAGACAAGGCACCACCTCTCTGGACACAAGTATGTGCAGAGAGAGACGGGAAATCCCTCGGCGAGTGGCTCTGCCTCTGGTGCTTCTCGGGTTGTTCCCAAAGCCTGTGCCAATCCTCACAGGTCTGTTTAGATGCCCTTTTCCTCCCTTCCCCAAGCTTCCAACTGTTAACTCCCTATATTTGGAACAGTTCCAGCGTGTGGCAATGGCATCCCCCATGGCGCATTTAGAAATGGCATGGGGCAGGCATTGTGGGTTGTCACACTGGAAGCATAGTGGAACTGGGGGGAGGAGAAGGAGTGCCAAAAATCATGCAGCAGGCAAAACAGTTCTGCAGGACAAAAGACTGTCCCACCCCAAATGCCATTACATCCATGCTGCGAACTGAGAACCACTTACACACTGCACCACACAATTTAGCCCTTGATTATGGCTTTTTTGCCAGGAGAATTCACTGCAGCATTGTTCAGGCAGCAAAAGCTTGGAAACAACCTTAAAGACCATTGATAAGGGGCCATTAAATAAAGTGTGGCACTTTCATACAAAGGAATTCCACTAGAGAGAATAGGGGAGATCAATAGGCACCTGTACAGCACAGATCTGAGATCTGTTATGAATTTTAAAACCCAAAGTGCAGAACAGCATTACAGCATGTCTCATCCTGTAGTATGTATAGGGACGGTGCTATACATACCTGTACGTCTGCATATAGAATCACTCCAGAAAATATGAAGAAACTGATGAGAGGGAACAGGAATCAGAGCATGAAGGGCCGGAATGCAAGGGGGCACTGACTTCCCACCACACATCCTGCAGCACTTTTGAATTTCCCCGAGGTGAATACGCTCTTTATTTTAAGTGAATACCGTGTCTTCTGGCACCATTGTTTCACATGTGTTTGCTTTGCTCTCTGAAACTGCATGTTTGAATTCCTCAAAGACACAGTGATTTCCCAGAGCACCTATCACGGAGCAGGTGCTCAAAATATTCCTCCTGGTTTATAGACTGGAAACTCAAGGCAAGAAAATCATTCTTTTTCAGACCAAAATACCTGCCCAGACAGGGAGCCTTTTGCAACCTGGGCTTTCATGCCCCATCCAGGCAAAAAGAGTTTTCAAAGAAGGTGGTCAGTGCGAGGCTGTGAATTTTACCACAATGGGTCTCCTCTTCAACACAGGCGACTCCACAGCTGAGAAACCCAAAGTCGAAATTGCTGGCTTGACATTTGCAATGTTCCACCTATGCCGTGCCAAGTTTCACCTACGTTAGCTCATTTGCCTCTTCACAATCCCACAAGGCAAATGTTCTCACCCTGTTATAGCTCAGGAGACTGGGATGCGGAGGTTGTGGCTTGCCCGGGACCACACAGAATTTGAAATTGGGTCATCTAATGTTCGGTGCTCCTTCCTACACGGAGCTGTCAAATAGAAACAATCTGGCCTTTCTTCAGAATGACAGGTTGGCAGAGTTACAAGCAGCTGGGTCAGGACCTCCATTTACAAGCTTGGGGCCTGGGGCAAAATAGTTGGCCTGGCCTCCTTAGCCTCATTTCCTTATCTGTAAAAAAAAAAAAAAGAAAGAAAAAAGACAATGCTTACCTAGAAAGATGACTGGGGATTAGAACAAAACAGTATACTGTATAATAAGCATTAAACTTTGTGTCAGACTCATAGTAGAAGCTCAATAACGGTAATTGTCCTTTTTCTCTTCCTCCTCCTCGCGTGCTACTAGAGTTGCCCTTCTAAAAGTCCAATTTAATAGGACGACATTGTGCATTCTAATGTGTTTATTTTTAAAGCTTCCAATATTATTTATTGCACTGCAAATTCAAGATATCAGCGATCCTCTTCATTCTTTAAAAGGTTATTGCAATACAAATAGGTCCTGGCCAGCCTTCATAAGGATTTTGACGGGGACATTCAGAAAACACAGTGGTTGTCCTAACAAGACATGTCTGACTTGCCCCCTCCAGCATGGAGGATAAACAGACAATTAATTGCTTCTAATCATGATATTGATAGTGATGAGTGCAGTAATGAAACAAAAGTTTCTTCCTGAACCTTAATCATTTTAATTTATCTGAGTGGGGAGTACAATTTTAGCATGACAATGTTCATGTTATTACCTTGTCATTACCTCTGTTTAGTACATCTAAATGAACAGAATGTTTCTACTTGTACTAAAGCTCCAGACATCACTAGAACAAATGCTTGTCTCTCTGTATCACGTTTGCACAGATGAATTTAATCACAAAGTCATAAAATGAGAAAGACCTTAGTAAAGCCACGTAGCTCAGCCATTCTTCTGCCTTCCAGCAGAACTGAACAGAAATTACCTCTCACGCACAGACTTATAAAAACAACAGCAAATGGAGTGCCCATTCTTTGCCCATAGTAGGTCCCCTAGAGGTAGAAAAATAAAAATGTATTTCCTCAATCATCCAGTCTAGCTCTCAACTCTGTTTCACCAACGCCCAGGGCCACGCCCCACCTCCCAGATATTCTGCTTTCATTGGTTGCCTCCTCAATTGATTGAAATGTACAACCAGGGTTCAGAACCACTGATCTATTCCTGATATTTTTTAATACCTTTACTGTGATACATATAATTCATATACCATACAATTCAGCCACTTACAGTGTATGCTTCAATGGGTGTCAGCATATTCATAGTAAAGCTAATTTTAGAAGATGTTTGTCACCCCAAAAAGACACCCACACCCACACCCATCAGTCATTCCTGATTCCCCACTTCCAGTCATCAGCAACCACTATCCTACTTCCTGTCTCTATAAATTTGACTATTCTAGGTACCTCATATAAGTGGAATCATACAGTATTTGTCCTTTTGTGTCTGGCTTAGCATAATGTTTGCAAGGTCTGTCCATGTTAAAGCATGGATCAGTACTCCATTCCTCTATATGCCTGAATAATGTACCATTATATGGCTACACCACATTTTGTTTATCCAGTCATCAGTAGATGGACTTTCGGACCATTTCTACTTTTTAGCTGTTATGAATATCCCTGATATTTAAAAACAGTTTTAAAAGATGTGCTTTTAAAGTAATGTAAAGCATGTATGCAACAGTTTGAAAACGTTGCTCAGGGCGAGGACAGCAGCTCCTCAGCCTTCTCGTCTGCGGCTCCCTTTAGCCACACCACTCTTCCGTCGTGGAGGGCAGCACTGGACACAGTTCTTTCCAAACTGGCTTGTTGGGACGTAGGTGTCTAATTGTTTTGCTCCGCCTTACATCGTTGATGCTTGTATCAATGATCCAACTGCATTCCTCTTTAAACCAGGAGATGGTTTCACCTAGACAGCTTATTATTTAGTCGCGTCATCTCCTTGTGAATTCACAGCCATGTTGCTTCTCCTGGCAAATTGTATATGAAGGCACCTCCATAAAAGTGAAAGTAACTATCATATTTGAGCACTTATGGCATCTCATGCGCTGTGCTAAGCACTTTGCATAAATTTTTCTCACTGTACCCTCATGACCACCCTACAAAATAGGCATTATTTTCCCTGTTTTACTGATAAAAAAACCTGAAATTTTGAGTTTATGCAGTGTATCCAGTATACATAGTGGACAAGTGACAGACAAAGGGTTTCCACCCAGATCAGTCTAATTCCTGCCTCTATTTTTATTTCCTTTCTGTTTATATAACCATAGAATTACTCAATAAGTAATTGTACCATAACTGTGCCAGGAGCTATACCAGGCCTGTGGGACACAGAATTAGGCAAAACAAAAAACCCTTGCCTTCCTGGGGTTTACCATCTGGAAGAGGATAGAGATGTCAAATAGAGAGGTGAGCAAGAGTAGGTTTACAGTTGTTCCCATGGAAAGTAACACAATAATTAATAAATACGGTACAACACAAGAATAAACTGTTTCACATACTCACAACTGTGAACCTACTTTGCCCACCCCATATATTATCACACAGTCGTGTGATTACACACTGTGAAGAGTACCATGAAGGAAAGCTGCACAGTGCTGTGAGTGCGTGTACAACCTGGGAGACGGGAGGGAGAGCATGGGAGGAGATGGCTTCCCTGAGGCAGTAACAGTTGAATTCTGTGGGAAGCTTTGTCCTCCATGGCAGAATTCTGGAAGTCAGGAGCAGTGGGGAAAGAATATTTTTGAGAAAGAGGCTTATGTAGCTGAGGCATGCCTCAGGAGTGATGCTGGGCAGGTGGGCACCCAGTTCACCACCGAGCCCTCTCGGTCTTTCTTTGGTTCCAACTTGCCTGCCTCCGGGGTGTCTCCTGCATTTGTACTTACTTCCCTTCAAGCCACATGCGTAGCTATTTCTTCAGCTTACCAGAGCAAATCGGAACCAAATTCTCAATGACCCACAGCCACCGAAAACACTCCCACTGAAGCCAACACCCATTCAGGAGGGAGAATGTGGCCCAAATGATTGAGAAACATGTTACACTCTATTTGGCAGGTTTGGTTCCAAAAGATTTAAAGAATATTACTCCAGGGATTTAAAAACAAGCCTGTTGTTATGCAGACACCAAATTACTGCAATATTAGAGCCGCTCTGAATTGAAAGCAGAGAACTGAGTAGCTTCAGCCGGATGAGCCTTGGTTTGGCTGCCACCTGCAGGTCTGCTCCAGGGAGTTCACAGCAACTCATCGCCGCCTCCCTACAGAGCCCGAGGCCAGAGGAGGAATGGAGAGCAGGCTTCAATTCACACAGGTACCTGTAAAGAGGTGGTGTCAGCCCTGGACTGAGGGGGCTGTTCCCTCTGGGAGGTGATTGGGCAGCTGGGACTGGGGTCTGCTTTTTTTAAGAAGTAGAACTCCCTGTTTTAGAGATAGAGACAGTACAGTGATTGAATGACAAGAGAACTACTGAACGTGGTGTTTTTACTCAGCCTGGAGACCTACTTACACACCTCCTCTGAAATGAACACTCCAGCCTACCCTCAGGATCAAATCCACACCTCCCTTGACCTGCCTCTGGCTGGGGACGAATCGCCTCTCACACTCTGTTCCAGCCTCACTGTGAATCATATAACCTCCGCACCCACTTCTCTCTCACTCACTCTCCAGATTTCCCATATGTTCCCAGGGCCTGAAATGGCCTGTAATATTTGCACTGACTCACTCTTAGCCAATATAGACCTCAGCATAAAGGTTATGTCCCCTGGAAAGTCTCCTTGCCCCTCCCACATCCTCCTCGCCCACATGCCACCCCCCCCCCCACCCTCCCGCCCTGTGTCTATTCCTGTTAACTTGGGATTTAGCACACTCGGACTAGAGAAAGGAGAGAGACAGATCAATAAAACAGAAGACAAACCCAGAAATGGGCTCACATAAACATGGCCAATTGATTTTAACAGAAAGGCAAACGCAATTTAATGAAGAGAGCATAGTCTTTCAATAAATGGTGCTGAAACAATTGAACGTCCATATGCAAAAAAAAAAAAAAAAGAAAAAAAGAGCTTAATTCCTTACATTAAACTATATACAAAAATTAATTTAACATGTATATAGACCTAAATATAAAACCTAAAACTAGAAAACTGAAAGAAAATATAGGAGAAAATATTTATTTTTTTTAAATATATTTTATTGGTTTTTTACAGAGAGGAAGGGAGAGGGATAGAGAGTTAGAAACATCGATGAGAGAGAAACATCGATCAGCTGCCTCCTTCACACCCCCCACTGGGGATGTGCCCGCAACCAAGGTACATGCCCTTGACCAGAATCGAACCTGGGACCCTTCAGTCCACAGGCCGACGCTCTATCCATTAAGCCAAACCGGTTTTGGCAGGAGAAAATATTTATAACCTTAAGTCAGACAAAGGGTTCTGAGATACGACACCAAAAGTGCAATCAATAAAAGAAAAAAATTAACAAATTAGACTCTCAAAATTTAAAATTTTTACTCTGAGAAAGCTGCAGCTAGGAAAGGAAAATGCAAGTCATAGACTAGGAGAAAATAATTGTAAATTACATATCAGACAAAGGACTTTTATCCAGAATATGTAGAGAATTCTAAAAACTCAACAACAAACAATCAAGCGAACACATTTTTTAAAAAGGACAAATGATTTCAACAGACACTTCGCCAAGCTGATGGCAAATAAGTCCATAAAAAATGTTAACATAATTAGTCATTAGAAAAAGGAAAATTAAAATCGCAATGAAATACCACTATCTGACTAACAGAATGGATAAATTTTTAAAAGAAAGAAAGAAAAAGCCAACAATGGCAAGGACATGGCATAACTGGAACTCTTACATGTTGCTAGTAGGAATGCAACGTGGTAGAGCCACTACAAAACAATTTGTTTCCATCTTAGTTTTATTTTCTCTTTAATTTAAATATATATATGTGAAGTTAAATACACAACCCAACAATCCTACTCCTAGATAATTACCCAAAAGAAATAAAAACCCATGTTCACAATATACAAATGTTTATGGCGATTTTATGCATAATCACCAAAAACTGGAAATAATTGGAATGTCCCTCAACTTGGGAATGGATACACAAACTGTATACACCAATTCAAGAGACCACAACTCAGTAATAAAAGGGAACAACCAATACATGGGACCATATGGATGTATCGCAAATGCATTATGCAAGTGAAAGTGGCCAGACATGAGTCTACAATGCATGGTCCCATTTATATGGCATTCTGAAAAACACAATCTATAGGGTCAGAGAACAAATCGGTGGTTTCCAGGGGCTGGGGATGACAGAGTGCTTGACTACAAAGATGTAGGAGGGAATGTTTTTAGAGGTGTGATCGTGGTGGTGGTTACATGACTCTATGAATTTGCCAAAATTCATAAAATTGTACACCAGTAAGAGTGGATTTTATTATATGTGAATTAAATAATAAATTTAAAAATAGAAAAATATTGATCACACTCAGAGCAGCCACTGGTACATAAGGCACCTTGCCAGGATTTGCAAAATGACACCCCCTCTGGTGACAAAAGTCTCTGCAATATTCTCATTTCAGGGCACCCCTTGAGGAGAGTTTAGAGGCTGGATTTCAGGCTCCCTTGCCTCCATTTTATCCCCTTAGGACAACTTAATACACAAACTGCTTAATCTTCCCCATCACCTACACCTGGATTATAATTGGCTAGTTGTTTTCTCTTTATATGTGTGTTCCTCAAAGTGCTTTTCTAATCCATCACCCTGGTCCAAGCAAGCTGCTCAACAACTGGCACATCAATTATTGTTGAGTGGATGAATGCGTGACCCCTCCCTGAAGCCTATCTCTGCACAGCCCCTCAGGGAGCTCTTTTCTCCTGTTCTAGGGGACCCACCTGTGCCTCTCTTTGTCACCGTTAACAATAGAAGCAATGACTCTCTACTGACATTGCCATGGGTAGGCAGGTTTCTTCCCAGGTGGACTGGGAGATCTTTTTTCTTTTTTATATATATTTTTATTTATTTTAGAGAGGAAGGGAGAGGGAGAGAGAGAGATAGAAACATCAATAATGAGAGAGAATCATCGATGGGCTGCCTCCTGCATGCCCCTTACTGGGGATGAAGCCCACAACCGGGGCATGTGCCCTTGACCAGAATCAAACCCTGGACCCTACAGTCCACAGGCTGACGCTCTATCCACTGAGCCAAACCAACTGGGCCGGATTGTAAGATATATTATGGAGGGAAAATATAAACAAACCTGTATCCCAATAGAGCTTTGAAAAGGGTCATATACATAAAAAGAGCTTAATAAATGTTAGTTGATAGGTTGAAGAAACAAATTTTTCTTGAAAGTATGTAGAGAAGAAAAATCAAGCTAAGATGCAGAAAAAGACATTTAGATAAAACCAATCTGATAAAAACATTTAGACAATCAACTCTTTTTTATGATTGACAAGGGTTAGGGTTAGGGTTAGGGTTAACTTTCTTTCTTTGCTAATGTGGGTATGTGTTTCTAATAAAGAATACAGCCTGGCCGGCGTGGCTCAGTGGTTGAGCAGCAACTTCTTAACCAGGAGGTCACGGTTCGATTCCCGGTCAGGTTTGCAGGCTGGATCCCCAGTGTACAGTGTGCAGGAGGCAGCCAATCAATGATTTTCTATCATCATTGATTTTTCTATCTATCTCACTCTCCCTTCCTCTCTGAAACCAATAAAAAATATATATTTTTTAAAAAAAGAATATAAATGAACCAAAAGATTAATGTTAAGTAGAAAAATGTAGAGTTGATAAAAGTGGATGTTCAGAATGTCTTCCTCTATATTTCCATAAACAAGGCTTCTGTATTCTGTATATTCTTATATTGCTTGAGAGAAGCATGGTATATGGAAGAGAGCTGTGGTGTGGAGGCACAGCTCACTTCCAATTTGTTCTTAAGGTTATCCATCTCGTAAAAATGGGGGTAAACCATAACATCATACTTCCAACTTTCAGTGGGAGGAACACATGCAAAGCCCTTAGAGGCCCTTGAGGAAAGGGGAAATAGCTATCTTTAGGAGAGATGTCGATAATATAGTAAGAGCTCTCTGGATAGTCCATGTGACTGCAATGTCAGTCACCCCACAGATCCCAGGAGTGAGCCATCCCATCCACTACATACCCTGCTGCAACCAAGGTGTCATAAGTATTAATGTTGTTATTGAATATATTCAGTTGAATAAGGTACCAATAGAGTTATATTAGCCATATATAAGCAGGCAAAGGACTAGAAGCAGGTGGCTGACTTCAGGATTTCATTCAAGATATACAGGGCCTGCGTCCCAGCCTGCAAATCTCTCTCCCACAGTCCTTGCCAATGAGCAGAAATGCTGTCATTCCTTCAGGTCTGGCAGTTCTAGGGTTTCCAAAAATCCCCTTTACATTTCATTTACGAGTACTTCCTTACAGCCTGAATCCTGTCCGCTCTGACAGGACAGGCACAGAGGAGCTTGTCATTCAGAGTTCCAGCAAAGGCCATGCCCCGTCTCTACGTCTCTGCTTCTGCCTACGGAGTGGTCACGCTGACGTTTCCACACTCTGACTGGCCCAGCTACTGACCATAGAAGGAGGAGTCTTCCTCAGAGAGTGGCTCAGAGCAAGCCAGAGTAAGACAGACCAGGGCTCTGCCACTGACTTTGAGACCTCTGGGAAGTTACTTAACCACTCTGAGCCTCAGTTTCCTCGTCTGTAGAAGAGATCATTATACCTGGTAGTGTTGTGTGAGACTAAATGGGAGCGGGCACATAAATGGCTCACAATAGCTTTAAAAAAAAAAAAAACACTGAAAAGTCCTAATGTATTTATTTAGTGGTACATTACACCCTCCATTAGATCCAGTCCCAAGTCACAGTCCCAAATCCAGTCTGGCAGCACCGAGAAGGACAATCCTCTTGTCTTGACTCCCACACATACCTTGTTTCTCTTGGGAACTCTTTTACCCTCTTCAGGGTGCCCTCGTGCTCCTTGCAGACAGCCCAAGCCCCGTGGCCTGAGCCACACTCCCTACTGACATGGATCCCTGACCCCACCACAAGGCTCCATTTCCAGAGGCTTGAGGGTGCGTTCAGACATGTCCTTGAGGCAGTGCAGTGATCGAATCCCCTGACTGACCAAAGCATTTCATCTATTTCAATAACAGAAAAATAACAGAAACTACCTGGAAGGGTTGAATGAGATTTCTAAAGTATTTAGCCCATGAATATGGGGAAAAAAAAAAAAGAAAAAAAGAAAGGTTGGCTCATGTTTGCATTAGCTACCTTGTGGTGGAATGAATGCCATGCTCCTGTAGGAAGGGTAAAAACTACTGAGAACTACTGAGCTCCTGGGAGAAGCAGGGAGGCTGTCCTGGGAGCTCTTTAAGGCCTACATTTCCTGCCAGCATATCCCAGCTCCAGGGATTCAAATGCAGCAGCTCCTTCCTCACTTAGACTTCGATATCCCAAATACTGGACTCTTGCCAGTGTTCCAGGGCCTTTCAAGAACTAAAAGGCAAGGAAGAGCTTTCTCAGCGGTAGATTGTGAAGAAATGCCTGTCATTTTCCCTTACTAGGAAGCAATGTTTGGAGGGACCTAAAGCCTGGAGGGAGGCTCAAAAGATGGAGATTTATCGCCATCTACAGGACACAGTGCCACAGTGCATGACAAGTGTGCCCAGAAGACCTCAGAAAGGAGCTCTCCCCTCCCAGACACCATAGCCTCTGTGGGGCATGATGCCAGCGATTTAACAGCCTGCACGTGATCCAAGAGGAGAAGGGGTGTTATTTAGACAACTTCTGTTTAAAAAACTCAAAATACAATAACACTCTTTATACCCACTATTTTGAAATGCCTGGTTTTTTTGTTTTGGTTTTTCTTAATTTCTTGGGGATTTTTCTCTATTAGAGTCTCACGGGTCCTTTTTCTAGAGGTGGTACAACCACAACCTTCTTGGTGTTGAAGGACTGTAATGACCCCTGGGTTATATGCTCATCATCACAGATGCCGTTCTACAGAGTGGTAGGGAGGCTGGTTCCCAATGCCCACTGAGTGAGGGGAGCATTGGCACCCCTGTGCTGCAATTGCATATAGGGTTCTACAGAATCAGAGGAGGCCTCGGGGCAGACATCAGAATAATGACAGAGCGAGTCAGAGTTCACCAGAGAATACCTCAGGGCCAACATCAGAGTAATGACAGGTGAGTCAGAGTTCACCAGAACTATCTGCCACAGCTATGGCTGGGACCCGAGGGGGGCAGTGCGGAGGTGACATGAGCACCAAAGGCCTCTGCCACACTCTCCACTCCTTTCTTATTTTACCCTCTCTCTGTGGGAGGAGCTCCGAAGCAGTGCCACTTATGTGGTTTTCAAAGTCTTTTAAGTTTTTCTTTATAGCTTTTAACACACCCCAACCTCTAATTATTCACAGAATTTAGGCATAGGCCCAAAGTAGAGGATCAGAGGTATGAAACCATACTGTTCTTAGAATCACCCAGACACACACGAGTGAGCCGAAGCCATGCGTACCTGGCACGGGGGCATGGCTGGTGCATCAGAACATCTAGAGGAGCTTCCTGAAGGCCCGGTCAGAGGGAAAGCCTCACTGGAATAAGAGTCTCCTACAGAGTCCTCCAGACGCAACTATTTCCCCCATGTGCTCACACACATCTGAACACCTGTGTGCTAGTGGCTTTGTATGTATCTTCAAACCAGATTTCCACCTGAGCTCCATAAATCTGCCTACTGGACGCCTCTACCTGGGTGTCTTCCAAGCAGCTCAAACTCACCACAAATAAACCTGAACTCATCATCTGCCCACCATAAATTCTCCTTCCATTCCTGGATTCCCATTCCCATGAATGACACTTCTATCTACCCGGCAGCCTGCAAGAGAAATATGAGAATCAATCTAGCTTCAAACTCTTCTTTTGCCATCTATGTCCAATTAAATTGCCCAAATTCCTTTCCATTAATACTGAAATTTTCCTGAAGTGAATTTGCCTAAAATGTGTTTACCTGAAATCTATTTTGCCTACTAATCAATTTCCTTATGACTTTTTTGTCTAAAATTCTGAATTAGGAATTATAACCCATTTGCCCCCAAACACTTTGAACCTAATTTTGTATTTTATATAATTATGCATAAGTTTTACAGCATTTTATCACCGTTTTTTAAATTAAGTCTTTATTGTTGAAAGTATTACATATGTCCCTTTTTCCCAAGATTGACCCTTCTAGCCTGCCCCCATCCTCCACCCCAGGCCTCACCACCCTACTGTCTGTGTCCATGGGTTTTGCATATATGCATAGTTCTTTGGCTGATCTCTTCCCATGCACGTCTATTATGATTATTTTGTACATTTTGGGGTACCTTTTTCAATTTCACATACCTTTGTACATTTCAAGTATTTTTTTAAATATGCTAATTGTAACACTAAATGCTTGTAAAATCTTCAGTATTTCAAAAAGAATGTATCAAATTCATCTAATAGTTTTTTTCCTTGCCTCTTTTTGTCTTGTTTTTCATGATGCAGTTTATGTAAGTATTTACCAAATAGCATACCTGGTATCTGGCAGCAAGAATCAAGTATGAAAAAAAAAAAAGTGTTTAGAAAAATATGTCGCCACAAAGACTCGCACACAAATTTCATAGCGGCATTATTCATTATGCTCTCCAGTCCCAAACTGGAGAGAACCCAAATGGTAAGTGGACTACAATTCAGCAATAAAAAGGAATGCAATGCTAACAGAAGCAACAACATGGGTGAATCTCAAAACCATGACGAGAAAGAGAAGTCAGACAAAAGACTTCATACTATGATTCTATTTATAGGAAATCCCTGATCCTGAAACTGTAGTGACAGAAAGCAGATCAATGGTTGCCTGGGGCCAGTGGCTTAGGGAGGGATTGACTGCAAAGGATCACTATTAGGAGATTAAGATGCAGAAAGGTTAAGTTACTTGTCCATTTCCACACAGCCAGACAGTGAGTTGGATTCAAATCCAGGTTCTATTTCAACAAGTCATGTTGCATCTCTAATCACAAGTTTCATATTATCTGTTTCACATCTCCCTAAGATACATTAAGTTGCTTGGATGTAGAATAGTATTTCTCAATCTTTTTTTTTCTCATTATTATCCATCTAAGGAGCCTTTTTAGGTATTTTCTCCTAATTGGCCCCCTCATGATACTGCATATCTGTTTATGTACTATAGCCCTTTGGAAGGGCAACAGCCATTGTAATATCTAAGTTTTCCCCTCACCAACCAGTCTTCACCCTCTTGGAGACAATAGCACCACTATTGAGAAGGTACAGTCTAAAATACCCCTTTGATACATAATTGTGAAACATCTTAGTGTCATGATTAGCACATTCACATATGACACGTTTATATTATAGCACCATGTGGCCAAATGCATCTATTTGGTGCTGATTTTTTTTCATCTTAATCACAGAGAGGCAGCTTCAGAATCATCCCTCCCCCAGGAGTACACGTATTTCAAACATGTGATCCATATGTACTGCCTAGGCCCTTCAGGTTAGAATGAACTGTTTTACATCATAAAATTCTGGAGATGTTTTTGGGTCAAAGAGTCTGGTGATTAACATCATTTGTGTCCCCTCAGGACTTTTCCCATTCTCCCTTTTCTAGGGAAGGCAGCAACCTCATTGCTATCCTCGGGGAGCTCTCTTCCCTGACTCCATGTGCTTCTAATCACAGTGCCTCACCCTCCCCACTTTCAGGGTCTCCGAGGCATGTGGCCTACACTGACTCATCTCAAGTCTTTAAATCTATGGTTACAGTGATTGGCCCCAGAAGTAGTAACATGATAATAGCTAGGCAAATCAGAATCTTTACCTGGATTTTAAAATGTGATCACTGAAAGAATTCCATATTTTATATCAAGAATGTTAAGGTTGTACCCCCAAAAGGGTCCTGACTAAAAATAAAGCCCTGTGAGGTGGGTAAATGGGGGATTGAGGGATATATGTAATAGTGTCAACAATAAGTAAATTAAATTAAATTAAATTAAATAAAGCCCTGTGCAAAAATTTGTATGGTGGTCTACAGCGGTAACCCTGTGAATAACACCAACACACACACACACACACATACACACACACACACACACCTCATTATGCGGGAACTGCTGAATAAAAGAACTTGCACCAAAACATGTGACGTACTGAATTATCTACTTCCAACAAAGAGAACTAGTTAAGGAGGTAATAGTTAACCTAAAAGAACAAACCTCTATAACAGTGGGATTTCAAAGCCTGGATCATTTCAGTCAAGAAACTATACTGAGGCAGAAAATTCAGTATAGTTTTCCCAAATCATACCACATAAATAGTTATTAAGTTTATAAAGACAGCCCTGCTTTAAGCTACTGGAAAAGGGACAGTGTCTAAATATAAAACCAATCATTAATTTGAAATCCAAGGGAGGATTTTACACAATTCTTTACATAATTCACCAGGAATCCCTGGTTAAGAATAGAATATGTTGGAGGAGACTTTAGATACTTTGTCTAAACTAATGTTTAAAACCATTTATTGTTCCTCCTGAAAAATGACAAAATTCCCACTGCCCCACACACATGGAATTTAATTTTCTATGAATAGATATAAGTGCCCAGATTCTAAAAGAAGCTAAAGTGGGCTGTATTGGTCATAGAGCCTTATGTTTAACACATGTCACGAACACATGCCTACACACACACACAAACACACACACACACACACACACACACACACACACACACACACACAAAACTCGTTGTTGCCATAATAGATGAGACTACATACCCTCATCCCAGCTGAAAGACAGAACAGTGCAGGGAACACAGTCAGCTGATTGACTGGGAAACCCTAGTAACTGCTTACAATTATGGCACAGGTGATAACGACCAATAGGTAATTGACTTAAAGGGCCAGTCACCTACTACTATATCATAGCTTCATGCAACTTATAAGGATTCAGCTCCACAAGCCCTGAAGAGGCTATTCTGTCAGTAACTATAGTTCTATTTTGGTACCTGACCTTGACTGAACAAAGCTGTGCATATCTCTAGAGAGCAACCTGGAGCTCATGGTAGGGGTGTAGCTGATTCATCTAAGAACAAAACAAAACAAAAAACAAATACCCTTGACAATATAGCGCTTGGATTTACAGTACTACCTGAAATATACATGAGACATCATGTATTATTCTTCTAACAAGTGCCCATATTAGTGAAGGTTCAATTAGTTTTTATCTTTCAGCTTTAGAAATTTAGCTAAAATTACAAACTGGCACATGAGCCTAATGTGAAGGAGACTAGAATCCTAAAAGAGATATAGTCTACCCTGCTTCTAGCCAATCAGCCAACACATATTTATTCAGAGCTACATCGCACAAAGAAATATAAACTACAGTGTTGGCCCTTTAGAGAGTTTTCGCCTAGCTGTAGAAATAAAATGTATATACAATTAATGTGGCTATTTTCTGTTGAATAGCAAATTAGTGGACTAACTTCAGATAAAATGAGGGTAACAATAATGGCTACTAGTTACTGAGTCCAAGCCAAAATTTGCACTAATTATTTCACATGCATTACCCTACTTAATCTGCACCACAACCAGGAGATTGGTACTAGCATCCCTTTCTTATAAATGAAGATTCCATCTTCCCCCAAACAAAGTTTCTTCACTATAGTCTGGAAGTCCTATGAAGGCATCTCAAGTGTCCTGTCTTAACTAGTCCTGTGGACTATCCCATGGGGTTTGCTATTTTCCTCCTTTTCTCTTTTAGCTCTTTGGCACTATTTCCTTCACTTCAAATATCACTCTTTGGGAATCTATAAACTGTTCCAAATTTCCACAGCTTAAAACATCGGGAATTTATTACTTCCCTTGAGTCCATGGGTTGGCCAATGATTCGTCTGCTTCACATGGTGTCATCTGAGACCTTGGGATGGCCCAGTCCACAATGAACCCACTCATGGCTGGCAACTGGTGCTAACTCAGTCCTCCTCTCCACAGAGCTGCCTGGGCTTTCTCACAGCACGGGCAGTGGATCCCAAGAGTGTTCTAAGCAGTGAGGTGAAACACTGCAGATCTCCTGAATCCCAGCTCTGAAGTTACACAGCATCATTTCTACCACATTGCACTGGTCAAGAGAAGTCATGAGACCAATGAGGAAATACGCTCCACTTCTTGGTGGGATGAGTGACAAAAAAATTTGAAATTATCTTTAATTTCCTGCAGCCACCAAAGCTTGAAAATGGTGCCATTACTGCAACAGAGGCCCAATATCATTTGGTCCAAAGCACACAATGCCTTATGCTGACAGTGCTAATGTTTGCAGTGAAATTGCCATCTCCCATTGCTGCCAATACCAACACGAATTTTATTCACAGCCCCCAACAGCAGCCACCTCAGGCCTCAGGTTTGCCCAAAGGCAGTGGGTCAGGGTGCTAAGTAGCACTGCATCAGGCCTACAGGATTAACGTAGTGCTATACTGAGAATCAGCCCTCTCCTCTGCTCCTGGACACTGTCCTTGACCCAAACCTGGCCACCTCATTTCTAACTCCTTTTGGGATCAGTTCTAACTCTGAATCTCATGCAATTGATTCCCACAGGTCTCCCACCTTATCTTCTAGAAATGACTGAGTTGTATGTAGCACGTGCTGCATCTAAGTTGGAACTCCTACTACATACAGAGGTAGAGGGAGGTCAGTGACTTGAAATTATACTAAAATGTAAATGATGATTCAAAATCCTTCCTGCGAGCAATGAACACCTGGGATCTTTAATTGAAATATGAAGTGTTTGAGTAAGAACTACAATGAGATAGGGAGATGGGTGTGAGAGAAACATGGTGAATCATACTTTATAGGTAGTAAAAAAGATCCACAGAGAAATTAAGTAATTTATGTAATATTACAGAGAGAGTCTGAAATGCTACCAACACATTTATATTTACAAATGGGACCAAAAAGGAAAGACCATTAGGAAGGCTGCCTGAGAAGGGAGAGGACATTCTACATGCCAGGCCTTGACATTGCCAAATATTTGCAACACGTTACCTAATGTAAGCCTCACAACAAACCTACAAGGTAGGTGATAATGCTCCCATTTTACAGATGAGCTCATTTAGACTTAAGAAGTCAGTTGGCCACAGTTGTACATATATTGGATGCTGAGCCAGGATTCCCTCCCAGCCCCTTACCACAGTGTTATGCTGCCTGTTTAGGATGCCATAAACACTTCACATCCCCACAACCTGGCCTCCTGACTTTTGCCAACTCCATGCTGACTCCATATTTGCTGATGATGGAAGAATTTCCCCATTATCCCTTGACAAGAGTTTAACACAGTCTCATCAAGCTCCTCCACAGGAACAGCCAGTGCCGACAGTGAACCTCTCTAGCTTTTAAAAGGCTTTTTTTCATTGAGAACAATAGAATTTTGCTGGGGTTTTGTTCGTGGGTTTTTGTTTTGTTTTGTTTTTTCAGTTGGAAACCTTAATAACTAAAGCTAAATAGATATCATACTGACAAAATTCTGGCTCCCTACAGTGGTAAACATATACAATATTCTTAGCTTGGAAGTCATCGTCAATTTACCTCTCCATTTGTCAGCCACAATAATGAACCCACAGAGTAAAATGGCTTTCTGAAAAAGTCAGATTTTCCCCTTGCTCAGAGAAATGATCAAAGCCAAGTAAATAACACTCATGTCAGACTCCAGACAGAACTTGGTTCACAGCTCACCCTGAACTCATGCTTCACATTGTCTCCAGTACCTAAGTGGTCTAAGACTTCCTCATTATGTAACAGGCACAGAGAGTAAAGAATTTTGTAGGGAAAAATTATGTGTCTTCTGAATGACTATAATTTGCCCACAAATATTTTTTAATTCTTTCCTAATCCTTGAAGTATGAAGTAGTTGAGTGATAACTACAATGAGATATGACAGAAACATAATGAAACATATTTTACAGGTAGTAAAAAAAAGATCCACAGATATTGAGTGATGTATGTAATATTAGAGAGTATGAAATTTGAACTCAAAGCTGTCAACACCCAGCTTTGTGATTACTTCCTTGAAAATTATGCTTCTCACCAACCAACATCCTACCAGGATCCTAAATTCAGTCTTGCCAGGATGTCTGAATAGACTGAACCATCTATATCCATTCAGAAGTTTAAATGTGGGTGTTTTGCTGTCAGAATATTAACCCTGAAATGATTCATCTACTCTCTATCAAATGTAGTGCCAATTTCTGTCTTGTTTCCAGATTTAATACATCACTACTGTCATCCAAAGCATTTTTTAAAGAGCCCTCACTTCAAGCACAAGTTGAGGAGTTTCACTAACCAATATAAGCTTTTATCTAGTATTTTAGATAATCTTGCAAATATAGACCAGAAAAAAAACATTTAGTTGTAAGCAGAGATAGATTCTAATCTTAATTCCATCAAGATTAAGACAAAAAAGCTAGCTATTTTGATCTATCAATGAGCTATTTTGCTTGAAAATTCTACAGGATTAAGCTGTCTCACTAGAAGGCCAGAGTGGATGGATGAACTTTCTGAGCACTTTTTTAGGTGATGTAGACTCAACTAAAATTTCACCATTATCAGCAAATTGCATGTAAAAAAAAAAATCTATGCAACCATGTGACATGTGATTTATTTTCTCTTTTTCAGAAGTACACCAAATACAGAGAAAAGTGTCCCTACATTTTTTTTCAGACACTATAGAGGTGTCACTCAAGATAACGACCTGACCTCTACCTAATGTCCACCTGCCAATCAGGATCATGTGCTCTCCCAGCAGCTATCAATGTGAGAAAACCCACTCCCCTGCTTTCACTTAACACACTAGATTAGACAGATTCAACCTTTTTCATCTCATGGCACACATAAACTATTAAAATTGTGTGCACACCAATATTATATTTTGGGGGTATCTGACAAAAAAAATAGGTATAGTTTTGATTCATTCATACTAGACAGCTATTGTTGTGTTGACTATTGTCATTTTTTTTATTTGACAATCTAAGGGGGAAAGAGGTCAGTGCCCCTGACTAAATAGTTAGGTATTGCATGTTTTAAAAATTCCTGCAGTACACCAGGAATTCTCTCTCCTTCTCACTAGGGCTGTCCAGGGAGCTCTTACGCTCTTTGGAGGCCATATGTACCATAGGTCTACCACCCTATTACTGTAGTCAAATTCACTGTCATATCAGAAAATTAGTTTGACAAAGTGGTTGTTGAGGACAATGCCAACCGCAGCATTGAAGGTAGAGGAGTGGGTGTCACTGTTAAAGTCACAGGAGACAGCTTGGTACTCAGCATAGCTCAGGATGCTGCCTGACACCTGCTTCACCACCTTCTTGATGTAATCACATTTAGCAGCTTTCTCCAGGCGGCAGGTCAGATCCACAACTGACATGTTGGGGGTGGGGGCACACAAGGCCATGCCAGTGAACTTCCCATTCAGCTCAGGGCTGACCTTGCCCACAGCCTTGGCAGTGCCAGTAGATGCATGGACGATGTTCTGGGCATACCCTCAGCCATCAAGCCACAGCTTACCAGAGGGGCAGGCCATCCAAGGTGTTCTGGGTGGTAATGATGGTCCTGAGTCCCTTCACAATGCCAAAGTTGTCATGAATGACCTTGGCCATGGGGGCCAAGCAGTTGGTGGTACAGAAGGCATTGCTGACAATCTTGAGGGAGTTGTCAAATGTGTCATTAACCAGGAACTTTTATTCTAAAATATCAATATGTGGGTCCCCTTCTAGATATTCTGATTTAATTGATCATGATGGAGTCCAGGTAATATTGTTTTATTTTGTTTTAGGTTTCCCTAGGTAATTCTAATGTGTAGCCAGGGTTGAGAACCACTGATGTACGTCTAATAGGATGTCAATGGTTCTCAAATTTTAGCATACATCAAAATCACAAGAATTACCCAGAGTTTCTGATTCTCTGTGTGTGGGTGGGATCTGAGAATCTGCATTTCTAGTAAGTTTTCAGGTGATACTAATGCTGCTGGGATGACACTTTAAAAACCACTACTTTATGGAAAGAGGAGTATGGCAAGACTAGCTAGATGTTCACTACACCTGTTCTCTCTTCCTGGATACACAGCTAAACTACATTTCCCAGCTTCCTTTGCATCTAGATGGCACCACAAGGCTATCTCACCAATGGTACATGAGTGGAAGTGATTTGTCAATTTGGGTTTAAGAGACTTGAGAGCAAGTGTGCTTTTTCTATACTGTCTCTCTGTTTCCTTGACTGCTGATTAGATGCAGAGGATCCCATCTCTGAGGCCCTATAAGATGGTAAAAACACATAGTCTCTAAATGATTGCATAGAACACACCAACCCCATTCCAAAAGACCAAAATAGACTATGATGTGAGTAAATAATAAACTCCTATGGTTTCTTATATGCCACTAAGATTCAAGGGTTGTGTTGTTTTTGTTGTTGTTATTGTTTTTGTTTTTCAGCAGTTAGCCTGTCCAGGTAAAAATACTACACTTAATACAATTGTGATCTTGTAGGCACGCCATGTGACATCTCTAAGCCTCGGTTTCATCATCTAAAAATGGGAAATTGACTAAATGGAGCTCCAAGATCTCTTCTATTTCTAATATTTTTTGGTTCTATGAGAATATGAATAATTCCTAAGTTAGGTAAAACAATGTTAAGTACAAAGAGAAATAAGATGCTCTATTTTATTCAGCATTGTTTAGAGCAAGGCTGGATACAGAAGAGCATAGCCCAAAAGGTGAATCTAGGGAAACAAAATTAAAGTACATGATGCCACAGTGAGCAAAACAAGACAGACTATAAGCCTACTTTCTGCCTTAAGTCAGAATCTGATAAGAGCAGATTCTACTAAATCCTTGACATGCCCTAATGACAACTCAATTCCTCTGGAGATAGAATAAACAATGGAAGCAGACTACTGGACTTAAAACTGACCAACAAATATGAAACAGATAATGAGAACTACTCTGGACTTTCTTCCGAGTGATAAGAAGCGGTTCAGGAAGTGTAATTTTGGGAGAAAGTAATCAAGTTCAAAATAAAGAGGGAAAATGCTGAGTATAAAATCAGTGTCCTCATTCACTGTATTCTGAGTTTTTAAGTTAGCCCCATTTTTTATGAGAAAAATTTCCATTGGATGCCCACAATAAGGTTTTCCAGACTTTTAAATGAATGTAATCACAGAAGTTCCTGCATATTTTTAAAGGGATTGGTAGATAGATGATAAATAGAATGATAGGTCATATGATATGAGATCATATGATATACAAAAATATTATTTTGCTTATATAAATATTCAAAGGTATTATCTATTACTAGGATAAATGCCATTTTAATAAATTTTCTTACCAAATCCTTCTCCTTGCCATTTTAGCATCTATTTTGTCATTTAAACCAAAAAATGGCTGAATATACAAATAAATTGCTTCTGGAAATACCTGACAGAGCAAAACTGAAATTGACTTTTGAGATGGAAAGTAATAGCTAATTTTTTTTCCTCAGAGCTATAGATCCTGTGGGAAAGTTAATCAGAATTGCAAAGAACAGTGATCATGGATAATTTACTGAAGCGTTTCACAGCTTGGGCTGACAGCGCAGTAGGGGAAAAGCAATTGATTTTAGTCTAACACACAAACACAAAAAGATAAAGAATTTTAGAATATATTTTTATCTAAAGAAAAAAAATAAATATTCTCAGCAAACATTTGCTGAGTAGCTAGCTCTTGCCTTTAGGTTTCTCACCCTCTCCCAGGACAGACAGAGTTGATTTAATGAACTATCCTGGCTGTCTCATTGCTTGTGGGGGTAACTGGAATATGCACGTGCCTCCCACCTTGCTCCCTTCACATCTATTCACCACCCTGAACAGGAGTAATTTTCTAAAACTTGTCACTCATCTGTTGAAAAGCTTTCAGTCGTTTTCCTGAGAATAGTGTCCGAAAGGCTTTACATAGCAGATAAAACCCTTCAACATCTGGCCCTTTTGACCCAATCCACCCTTTCTTCCACCGTGTGGCATATTGTATCTACTTCTTTCTGTTCCACAAACATGTTGTCAGTCCAGCCCTTCAGAGAAGCAGGTCCAAGAAGGGAATAGATGCTCAAGAGATTTATTGGGGAAAGTGCCTAAGGATAGGGCTGAGGAAGGAGGTGCAAGCAGGGAGCCTTCAGACTACAGCACTGGTCTGACACCTATGAAAAGATAGGGAGAGGATAAAGGAGGGTAGGAAGAATTTCAGACAGGGCAAAACTAAGAAAGCCTCAGCCAGTATGATGGGGAGTCCTCAAAGCAAAGTTGGCCATTACAGGAGTCTCACATCTCTCAGGGCAGAGCCTGCACCTGTAGTCCCACTGGGCTCAGTAGCTGGCTGGCATAAGCCCAGAGCATGTGCACAGCCAGCCTTGACGCAAACTCAGTTGTGAGCCCTGGCTGTTTTGGCTCCGTGATTGGAGTGATAGGCCATGGACTGAAGGGTTCTAGGTTCAATTCCTATCAAGGGCATGTACCTCAGTTGCAGGCTCAATCCCCAGCCCCAGTCGAGGTGGATGCAGGAGGCAACCAATCAATGTGTTTTTCCCACATAGATGTCTCTCTCTCTTGCTCTCTCTCTCTCTCTCTCTCTCTCTCTCTCTCTCTCTCTCTCTCTTTCTCCTCCTCCCCTTCCACTCTCTCTAAAAATCAATGGGAAAATATCCTTGGGTGAGGTCTAACAAAACAAAAAAAAAAGAAGAAGGAGGAAGGGAGGAAGGGAGGGAAGTAGGAAGGGAGGAAGGGAGGGAGAGAGGGAGGGAGGCAGGGAGGGAGGGAGGGAGGGAGGGAGGGAGGGAGTAATCACCAAGACACTTAAAATATTAAGACTGAGTTGTGACTAGTGGTAGGCTCTCATAGAGTATAACTTCCTATCAAGTCTTCTCTGACTTCCTTTAACAATGGCAGACACCAATATAGTATGAAAATAGGAAGGGGACAGGTCTGGAAATTTTTAAAGCCTTAAATTCTGTGAAGTGAATGATAATTTTTTTTTATTTTTTTAAAAATCTTTACTGTTAAAAGTATTACTTAGGTTCTCCACAACCTCCCCGCCCCCCCCCCCCCCCCGCCCCGCCACCCCTAATTAACCTCTTCCAGCCTGCTCCCGTCCCCTCCCCCCGCGCCAGGCCCTCACCACCCCATTGTCTGTGTCCACAGGTTATGCATATAAGCATACAAGTTCACTGGATGATCTCTTCCCACCCACCCTCCCCTGTCTTCCCTCTGAGGTTCACTAGTCTGTTCATGCTTGTGAATTAAAATTTTAGAGGCAATGTATTTATATTTCCAAGAATTCAGGTCACGATAAGGGGAAGAAGTAAAGGGGGAAACTACCAATGAGAATGTGAGGTGTATCTAATAAACCTTTTTGTTTTTCCTTTATATAATCATTTAGTAAATGAATGATTTTGGCCAGAGGAGTTTTTATTGCTTCCCATTCCCTCTGCTGAGAATTCCTTCATCAAAATAACCATCCACCATGAAATCATAATAGCTAGTGTCTAATCTTTTCAAAATTAGATTTATGGATCCTAGCATGATCATTAAGGATATTACTTACCTAAGCAAAACAAGAAACAAATAGACCTCCCAGGGACATGTGACTCTGATAAGGAACAGAGCCTGTAATATCACAGTTGAGAAGCCATTACAAATACCAAGTTGCTTCCTGATTCATCAGTGTATACATCATTCCTGAAATCAGGAATCCCTCTGATTTCACTCTTAAAATTGATTGCCATAGTCCCCAATCCCAGTCCACATCTGCCTCATTGTGAGGAAAAGAAATGCACTCGCAGCACTCTTATGGATAGAAGAGTTCTAGAAATAAACACAGAGATGAAGAAGCTCCAATAGCTCCATCCCTTTGCTATCATCCCTAGTTTCCTCTTTCCCATTTCAAGCCCCTCCAGACTACGCTTGCCCGCCTGCTTGCCCAGAAGTCAGACATTTCAAAGGAGGTAGCCCCAGAAGCACAAGTCAAAGCAAACTTGGGCATAAGGGATACTGATCATATCTGCACGATGAGAGAGACCCAAAGAAAAGCCTGCATCATTCAGAAATTCTCTCACTGACATTTGTACTAAAGGCTGAAAATGCCATCCTCAAAAATCTTCCAAAGGAAGAAGGCATTATTGGGAGCCTAAGTATTGGATGGCAGTAGGACTCATCTGTGGCCACTTTCTCTTACCTCCAAACAAACTTCTCTAACAGTATACTTCCCTCTTGAGATATGTTCACTTGGCTTCAGATAAGGAACAGAGTTTATCGAAACACCAAGTGAGGGGAAGATGGTCATTACTATATCAATCTCACTTGGACAACAGAGCTTCCTGCCTGAGAAGTAGGTATCGTTATCCCATTTACAAAGATGAAGAAACAGAGCCAACAACAAGCCAGTGTACAAATACTCCCATCCCCACCCCCCTCCCCCAATGTTAAGTGCCTTACTCAAACACACCTCTGAGGGGTTGCATTTCATATCCAGCCAGTAAATGCTGGTTGCTCCACCTGGAAAGCTCACACTCGCTCTTTTCATGTAGCCAGTTCCTCCCCATCTTTAGATCTTCTTAGCTCAGCTGTCATTTTCTCAGAGAAGCCTTCACTGGCCATCCAATATAAGTTGATCATCTTTATTTCCTCTCATAACGTTCTTTTCTTTCATTGCAGTTTGTAAAAATACTAGTATACTCACTCTTTTATTTGCTTATGTTCTGTCTGGTTCTTGGACTAGACTGTAAACTCCCTGAAAGTAGAGGTCATCCATCAGCACCTAGCAAAATAGTCTTGTACATAATAAATGCTCAATAAATATTACCAAAATAAACAATGGGTAGAGTTGCATTTGTAACCCAAATTACATAATCATTACCACGGTGATACTGCCTCCCCGTAAATGTGAGGCTAAATTCCATTTGAAGCCTGAAGCCTCTCATTCAATAAGACTTCTTCCAATGGAACTGAAGGTGATTACACAAAATTCTCTCAGCCCAGAAGGAGAGGCTGCTCATCCCCCATGGGATGTGGATGCTCTACAATCCCTGGGATCAGCCTTGGCACCCTTCTTGGGGCTTTTTCCAGGTCATTCTTATTTATACTTCAAAACCTCCCACCACCACCTTTGAGGCTCAAACCATCTTATTCTAATACTTGGTAAGTCTTTGGTATCTATATTCATTCCTATTATTCTGAAAGTAGATGTGAGATTTCTGGAGCAGAGTTATTATTACTTACAGCAATAACCACATTACTTCTCCTCTGCTTCAATTCCTCCCTTCTGGGGCTATGCAATGAGAACTGGATGTCACCCTGCATGTACCCAGGATCTTTACTATAGGCAAAGGAACCCAAAATACATGAATCTGGGAGCCTATAAACAGAAGAGCAGTTGTAGCCCCTCTGCTCCTGAGAAAGTGAAAACTTTTCTCCTTAATGTAAACAAATTCTCCTTGGGAAGAGAAGAGAAGGATCTTGAGTTCTGATCCTTTGGAATATAAATAAATATCTCCGGGAGGAAGCCAAGCAATCTGCCAGTTCACAATTCCTGGAACGTCTCCATGGTCCTGGGTTTTATTTCCTTCTGCAATGTAAACACTTACCTCAGGGTAGGTAAACCTCTCGGGATAGACTCTTACCATTGAATCACCCTTTAAATACCAAGACTTGTCCTTCGACCCAGAACTCAGGTGTCTTTGCTCAGAAATCCCTAACCATATTTTCTTTACAGCCCCACACTACCCTCTGGTCCTCCTCAAGCTGCCATCTCCCAATTTCCTGATCATCCTTCCACTTTGATAAGCAACTTTAGATATTGGCTCTTGAACCTCCTCTAAATTCTGCTCTTATCATGGAGCATTCTAACACCCATATGGACAAATGTTTGGGAAGCAGGGAAGCCTTATATTCAAACAGAATTGAGGTAACTAGCATGAAGGTAATATCACTCAAGAGCAATTCTGGAAAACAGGAGCTACTCTGTACACTCCAAGAGGGTTGAATCTATATATATAAAAGCCTAAGCGACTGAACAACCAGTTGCTATGATGCGCACTGACCACCAGGGGGCAGATGCTCAATGCAGGAGCTGCCCCTTGGTGGTCAGTGTGTTCCCACAGCAGGAGTGCTGCTCAGCTGACCAACCCATTCCGACGGCCCACCCGCCCAATGGCCCACCCGCCGGGCGGCAGCCACTCATTCCCTCAGTAGTCCTGCAGGTCCAATCTCCAGAGAATGGGCCAGGCACTGACCAGCGCTTCCGGTAGGATCCCAACAGTGCCACTGGCCTCCTGGCAGTTGGCCTCAGGCACCATGGCTGCTTCCCCTCCCTAGACGCTCAGCAAGGAAGAAATGATATAAAAGCAGTCGCCAGGTGGTTCCCAACAATCTGCGCAAATGCCAGCAGGATGGATCTGGATCTCGGGCCCAAAGGTGTCCCATTGCTTTTCCAGAGGGCTGATAGCATCCCAGCCCCCCTCCATCCCCCTCTGGACGGGTGCCAGATACAGGGTTTATGGCTGGTGAGTGCTGCTGCAGTGGCATGAGCCTCTCCTGATCAGGACTGACTGGGCGTGAGCCCACAGCAGGCGCTGTGGGGCTGGGATGAGCGGGAGTGGCAGGCAGGAGTGGCAGGAGGCATTGGACTGCCGGTTTTGGCCCAATCCCCACAGGCCACACTGAGGAACCCCACTTGTGCATGAATTCATGCACTGGGCCTCTAGTATAAGAATAAAAGGTAGCTCAAAGAGCTGGGGGAGTAACACAAAATTCATTGCTGAAAACTTGAGCCTATAGCATAGAATTGAATGTATTTAAAGTTGCCTCAAACTTCATATCTTCACTGCCTTAAGCAACTCCTCAAAGAATTATGGCCCCTCCTCTTTCACTTTCCAGTATCCTCTTACTGGCAGGCTCTAATCCAGCTTCAGTGTTAGAAAAGGGAAGAGAATTCTGGAAAACCCAGTTGTCTGCTCTTAAAAAAGAAAAGATCGTACAAGGAGTTTGGAGCTGATTCCAAGTTGATAACAGACAATCTAGCACAAAGGGTACAGTCACTGGTCTCTGTTTATTCTCTTATTTAAAAGCATTTATAGTGGAGAGTACCTCCTCCAAAAACTTTTCCTTATCTTCATCCCAAGAGATGGCCTCTGGGAGCCATGTTCTGAAGGGAACTGCTTTTGTTGTATATTTCAATTTGTAACTCCTGGTAATTCCAACAAAGAAATACTCAGCTTCCTTTCCAACAAAGATAAACACTGAGAAATGATGATACTCCTAAACCATCTTTTAAATACTAAATTAAAATGTTGAACATACATTCATAAGTGGAATATAGCAGCTGCTTGAAAAACATCCAAAATTGATCCCATTGCTACATTTTCAGGGAGTCCATTCTGGACCACTTTCATTTAGGGAAGAGTTTCCTCTAATATCATGAAATTCAAACCATGAATACCAAAGCTTTGATGTTTCAGGTTTTCATGACTGAAAAATTCTGTGTTTTATCTGCTACAATGAATAATAATGGAAAAGTAAAATAGTAGAATAATGGGTGACATGAAATTGCTTTTAACTCAGCATGAACCCACAGAAACCAAAAAACATAAAAAGTTCATCCATATAAAAAGGGACTGAACTTATTAATGAGAAACTGAAAAAGTCTATCCAACTTAAAATTAACCTAGATCCTACAAGATAGAAACACACCAACATGACTGCTCTATAAACTTAGTATTAACTACATGAGATGTTTTTAAAATCAAAATATACCATAAAAACATGAACAGTATTTTGCTATCGTATAGCACTTATTGAATAATTGCTGAGTATAATGCTAAGAAAAATTAATAATGTGCCCTAAAGGCAGGGGATAGACAGCAGTATAGATATTCCATAGAATACAATAGACCAATAAACAACTACAAGACAACCTGATATAATTGAAAATTGAAAACTGAAGCTAAAGAGATAATTTGATCTTTAAAAGAGCCTTCTGACTTCTCATCCACCATATATAGTTGGCCACAAAAAGGAGCATCTGAAAAAAATTACCCTTATAATGAACCTTGTCTATTCACTGCCCCCTCAAATAGGTAATGGACACTCGTGTCTCAGAACAATAACTGGAACTCTTTCCTGCACATCTCTACCCTTCTCTGGTCCTCTTCAGAGTGCTCTTTTTGTGAATGAGAATGTTTATTTGCAGAAATATCCATTAGGCATATTATATACCAAGCCCTGTGCTAAGGTTGAGGGAGACAAGTCATAAAAACAGTCTCATTTCACAAAGCAGATGAAAATCAGAGAATCTCACATCTTTTAATTTAACAAAACCTAAGCTCACCAACATTTAGCTTTGAAGTAAAATTTCCTAAGACTAACCAAGTGGTGTCTAGTATCCCTTTATCCTTTCTCCCTAGGTATTAAGAGCCCCTTAATAGCCTGATTCAGAAATAGATATAAATCCTTTTTCTTTTAGATGGGAACATTTGAGGAGAATTTATTTCATTCTAAGGTAGAATAAAAAGGAATTCAACGTGAAGAATGGAAGGAACAGAATCATGGCCAGTCAGGCTTATCACTTGCAGATTTCAGATAATTCCTTAGGAGGCTTACCCCTGAGTCTCACCGGTACTATTCTACTACACATACACACTACCTGAGATGCCTGCATTGGAGACCCAAGAATTAACAGGTGTTCCCAGCTCCAATTCTGGTTTTATAAAAGAATTACAACCCACTACTCTTAATAGACTCTCAACACCTTCATAGACAAAAATAATTGAGCAGATTCCCATTATGTTGCCCACTGTAACATTCCATCTTTGTTTGTTTCTAATTTGTGAGTTACATTTCTTCCTTGTGTGTGACTAACATTAGTACGATAGTAGCCTTCAACATAATGTGGGAATATCTTAACCCACATGGCTAGAGAGCTCAATGACTATTTTATGTATATAACAAAAACTACTCACATATAACAACAGGACCCTAGTACTTGGAGAGAAAATACTAGAAATGGAGGGAGGGAGCTTTCAGTGTGAAATGGTGAAAACTTAATCCATGATGATGAGGACCTAATCTCATGAATGAAGATGAAGAACAAAGATACATTTGAGACATATTTAAGACCCAACAGAACTTAGTAATGAGTAAAATGAAAATGAGAAAAGATTCTAGAATGATTTTTTAAAAACTTGGCTTAAAAAAACTAAATAGCCGAAACCGGTTTGGCTCAGTGGATAGAGCGTCGGTCTGCGGACTGAAAGGTCCCAGGTTCGATTCTGGTCAAGGGCATGTGCATTGGTTGTGGGCACATCCCCAGTAGGGGGTGTGCAGGAGGCAGCTGGTCGATGTTTCTCTCTCATCGATGTTTCTAGCTCTCTATCCCTCTCCATTCCTCTCTGTAAAAAATCGATAAAAATATATTTTTTTAAAAAAAACTAAATAGATGGGTAACTAGATAGATAATGGACTCATTAGCTAAAAGAAGAGAAATGTATATTTTTATTGATTTCAAAGAGGAAGGGAGAGGAAAAGAGAGATAGAAATATCAATGATGAGAGAGAATCATTGATTGGCTGCCTCCTGCTCAGCTCTGACCAGGGCCAGGATCGAGCCTGCAACCAGGGTACATGCCCTTGACCGGATTCAAACCTGGGACCCTTCAGTCCGAGGGCTGACATTCTATCCACTGAGCCAAATAGGCTAAGGCTGGGCTGATTTTCACTATCTCAATGTATTTTGCGTCATCATCTCATAGCGGGGAAACTGTGGAAATAGAGTAGGTATACAATAATGCTAATGAGGGTGACACCTTTTGACCCCTTTACTCTCACTTAATCACAACCTCAGTCTTTCATATGGCAATTGGTGTTTTCTCTAGCACAGGTAAAGTTCTATGCAAACACAACTTCAACCTACCCACCCACCAACCCACCCTTCTTTTTCCAGGTCAGGAAGCCTCTCTTGTAGAGAAAATACAAATGTTAAAAAGTAGAACCTAAACAGGTGAGGTGGAGAAGTAAAAGACAATGTATGTGGTGGGGTTGTGAGTACAAAGGGAGGATGATTTAAGAAGGGAGGAGCCAGCAGAAACAGATGCTGATAAAATTAAAGCAAGATGTTATCCACTGAATGGATCACTTAGGAAATCATTTGAATGGTGGAGACCAAAGCAAGATTTTCATGAATGTGGGGAAGACTGCAAATGCAGAACACACTCTCAAGTGTGATGCTGTGATGAAAGAGAGAGCAGTAGCTAGTAGTAGACATAAGGTCAGAGAAAATATTTTTGTTCATATTTTTAGACAAAGGAGAGAGAACATTTGTATATGTTGAGTGGAATAACAAAGAGGGAGAGGATGAAGACTCAGAGGAAAAAATATAATGAATGGTGCAAGATCTACAGGAGATGGGAGGGAGGGGATCAGTGCAAAGGTAAAAGGCACACATCTGTTCAGACCAAAGGGAAGGAGGGAAGATGGGGAATGGACAGGGTAGGTAGAAAAGCAAATCAGGCAATCTTCTGACATTGAGGAATTTGGATTTCAAATAATCACTCAGGGAAATGAGATTATCAGTGATCTTATTTTACATATATTGAAGTAGTAACAATAGTTACAGTATAGTTAATTTTATTTATATACTAGTATCCCGATGCACGGATTCATTCACATTGAAAGGGAATTAATTAGAAGAAATATTTTAATATCACTATTCGCCCTTTCTCTATAATAGAAGTGTTAATCAAATTCATGATCGACAATGACAAATCGAAACACACACGTGCAATTCGCGCCAGCAAGAGCTTTATATGTATTGCACATGTGCAAGTCAACTTAGCCTTTTATGTATATAGATAAACTTGCTTAGTTAGACCTGCTTTCTGATTTAGCTACACTTTTTCCAGCCCAGTGAAGCATCCCAACTTCTCTTTCAGGTAATTGTCAGCAACACAGCAGTAAATACCAACACAAAGCAGATTATTATTGTAGATCATGCAGGGAGAACTGCAGCAGTGTTTGACTATATTCTGTGCAGTGAGAAAACCTGAAGTCATTTTCAAGTTCCACCATTTCGTACCTCTTTTCAGTCGGGTCAAGTTTCTAAAATTTCTAAATCTCCATTTTCCGGCTAATGAAAATGGGATTCTACCAAGTCTCCGATCTACCTACTTCAGGACTTCTGTGAAGATCAAATGAGATGAAGCACCTGAAAACGCTTCACAAACATTTGGTTAAATTGTAAAATGTTTGCACCTGGCTATAAAGCAAGTTGGGTTCCTGGGCTGAAGAAACTCCAAGGAGTCTAGTTGCTAGGGAGAGGAAGCAGGGCGTTGCCACGTGATGTCATTACCTGGCATCAACAGCGACTGTTTCTGGGCTGGGCTGGGCTGTGGGTTGCATCTTGTGCCATGGAGTCTTAGCAGCATTGGCTGTGATTTGGTGGGGTGTTGCTCCTGGGTGGTGGCAGGGCCTGTGTTCCACTTGGGCAGTGATGGGCAACCTTTTGAGCTTGGTGTGTCAAACTTCACCAAAAAACTGAGCATAACTCGGGTAGTGTGTCACTTTGAGGAAAAAACATTATTTCGCAAATGTTTCATCCTCAGGAGCAGCAAATGTTTTATCTTCGGCATGCGGCCACCTCAGCGGCCGCGTGTCATCAGAAATGGCTACGCGTGTCAGTGCTGACATGCATGTCATAGGTTCGCCATCACTGCACTTGGGGGATGCCAAGTGTTTGTTTGTCAGTGCCAGGTCCATGGTGCCATTTCTTTTTAAATGGTCAGTGTGCGTCATGGCAGCTCCTGCATTGAGCACCTGCCCCCTGGTGGTCAGTGTGCTTCACAGCTACCGGTTGGACGGACAGACACTTAGCCTTTTATATATATAGATGTTGCAATCTGTTTTCAATATAAGGATCTCCCCCAAGATACTTTTTAAATCTATTTTCCTTATGGAAAACATGCTTGTCAAGAATAATTTTTTTTTATTATTTTTTATGTGTATAAAGAGGGAAATTTTTTTAACAACACAAACCCAATTAACAGTGGTTACTCTGGAGGGTAGAAATCAGAAGATAGTCTCACTTTTCATTTTGTACAGTTTCATTTGAATTTTTTCTTATAACAGGAATTATTTTTTTGTAATCTGAAAGAAAAACAGAATTTTAATCTGAAAGAAAAAGATTAACTTTTTCAATGTCGGGTCCTTTATTCAAGGTTAAATGCCTTTATGATTTTATGATTCAGAGTGGGAGGGCTTCTCCTTCTTATATCTCAATATTGTATAAGAGATGAAGAGTCTCTCTCCACTAGAAGTTATATTCAGCCTGGTTGGCATGGCTCAGTGGTTGAGCATCAACCTATGAACTAGGAAGTCACAGTTCAATTCCCGGTCAGGGCACATGCCCAGATTGTGGGCTCGATCCCCAGTGTAGGGTATGCAGGAGGCAGCTAATCAATGATTCTCTCTCATTATTGATGTTTCTATCTCTCTCCACCACTCCCTTCCTCACCGAAATAAAAAATATTTTTTAAGTTATATTCATCTGACATAGAGATTCAACAGTTCTCATATGTAAAATAAGTAAATAAATAAATAGGAAAACATTCCCTGGATAATATAGTGGCTTCATGATGTCAGTGTCCTAGCCTCTTATCTTTTTCTCCACAATCCTTAGCACATCTTCTAACCTCAAGGTGTCACCACATTTACAAATTGGCCACAACAGCTCCAGGAACCACAACTCTATTTCAGATAGGAAGGGGGAAAGGCCAAAGGAACTTGCAGACTGAGTTAGCCCCCTTTTGAAGGCACTTCCCATGAAGTCCCCCACTCGGCAACTGCCACCTGTACCCACTGACTCCAGTTAGCCACATGTCCACCCCTAACTGCAAAGAAGGCTGGGTAATGCAGTTTTCAGATGGTGTATTGCCTCCCTGATTGAAGAGAAGGTTCTTTTCAGTAAGGATAAAAAAGAGACTAGCATTGAATAGGCCACCGGCAGTCTCCATAGTTATCTGAACCTTGAGATGAAAAATCTTTGAGTAAACTTTCTATGATTTTTTTTAGCTTACCCTGTAATTGAATTGGTATTTCTCAGATTTCTCATGTAAGTTCTAGGTTGTACAGCCTTAGTGCCTCCCTGATGCTTCTATGCTGGAAACATACCAGAAGGTTGCAGCACCCCAGGCCTAGCTCCAGCAGTTTCTCTCACCTCCCCAGGCTTCCTCCTGCTCACAGACAGCAGTGCTGCCATCTGGCTCAGGTGTACCTTGGCTCAGCTTCCTGGCTCTCTCCCAGGGGTGCACAGCAAAAACTCTTGCTCCTGCTTCGCCACCTGGCTTCCCTCATTTTCTTTTCCAAACTTCCAGGTATGTCTTTTTAAAATTATCAGCATCAAGAGTGACTGGAAATTCATATGAATTCTGACGGTAGCTTATATAAAATCTGAACTGAAAGTTCAGGACAAATTTATAGAAATAAATTCATTTATAGAAATGTTTCATAAGGGGGATATTACTCTAAATGCGGGACAGGGATTCAAACAGATGGAGACAAAATGCAGCAAGAAATAGAGAGGCAGAGAAAGAAACAGAATCTGCACTGTACTTGAAGCATTCCTGAAAATTCCTTATCTGTCAAATGTAATTTAGATAGACTTTGGGGAGAAAAGTAGAAGCAAGATGCTCTCAAAGATATTTTGTCCTGTTAGAATGTTGGTTCTTAAGAACAGCAATCGTGCCACTGGTGTATTCTATCAAGGACAACTGAATCCTAGTGGAAACTTGATAAGTCTCAAGTGATGATTTATAACACAAATGATAAATGTTGAAACACTGACATGAGAGCCAGACAGCATACTCAGTAACATGAATAAAGCCAACCCTTTTCACTGGTCAAACTACAGAATAGAGGAGGGGAATTTACAGGAGTGGGAAAAAAAGAAGCTAAATAGAGAAATAGAACCAGAAATAGACTCACATAAATATAGTCAACTGATCTTTGACAAAGAAGCAAAGATAATAGAATGGAGCAAAGACAGTCTTTTCAGCAAACGGTGCTGGAACAACTGCCATTCACATGTTAAAAATTTAATTTATACACAGACTTCACACCCTTCACAAAAATTAACTCAAAATGGATCACAGACCTAACTGTAAAGCACAAAACTATAAAACTCTTAGAAGATAACACAGGAGAAAGCCTAGATAAACTTGGGTATGGTGATGACATTCTAGCTACATCATCAAAAGTACAATCCATGAACCAAGCTGGTGTAGCTCAGTGGTTGAGTGTCAACCCATGAACCAAGAGGTTCGATCCCTAGTCAGGGAAAATGCCCAGATTGTGGGTTAGATTCCTGGTAGGGTACAAACACAAAGCAGCCAATCGATGATGTTTCTATCTCTCTATCCCTCTTTCTTCCTCTCTCTCTAAAAATCAATAAAAAATATACTTTAAAAAAGATATAGAGAGAAAATATGAGAATGACAATACAATATATCAAAATTTCTGATATACAACAAAAACGGTAGACAACAGTTCCTATCATTAGAGGCCTAACTCATGAAACAAAAACAAAAAATCTCAACTAAACAACTAATATTTCACCTTAAAGAACTAGAAAAATAAAAACAAACAGAGCCCAAAGTCAGTAGGAGTAAGAACATAATAAAAATAAGAAAAGAATTAAATGAAATAGAGAATGAAAAGACAATACAAAAAAATGAAAGCAACGAACAGCTGGTTCATTGAAAAGATTAATAATCATGGTGAAATTCCAGCTAGACTCAGTAAGGAAAAAAGAGAGAAGACTCAAAACAAAATCGGAAATGAAAGATGAGAGCTTATAACAGACACCAGAGGAATACAAAGGACTATACAAGAATAGTATAAAAGGCTATACACCACCAAATTTTGTTTTAAATGAATATAATAAAATTTAATGTTTTTTTAAAGATGTTTCACTCATGTGTCATTGGGGAAATTCAAAATAATACAATAAGGAGATGCCACTACACACCTATGAGAATGGTAAAAATCCCCACATTGACCATGCCAAATGCTGACAAAGATGTGGACCAATAGGCACTCTCATTCTTTGCTATTGGGAGGCATAGTGGTAAAGCCACTTTGTAACACAGTTTGTCAGTGTCTTAAAAATTTAAACATACTCTTTTAAAAATTAATTTTAGACAGAGAAGGGAAGGGAGAGAAACATGGATTTGTTGTTCTACTTATTTATGCATTCATTGGTTGCTTCTTGTATGTACCCTGACCAGGTATCAAACCCACAACCTTGGCATATCAGGACAATGCTCTAACCAACTTAGCTACTGGCCAGGGTCAAAATAAACATACTCTTAACATACAATCTAGCAAGCACACTCTTTGGTATTTACCTAAAGGAGTTGAAAATATATGTCCACTAAAAACCTGTACACAGATATTTATAGTAGCTTTATTCACAATTGCTAAAACTTAAAAACATCCCAAAATGTTCATTAGGATAATTAATAAGTAAACTGTGCTACATGAGACGATGGAATACTGTTCAGCATTAGTAAGAAACTAGAGGCCCGGTGCACAAAATTTGTGCACTGGGGGTGGTGTCCCTCAGCCCAGCTTGCACCCTCTCCAATCTGGGACCCCACGGGGGATGTCTGACTGCCGGTTTAGGCCCAATCCCACAGGGATAGGACCTGAACCTGCAGTTGGACATCCCTCTCACAATCTGGGACTGTTGGCTCCCAACCGCTCGCCTGCCTGCCTGCCTGCTTGCCCTTAACCGCTTCTGCCTGCCAGCCTGATCACCCCCTAACCACTCCCCTGCCAGCCTGATCGACGCCTAACTGCCCTCCCCTGCTGGCCTGATCGCCCACAACTGCCCTCCCCTGCCCAGCCATCTTGTGGCGGCCATCTTGTGACCACATGGGGAGGCCATCTTGTGTGAGGGTGTGACGGTCAATTTGCATATTACCTCTTTATTATATAGATGTTTTTAGACCATGAAAATACATGGAGAAATCTTAAATGGGTATTACTATATGAAAGAAGCCAATCTAAAAAGATTACATACTGTATAATTCCAACTAAATGGCATCCTGGAAAAGGCAAAACTATGGGGAGTGTAAAAAGATCATTCTGGCCCTAGGCAGTTTGGCTCAGTGGATAGAAAGTCGGTCTGCAGACTGAAAGGTCCCAGGTTCGATTCCTGTCAAGGGCATGTACCTTGGTTGTGAGCACATCTCCAGTAGGAGGTGTGCAGGAAGCAGCTGATCGATGTTTCTCTCTCATTGATGTTTCTAACTCTCTATCCCTTTCTCTTCCTCTCTGTTAAAAATCAATAAAATATATATTTTTAAAAAGATCATTCTGGTTGGTTGAGGTATATATAGTTACAAAACAGAGGATTTTAAGAATGGTAAAAATACTCTGATAATACCATAATGATGGACACATGTCATAATGCATTTGTCTAAACCAGGCGTCCTCAAACTATGACCCGTGGGCCACATGCAGGTGTTTTTGCCGTTTTGTTTTTTTACTTCAAAATAAGATATGTGCAGTGTGCATAGGAATTTGTTCATAGTTTTTTTTTAAACTATAGTCTGGCCCTCCAACGGTCCCCTGTTTGGCCCTCTGTTTAAAAAGTTTGAGGACCCCTGAACCATTACAATGTACATCATGAGTGAACCATAACATAAACTATGGACTTTGGGTGGTTATGATGTGTCAATGTAGGATCATCAGGTATAAAAAATGTACCACTCTGATGAGGGATGTTGATAATGGGGGAGGCTATGCATGTGTGCATCAGGGGAGATCAGAAAAATCTTTGTACCTTCCCCTCATTTTGCTGTGAACCTAAAACTGCTCTTTAAAAAAAATGTCCATAAGAAAAGATAAAAGGTATACTGAACAGGCACTGTAGCATGCTCACTGTCACTTGGTGAATCTTTTGATGTATGAGAAACTGAGTCACTTTAGAGAGACTAAATACTATACCCAAGGGCACACACAATCTATTTGACCTCAGACCCTTCTATGGCTAACCACACTGGTGAAAAGCCTTCTATGGCTCCCTTGATTTATGCATTTGCTCTGTCCCAGGGGAGTCTTGCATTTAGTGAGTGTCTAGATCACAAACCCTATTTTTGGCGTTATCTTACAAATAAAATTGAAGCTGCACTTGGTACTAAAACATGATTTCTAAAACATAGCTCTTTAAAGCTGTGAAACGTGAAATTGACCTTGAGACATTTTTATTTGTTCTTATATGTAGACTTTTCAAATGACTTGAAGGAAGGCTAAAGGGTTTTATGGTGAACTAATACTACTTCAAAGACAACCCCAGTGAACATTAATTGGAATAGGATTAAGATGAGAGTTTTAAAATGCTCCAAAAAGAGAGAGAGACAGGTAAGGGTGTGATTCCTCACAGGCTCCTTGATGAGGCACTCCTGCAATTCAGGCAGGGACACTCACAGCCAAGCAAACCCCAACTGGCCAGAGCTATCTCGGCACTGAAGGTTCACTGACCACAAGGTCACCTCTCCCTACGTGCCCCTGTCCAGGCTGCTCTTGATTTCCTGGGCCTCTTGTGGCCTCTGGGGTGTATACCCTCATGCTTCAATCAGCTCACCAATAGGAGCGCTTCCCCGTTTTTTATACTGATTCTTGATTAGAATCAAGTTTCCATAAATCCCAAGAAATTTCCCAGACACAAAAGTTACCATGCCGTTCTAAAATATATTACACTTGACACCTTAGAACCAAGTTCTGCCTTTGCATGGGGATGGCTCCCTGCAGCTCTTACCCAGTCCCTCTGCTCAGGCGATAAATCAGCAGTGCGCTATTTTCAGGTTTTCTGTCTCCCAGCCTTTCTTACTGCTCTGGAACTGGTCATTATTGTTCTCTTTCCCTCCCTGCTCCAAACATGCAGCCTGTGCAGAGGGAAGAAGCACAGGCTGGGTCCTTGCCCAGGTTGCCTCGAACTAGTTCACATACTCCTGAGTGCTGCCTCCTCCATAGAAGGGGCCTGATTAGCCTGGTGTTGTTTTTCAGATACATTTAGGGTTTTTTCTTTTTACATGTTTCTGGTGTGTAGCATTATATTTCAATATCTATATGCACTACAAAGTAATCACCCCCAAAAATCTAGTTACTCTCCATCAAAAAATAGGGAACATGTCACAAAATTTGCCTGTCATCCCTGCACCTGGGGCCACGCTAATCTCTGTATCTGTCCAGTTTTAGTATGTGCTGCTGAAGCCAGTACTGTTACGTATTGGTGATCACCTACTAGATGGTGGTTCTTGATCTCCTAGGGTGGGGACTATAGTAGCTATCTCACAACTTTTGACTTCACCAACTTCTGTTATCACAGTGACTTCTGAGATAACTTACAGTAAGAAAAAAAAAAAAATCTAAATGAGTGAATATTTTTAAAAAAGAAAAAAAAAAAAGGCAAGTCCAGAGTAAGAAAGCCCAGGGCTGCAAAGTTAGCAGAAGAAAGGAAATGACAAAAATCAGAGCACAAATACATGATATAGAACCAGAAAATAAAGCAAAACAGATCAATGAAACTAAGAGCTGGTTTTTTAAAAAGATAAACAAAATTGACAAATCTTTAGATAGACTTATAAAAAAGAGGGACAAGACTAAATAAATAAAATCAGAAAAGCAAGAGATGTTACAACTGATATCACAGAAATGCAAAGGATAGTAAGAGAGGACCATGAACAATTATATGCCGACAACTGGATAACATAGAAGAAATGGATAAATTCCTAGAAACTTACAACCTACTAAGGCTGAATCTTGGAAGGAGCAAGTATTATGAACAGACCAATAACAAGTAAGGAGATTGATCAGAATAAAAAATCTCCCCAACAGTAAACTATCATTAAAAATCATTTTTTTAAAATCTCCCAACAAAGGAAAGCCCAGGACCAGGTGGTTTCCCCGGTGAATTCTACCAAATATTTAAAGAACAATTAATATCAATCTTTCTCAAAATCTTCCAAAAATTGGAGAGCAGGGAACTTTCCCAAATACACTTTATGAGATCAGAATTACTCTGCATTACCAAGGCCAGATAAGGACATCACAATAAAAGAGAGACACAAATGGTGGTGGTTGCCAGGGCCTGGGGGGAGAAGAGGCATGGGCAAATGTTGGTCAAAGAGTACAAATTTCTATTATAAAATGAATTTATCTCATCAATCCTCTTATCCTCTGATATTAAATTTTGTTTATCTTTTTAAAAAACCAGCTCTTTATTTTCTGGTTCTATATCATGTATTTGTGCTCTGATTTTTAATTTTATCACCACAAAAAGGAAGTGGTAATTATATGAAGTGATAAAGGTATTAAATAACACTATTATGGTAATCATTTTGCAATATATAAGTGTTTCAAGTCTATGTTGTACACATTAAATTTAAAGTGTTACATGTCAATTAATTATATCTCAAAGAAGCTGGAAAAATAAAACAATTTTCCATAAAATAAAATAAAAGCAGAGGGCTGGTATGGCAGCTCCCTAATGGATTGTGGGTATTATACAAAATTATAATAGTAAAAGTAACAATAATTATTTAGCACATGCTATGTTCCAGGGACTGTTCAAAACACTTTGCTTACAAAATTTATCTCATCAATCCTCTTATCCTCTGATATAGATAGGTATTTTATTATTATTATTAGAGGCCCGGTGCACAACATTCATGCACGGGGGTGTATGTGTCCCTCAGCCCAGCCTGCACCCTCTCCAACCTGGGACCCCTCGAGGGATGTTTGACTGCCCGTTTAGGCCCAATCCTGGTGGGATAGGGCCTAAATGGGCAGTCGGACATCCCTCTCACAATCCAGGATTGCTGGCTCCCAAATACTCGCCTGCCTGCCTGCCTGACTGCCCCTAACTGCTTCTGTCTGCCAGCCTGATCACCCCCTAACCACTCCCCTGCCAGCCTAATCCACACCTAACTGTCCTCCCCTGCAGGCCTGTTCGCCCCCAACTGCCCTTCCCTGCAGGCCCTGTCACCCCCAACTGCCCACCCTTGCAGGCCTGTTCGCCCACAACTGCCCTCTCCTGCAGGCCTGTTCGCCCCCAACTGCCTTCCCCTGCAGGCCTGGTCCCCCCTCAACTGCCCACCCCTGCAGGCCTGTTCCCCCCAACTGCCCTCCCCTGCTGGCCTTGTCCCCCCAAACTGTCCTCCCTTGCAGGCCTGGCCCCTCCCAACTACCCTCCCCTCCTGGCCTGATCGCCCACAACTGCCCTCCCCTGCCGGCCATCTTGTGTCCACATGAGGGCAGCCATCTTTGTGTGTTGCAGTGATGGTCAATTTGCATATTACTCTTTTATTATATAGGACTAGAGGCCCGGTGCACAAAATTCATGCACGGGGGGGGGGGGTCCCCTCAGCTCAGCCTACACCCTCTCCAATCTGGGATCCTGGGGATCGGGCCTAAACTGGCAGTTGGACATACCTCTCACAATCCTGGACTGCTGGCTCCTAACCACTCACCTGCCTGCCTGCCTGATCACCCCTAACTGCCACCCCTGCCAGTCTGAACTGCCTCTGCCTGCCAGCCTGATCTCCCCTCACTGCCCCCCCTGCCAACCTGGTTGCTCCTAACTGCCCCCCTGCCAGCCTGATCACCCCTAATGGCCTCTGCCTGCTGGCCTGATCACTCCTAACTGCCCCTCCCCCGCCCACCAGCCTGGTTGCCCCACGCAGCCTGGTGTTCAGTTGTTTGGTCGACCCTCACTGCCCCCCCTGCCGGCCTGGTTGCCCCACGCAGCCTGCTGCTCAATCATTCAGTCGTCCATCACTAACCCCCCTGCCAGCCTGGTCACCCCACACAGCCTGTTCGGTCATCTATTCGATTGCGACAGTCGTTTAGGCTTTATATAGATAGATTGTTCCCCTTAAGTCAAAATCCCTATAAAAGTCTCCTCTTCTCTTACTACAACCAGTCACAGTAAGTATTCTTTTTTAATGTTCAATTAGCCTCCCAATTTTACCAACAGAAGTCCCTTCAAGCTGACTTGAATATTCTTTTGACATACCTCATTCGTCTTTGAGTATTTCTCTTACTTTCTTGCCCAATAAGATGTCTCAGTTCATCTTATATTTTTTCTGTGCCCAGACTGCTCACAGATTCTTCAGGGAGCAAATTAGTATTTCTTATATTTCTACCAAAACTCTATAATTAAATGTCCCAAAAGCAGCCAATACCAACTAATACCTTTAATAGGGTATAGTAAAATAATTTGCCAGTTCATTAGTTAGAGCCCTGGTTGGATTTTTATTATCAAGAATAAATGTTTAAAGTAATAGGATTTGTCTTCATTAAAGGTACGATTCCCTATGGAATCAAAGAAATGATGGATGAAATATAGCCAGAACTTTGGAATTTGATCCTCACAGTGGATCATAGTGGCTCAGTTCATAACTATATGGGCACTCAAGGCAGAGTCTTACTTAATTTGGCAGAGTCCTCCCCAGAATACATACAAATGACTGGCAGCGCAGCCTCCAAGCCTCTGATTGGTGTCTGATGGGAAAGCCTGTGCTTAAGGCATTCAAGCAAAGGTTGAACAACTGCTGTTCCAGAATGGAAAGGAAATTCATGCATTAGAAAAGGTGACTAAAACAATGTAACAAAAGAATATGGCTGCACAAATACCAGAATCCCATCAGAAAAAACAATATAAGTAATTTCTTAGAACCTACAATAAACTTACAGAAACCTGCTTTTTTGACTGTGTTAAATAAAGACTTCACAGCAAGAGAGGAAAATCCTGATGAGACCACCTGTTCAGACACTGTTGATAGAAGTATTTTTAAAAGAATGAAAAGACTATCGAGAGATTTTAGGAATAACATATTCAGCAGAATGTAGCCCTGGCAGCCAAAATCAAGACTCTGGGCCAACTAGGTAGAGAAGTCCTGATGGAGGGAAATGAAGATTCATCTGTTGGGATCTCCTGAAAGCAACAGCCACCATGTTAAACTATCTGTCATAACTGTTTGGCAAATGGAAAGCATTGGGGGGAAAGTAGCTATTTATCAGGAACAATCAAAATAGAAGGTCTTGTTGTTCAATGGAAATAGTAAGATGCAACATTCATTAAGGCTTAAGATTCAGCAGCTTGGTCACTTGATTAAAAAATAAACCATTGCCCAGAGCTCTGGAGTCCCAGCCAATTACTATTACGGTCCTGCAGTCGCCCACCTCTTTTTTCCTTTCACAGATGCCACTGTGTCCTTCATCAAGGACTTCCTGGCAAGTAGAGTGGCTATCACCAAGACACAGTAGCGCCCAGTGAGCAAGTGCCATGCAGGTGCCGCATGCCAGCAAGCAAATCACCACAGATAAGCAAGGGCATTATAAACTGCACAGTCCATATCCCCAAGGAGTCCTGTCCTTCTGGTGTGGTAACCTGGCCAATGTCATCAGATACTTCCCCACCCAGGTTCTCAACTTTGCCTTCAAAGACAAATACAAGCAGATCTTCCTGGGTGGTGTGGACAAAAGAACCCAGCTCTGGTGTTACTCTGCAGGGAATCTGGCATCAGGTGTTGCTGCTGGGGCCACCTCCTTGTGCTTTGTGCATCTTCTTCATTTCTCCCGTACCTGTCTAGCAGCTGATGTGGGCACAGCTGGAGCTGGAAGGAAGTTCAAATGTCTCGATAACTGCCTGGTTAAGATCCACAAATCTGATGGGATTAAGGACCTGTACCAAGACTTTAATGTGTCTTTGCAGGGTATTATCATCTACCAAGCTGCCTACTTCCATACAGATGATGCTGCAAAGGGAATGTTTCCAGATCCCAAAAACACGCACGTTTTCATCAGCTGGATGATCACACAGTACCTCATGGTAGTGGTTGGGTTGACTTCTTATTTGTCACTGTGGGGTGATACAGTCAGGAGGGCAGAAAGGAACAGATGTCACATACACAGGCATGCTCGACTGCCAGAGGGAGATTGCTCATGATGGAGCAAAGATTTATTTCAAGGGTGCATGGTCCAATGTTCTCAGAGGCATGGGTGATGCTTCTGTGCTTGTCTTATATGATGAAGTCAAGAAGTTCACATGAACTTCTAGTCTCCTCTTCCATCTCCCATGAACAGGCATGTTGTATTATGTAACATACCTTGAGCATTCTTGACAAATGGTTGGCTATCTATTTATCAATAACAACTATTTACTGCTTGTAAGTGGGAAGCAATAATATTCACCTGACCAGTTTTCTATTAAAGCCATTTCCATGATGGTCAGTGTGATGATGAGACTCAATTATACACTGAGTGGACAGATTATTATGATCTCTGAATGCATAATAATCTGGCCACTCAGTGTATATCCTATAAATAAAAGGCTAATATGCAAATTGTCCCCTCGAGTAGGAGTTTGACCAGCAGGCAGGCCATCCAACCGCCCATGTCCCCTCCCCCTGGCCAGGCTGGCCGGACCCCACCCATGAATGAATTCATGCACCGGGCCTCTAATACACACACACACACAAACAAACACACACACACACACACACACACACTGAGTGGCCAGATTATTATGTGTTCAGAGGTCATAATAATCTGGCCACTCAGTGTATATTTCATTTCAGTTATTCCTGATAAATAACAAATTTGAAGAAAAAAATATATGAAATATTTTTTTAAAAAAATTGTTTCTTCTATTGTAGCTATTAATTTTAAAGCAAAATATGTGTTGAATCATGTATGAGAAGAGAAATATTTTATTACTAATAGTAAAATAAATGAAAATGTCACTGAGCAGGTCCTTATCCTACATAGTACTGTGGGGAAGCACAGGACTTGGTTGAAAAGTCTGTAAGGAGGATTCTCAGAAAGGTCGGGGGCCCCTAAGGGGACCTTGCCGAGGGGGCAGCCCCTGCCTTGACTTTTCCAAACAAGTCCAAGCCCCCAGGGTGTTTTACTGGAATCTCTATGTTTAGTCTTTAGACACGACTTTGTAGAAGCATATGCTTTCTCAAGGATACTTACCCTGCTGATAGTATCTAGAAGTTAATTTTAGTTCAAGCTGTTGCTACAATAAAAGCTTAAGGAGGCAGGTGAACGGGGCTATCTGATTCCTTTAGCCAGGCAGTCCCTTAGCCCTCTCTTTCACAGAAACGTATGTCAGAGTAATCCATTCATCCATCACTCAGGGTCTGCTGGTCAGTCCCAGCATAGTACCATAGTATTCTGACTGGACTACAGATACACTGAAATGTTTTTCAATAGTGATCATCCTCCAAGTGTTCATGTTCACTTATATCTGCCTCGACTTGCTGGTAAATATATAAAATAGTTCCTTGTTTAAAAAAGAAATAAGGCTGCTTTAACGTTGTGGTTCTGTCATCTCAACACGTGGCGTTCTCCAGTGTTGTTAAAGACAGAGGAAGAGAATGGGAGAAACAGGTTGGCTTTTCCACTGCCACACATCACTAACCATTCACATTTTCTTGGCCAGAACTATCACATGGCTCACTTAGGTATAAGCCTGCTGGGAACTGTAGTCCCATATTCCCAAGAAGGAAAGGAGAGCTAGATGTTGGTTTCACTACTACCTTTTATTTTCTCTCTCACTTTAAGTGTTGGAGTTACTAACACAACAAACTAAAATAAATGCATGGAATATCTTGAGTCCTGACTTCATGCTTAATCAATATTTTGCATTATCAGTTTCATACAAAAAATAAACATAAAATATTTTAATTGCAATGGTAATAAAATTGACTATTTCCAAGCACAATCCTCACTTCCTTTATAACAAATGTCCCACAGAATATATTGTTTTCATAGGAAAGGAGCGGATTATTCTTTTGTGGCAAAACTCACTGGCATTTCCATAAAACCCTAGGTCTTAATTATACTGTGATTAAAATCTTTATGCACTTTTAGTTCGAAGATTAACCCTAACATATTTCTATCTTTAGGAAGAAATATTTATCCGAATGCAATAAAACATTTAAATAAAGAAGTAATGAATGATAATTTTAGAAACCCAGAACTAAAAGTAAGTTCAAGAGATATGATTTTATTATCAAACATTTACTGAGCCCTTTCTATCTGTAAGCAATATAAACAGATCGCCCTGTAGTGAGTGGTGTGATAGGCCAGAGAACACAAAAATGAATAAATCATGGTGTCCCTACCCAACAAGCTTACAATGTGTACAGGTAATAGAAATTAAAATATTCTGTGGGATTGTAGAAGTAAATACTTCTGACTTGAGAAAGTTAAATGGGAAAAGCCTCAAATCTGGTCTTTGAAAGATTTGGGTGATTGGAAAAATGATAGAGGCAGAGGATGGGCATGTCAGGATATAGAAACATGAATGAAGAAAGGAAAGCAGACCTGTTCTGAGAATCACAAGAAGCCTATCTACATTCTCTAAACAGCGTCAATGTGTTGCTCTGATGAGTACAAGGAAAAGGTAAACTAGATTTTCTCAACCAAGAGAACTATGTTCTGGTGTTACAATTAGGAGTGAGAAGATATAGGCCCTACTCTCAAGAAATTTCAGATGTAAAACAACATGATATGATTAAAGAAATAATTAAAACTACTTCGGTGGGTATTGTAGCTGATATTACAAATTGGGACTCCGTCATAAACACGTTAAATGCCAGCACAAGGACTTTATTCTTTATTTTAACAGCAGGGAAGGGCCATTACAAGTTTTTGAGAATGGAATGAAGTAGATTTCTGTTATACCAGGAAAAATAAGGTGACACAATGAATAATAGAGAGGACAAAATTGAAAAGCAGGTCATTTTGTTAGGTGGTTACTGTAATATGTTGGATGGGGAGTGGCGAAGATCTGCAGTACAGGCAATGAGGGTAGGAGTGTTGGGGGTGAAAGGAGTTGATGTTAAATTCTTGGAAACCAATTGTTCATAAACATAAAGATATGAGAGAAGTATTTAAGAACGCCAGTTTTTAATAGTTGTCATCTAGTTGATGGCTTCTATCATATTGGGAAACACTAGCAAGAGGAGGAACTGTGTAAGAGAGAAGCTGATCAATTTATTAGAGACTTGGAATTTTGCATATTAGAGACTTAGAATTTTGCATATAAGTTCCAGATGTACCATGTGATGATTCTGAGCAAGTTACTTAACTTCTGAGTGCCTTTGAGGGTTAAATAAGCTAATGAAAAGAAAAAGCTTAGCACAATGCCTGAACCCTAGCAAGAGGTCAATAGTGTTAGCTATTTTTACTTACTATCATCATCATCCATATCAAGATGCCTGAAAAACTATTGGAAATTAGAGCTCAGGAGAAAGACGAAGATTTGAGATAAAAAAATCTCCAATATAGAGGTGATGGTTGAGTATTATAATAGGGTAGGAGTCTAGCTGGTTTGGCTCAGTGGATAGAGCATTATCCCTCAGACTGGAGGGTCACAGGCTCAATTCCCAGTCAAGGGCACACACTTTGGTTACAGTATCAATGCCTGGTCTCTCTCACATTGATGTTTCTCTCTCTGGGTCTCTCCCCCTCCCTTCCACTCTCTCTAAAAATCAATGGAAAAATATCCTCGGTGAGGATTAACCAAAAATAATAAAATAAAAGAGGAGGAGATGACCAAAGAATGGGTGTAGTTTGAGGAAAGGGTTGAGATCAGAGCTTTAATTTAATGAGTGAGTAGAACAATAGGCATAAATGAGACTCTCTAGAAGACACAATAAACCATTCATTCCCTGGCTCATGATCACTACATGACTGTACCAGTTATGCCCAGGCACAGGGAAGCAACATCACTGGATTCAGATCTCTGCAAGTTAAATGTCCCCAAAGCTTAAGCCCAATGTTGTTTATCTTATATTGTAAGGGTTCAACACTCAGTATTATTCTTCATGAGTCATAATGTCACAAAAAAGCTCTCAACCGTTTCATCTTTTGTTTTTTTAGGAAAAGAAATTGAGGCCCCAAGTGACTTGCACAAGTCAAATTTCAGTTAAAGACAAAGTCCATACTTAATTTATCAAACAAAATGCCACAAAGTCTATGGGAAGTATGTCATTAACCCTAATTGTTTAGGAACATGGCAATACCTTAAAGGACTCTTTTCTATCTTGATGTAAGTTTGGGGTGAGATTGTTTCTTCTCAAGAAGCACTTGCATTACTCAGGGTTCCTCAGCACCATTATTAACATTTGGGCTGGACAACTCTTAGTTGTGGGGGTTGCCATTTATTGCTAAATGTTAAGATCACCCTATCTACTCTCTAAATGCTAGTAGCATTACCCCAATCCAGTTGTGACAAAAAATATCTGCAGACATTACCACATGCCCCAGATTGAAAATCATTGCTCAAATTGATATATATTAATTTTCTTCATTAAAAAATGATAAACTGACTCAAAGTCCTGGGTTTTAAAATATATGTGTGGCAGGACAGTAAGAAGCTAGGAAAATTCTTGAGCAAGTAGAATGGGGAAACTGAGACAAGAAAATTAAACAAGGCCAAACAGTTTGGGCAACTTGCAGCCAACTTGATTTTATCTTCCCTAACCAAGGACACTGAGAGCAAATGATTTATACCTCTTCTCCTTAACCAGAGAATACATAGCTTAAATCACCCTGGCCTGGGAAAATACAGAACAAAGACCCAATTAATGCTATTTGTAGCAGTTAAACCCAAGAACAGATAAAGTCTGGGGGACAAATAACAAAAACCCCAAAAGCATTTATTTGCAGCTTATCATTTGAGGGGGGATGTTAAGCAGGAAAGATAACTGACAGGGCAGGAGGAGGGGAAGAGGGAAAAAGGGGGAGTTTATCTCACCCACTGAACAAGGAAGTCAACAGTCTTGGGACTTGCAACAATAAAATCACCAGATATTCTCAGAAATTCTGGGAAAAGCCAAAACATTGTAAAAGGGGGACCTTAAAATCTAATCTATTTGGCAGGGGAACCTTGAAACCTATAGGAGACAAAGTATAAACCCCCCGAACCCCCACCAGGTGGGGATCTCAGATCAACTGAGTTGCCCGCTTGTGCTTTATGCCAAGTATACTTGCTTGCTTTGCTTCCTTAGTGAATTTACTTGCTATGCTTTCTTGATAAATTCACTTGCTTTGCTTTAATACTGCTTTCTTTCACTTGCCTGAATCCTTTCTCACTAGCGTGACAAGAGCCGAGGAGGGAAGAGCCCCCTTCTGACTCTGGTAGCTCTCTTGTAACACACGCACAGATTAATAAAATTAGAACTTGTTTCCTTTTGGCTAGCTATCTAGGAAAGAACTTACCTGTGTCTTCCTCAGGAAAGCAGGAATGAGTGTTTGGGTATCTGAAATCAAAACAGCCATTTTATTAAATACCCATTTAAATTACCCAAATAAGGGTAATTTATTCCAAAATATTTAAGGCAATGTGAGAAGGAGGAAAGGGAGAATTTAAAGACAAATCAATATGGTAAAATATTCCAAAACACCCAAAAAATATGATAAAAATACTGTTTTAGGAAATAATGAAATAAAGTAAAAATTAGACACTCTACCAAATAAATGTTTAAATATCTAAAACATCATTTTTCTAATTCCTCTACACCTAGTTCCAAGAGGTATTCTGTGAGAAATGATTTTTTTTTATATATTTTATTGCTTTTTTACAGAGAGGAAGGGAGAGGGATAGAGAGTTAGAAATATCGATGAGAAACATTGATCAGCTGCTTCGTGCACACCTCCCAATGGAGATGTGCCCACAACCAAGGTACATGCCCTTAACTGGAATCGAACCTGGGATCTTTCAGTCCGCAAGCCGACGCTCTATCCACTGAGCCAAACCGGTTAGGACGGGAAATGATTTTATACTCACCCAACTCTGGGAAATGCTGGGTAAACCAAAGTTAAACCGTTTCCCTTTCCATGTAACTCAGAGTCTTTACTGTTGTTACAGGTACAAGGTCCGTGTGCCTGATGCTTCAAAACAAAGGTCGATATTGAATAGATCAGAGTAATGGAATGAGAAAAGGCTTATTGAACCAGAAGGCCTACCTCAAGAAGAGAAAATTAATTCTCAACTCCATCTTAAGAGAATCTGGAATTAAAGCTTCTTACATATCAGGAAGAGAGGATGGGTGAGCAGAGTTGGGTGGGGACTGTAGAGAGCCTGGTACCAGAGAGAGGAAGCATTCCACTCTATTACGCCATGTTTATGAAACACAGGTTAGTTTTGTCTCCATCTTATCTGGCTAACCAATGTTTTTGCTTATTTACAAAGCTTCTCAAGAGATTAATGTTCCCCAGAATACTGGAACACTGCACTACCCCTCATTGCCTCACTGGCCTCTCTGATCACAATAACTGCCCTTGGACATAAGAACCACACAATGGAGAATCTGAAGATTGAATGCCAGCCCAGGCCTGCAGATCAACTACTGACAATTTAAAGCCATTCTACTATGTAGTTTCTTTCTCTCATGCAGGCACTAATTTCTAATCTGGAAGTTGCTGTTATACCTGAAAGTATCAGTGGGGGTTTTTAATGGTAAACAATAATAATTAATCTTGCCATATTAAGAGGAAAAATAAAAAATGTGTCTTGGAAATATTCTGGGGTAGCTCAGCATTGTGAAGGAAGTAGTGAACACCGTAACCACCAGAAAAACAGGAAGCATTCATGCCAGGTACCTGAGAAATTGTTATTTAGGGACAGCTGCTTTGGCTCCAGCCATCAGGTGGCCCAGCTCCACTCCTTCTATCTAATATCTCCCCTAAGGATTCAAACTTCCAGAAGAATACAATGATTGGCTTAACTTGGGTCAGGTGCCTACCACCTCACCCCTGATGGTCATGGGTGAGGTCCTGTGATTTATAATCCCACTAGACATAGAGTTGAAGAGTGTAAATCCCCTCAAAACATGGATGCTAGACAGACAAATAAGTGATTTACTTAACATTCACTGAGCAGAAAAAGTACACCTGTACTTTACTTTGTTCCACTATTTCTATCCTTTCTAGTAAGTTCTTTCCATTTCTTGCACACAGCACTGAAGTATTCTGAATGGCCAGGCTTTCTTCTTCAACCACTTTCAACAGAGACAGGAGAGCTGTCTTTCAGAGAATTTTTTAAAAAGCCTTTTGGTTTGAGTCCTCCTACCAAGAAAGCTGGCATTATTGATTAATGACTCCCAAGGAAGAATAATTTAGTCTAATTATCAATTAAGCTCATTCATTCTTAACAGCCACTGAAAACACAAGGACAGAAAATTTAAGGCAATGTGAGAAGGAGGAAGAGGGAGAATTTAAAGACAAATCAATTCTTCCCAACCCCCAAATGACCCAAGAAAAAGAATTAGTTAAGCATCAGCCCTTTCCCTATTCTCCAGTCTACTGGCCATAAGTTTTTCTTGGTAATTCTTAAACTCTTTTGATAATCATCAACTTCTGTGAAAACTAAGCAGGGTCTGCTTTATGATAATATTTTCTTTTTTATCTCAGATTAAGATGTGTCCCTGCCTAGGGGAACTCAAAAGATTTTTCTTTTGGACACAGTTTTTTAAAATATTTGTCATCAGTATATTTCATTCTGCTTAACAGAAGTGCAACACAGAAGTTAGATTGTTGGACAATTTTATTTTTATTTTTGAGCCTGTTTAAACATATGTTTTCTTGATTGGTAGTTACAGACTTGTCATGGGGGTATAAAGTAGAGCATAGGGAATACGGTCAATAATCCTATATAATAAAAGGCTAATTCGCAAATTGTCCCTATGGGTGGGAGTTCGACCCGCTGGGAGTTAGACATGCGCTGACCACCAGGGAGCGGTGCAGAACATGATGAGTGTTGGTGATACAGCGCTGGCAGTGGGCAGCAGTGGAGGCTCTGCTGGCCTCAATCGGCCCCAACGAGAGCAGGACCATGGCGGGATGGTGGAGCAGGTGGCACCAGGCCAAGGCGGGTGTGAAGAGAGGCCCCAGCAGGCAGCTGGGGGAAGGGAGGCCCCAGCCAGCAGCTGGGGAAGAAAAGTCTTGGCTGGTAGCTGGAAGGCCCTGATCGGCCCTGATTGCTGGCCTGGCCTAGGTACCCTACCCATGCACAAATTCATGCACTGGGCCTCTAGTTTATCTATATAAAACCCTAATATGCAAATAGACCGAACGGCAGAACAACCAAACAACTGAACCGGTCACTATGACGAGTGCTGACCACCAGGGGGCATGCACACAGAACATGGCAGGCATCAGCAGCAGGTGGCAGAGTGTGGAACATGGCGGGCATTGACTGCAGCAGAATGGTGGAACAGGTGAGCAGGGGTGCCAGATGAAGGCGGGGCACCAGTTGCTGTCATTGGATCAAGCTTCTGGTGGTTAGTGAAAATTCTTTGCTGCCACGCGCTGCAGTCCCACCAGGTGCTCACACCTGCTGCCAGCGCTGGAGCCACTGCTTGCACCCGCTGCTGGCCCTAATAGTCCCTCAGGGCTTCTCCACCTCCCCCTGCTCCTGAGGGGCAATCTGGGCAGCAGCTGTCGCTTGCACCCAGCCCTGCTCACACCAGCTGGCGGTGCTGGCCCCAATTGCTCCGCACCATCAGCACGTGGGACTGGTGGCGGCGGGAGCAGGGCTGCCAGCAGATAGGGGACCGTGGGGCCATGGCAGGAGGGGCTGGGCAGGGCATGGAGGATGGGCCGAGACCTGCCGCTGTGCCCACTGCAGCCTTGCAGCCCACAGTTCCTTTCAAGGTGCACGAATCCATGCACTGGACCCCTAGTATTGTAATAACTTTGTATAGTGCCAGATGGGTACTGGAAATATCAAGAGGAATACTTTGTAAAGTATATGATTGTCTAACCACTATGCTATACACCTGAAACTAATATAAAATAATATCAAATATAAATTGTCATTGAAAAATAAAATTTAAATTAAAAATCCGCCATAACCAGTTTGGCTCAGTGGATAGAGCGTCGGCCTGCGGACTGAAGGGTCCCAGGTTCCATTCTGGTCAGGAGCATGTACCTTGGTTGCGGGCACATCCCCAGTGCGGGGGTGTGCAGGAGGCAGCTGATTGACATTTCTCTCTCATTGATGTTTCTGGATCTCTCTCCCTCTCTCTTCCTCTCTGTAAAGGATCAATAAAATATACTTTTAAAAAATAAAATTAAATAAATAAATAAATAAATATCCTATATAATAAAGAGCTAATATGCTAATTAGACCAAACAGCAGAACAACCATCCAGACAACCTATCAGACGACTGTCTGGACAACCTTCCAGATGAAGCCGGGGCTGCAAGAGCCAAAGCAGCTGGGGCTGTGAGAGCCAAGCCCCTTGCACAAATTCCATGCATCTGGCCTCTAGTAAATAAATAAAATTAGACCAAAAAAATTTTTTAAATAAAAATTTTGCATTAAAAAATCTTTTCTTGGCTAAGTCTCATTAGGGTTTAATTATTTGCTTCTTGTCTTTGTTGTGGCAAAGTGGCAACTATTTTTACTAGAAAGAAGAAAAGGATGATTTCCAACCAAGATTTAAAACCACATTTATATTTATGAAATATGGCCTTTTAGTCACCTGTAGTCGGGGGTGAAAGTATTATCATCGTAATTAGCTAGTTAATAGTAATAAAGGAAAGAAAGCAAAGGGAAGTCTGACATTTTTAGCATGGTCACCTGGGAAACTTCACCAGAAAGCTACGGCTTCACACGGGGCATTAAAACTCCTCCCTTCCTGGATTGTTGGGGCAGAAGGAGGAGATAGGCACATGTGCAGTAAAAAATGGGGTAACACAGGGGAGGTGCTTGCCTGTCACTCTAGCCTGGGGAACAATGAGTTGGCTAGGGTGCATGAAATCTTGGAGAATTAATTGGTTAGTTTGAAGAAGCTCCTGGTTAAAATCCCCAGACAAAGAGTTCCCTCTTGTTTTCTTGTGCTCTCTCTTGCTCCATGACTCACACTCGCCCATGCACTTGCCTGTTCTCTCTCCATAGCCATGAGACCTTAAGCAGCCACATGGCCCATGGCCATGCACAACAGACATACAATGGACTGCAGTGAGGAACACAAGCTAAGCTAGCAGATGCTGGACTGGACTGGACTTTAATATGGAGCAGAAGCTAAGAGCAGTGACCTTTATTCTGGCCATGCTGAAGACATGGTTGGACTTTTTCCATGGCAGGATGGACAGAGATGGAACCTTGGAATGGAGCCCCCTTAATTTTACATCATGAATAAAGCTTTCCACAAAACCCCATCCTCCTGTGGAGGCCTCAGGAAATTCATTTCCTCACAGAACCCCAAGAACTCCACCTCCACTGATAACAAAAGTAAGTTTTACATGATCTTCACTTATTTATACATTTTGTTATGTAGAAAACAGAAATTGGGGTAAGAAATAATATTGCTTCAGAAAGGACAAAAAGATGGGGACAATGACACTTGGCATATCCAAAGAAAACATTTAATATCCAAACTCTATAGAAGACATCAGGTAAAATAGAACACATTATGTTGGAAAGACACTCTTCCCCTGTTTACTACCATTCACAATACTTCTGACACCAGCTGTATGGGTTTTCCATTGCTTGGCATCACGCAATCCTGAAACACCAGCTAGGTATCTTACAATTCAATCCAATTCTGACACTATTCAGAGTTAGAGCAGACTCCACAGGTTAAGGGCATAGTCTTACAAAATCATCCCCACTTCAGTTGCCAACACAAGTAGTAGATCCCCCATGTTACCCACAACTTCTGTGGACTTGTTTTCAAATTGGAGGTTCACATTATCACACACCCCCTCCTTAGATTCCATCATTTGCTAGAACAGCTCAGAGAACTCAAGGAAACATTTATGTTCAACAATTTATCATATAACAAAGAATGTCATAAAGGATACAGATGAACAGCCATAAAGAGGTATTCTGGGTGAGGACTGAATGGGTCCCTGCACAGGACCTTCTGTCCCTGTGGAGTTGCGCTGTACCACTCTCCCAGTGTGTGGATGAGTTCACCAGTCTGGAAGCTCCCTGAACCCAATATCATTGGGATTTTTATAGAGGCTTCATCATGGTAGGCATGATCAACTATTAACTCAATTCCCAGTCCTTCCTACTTCTCTGTGAATAGGAGTTGGTGTTGAAAATACCAAGCTCCTAATCATGTTTTGGTCTTTCAGGTGACCAGTCTCTATCCAGGTGACAAAGAGTTACCTCCTAAGAACAAAAGACACTTCTATCACCTAGCAAATGCAAAAAGATTTAGAACTCCACATCAGTAACTGGGGTCAAAAATGTTAGAACAAAAGATTCTCCTAACCCCCCTACATGCAAGTGTTTTAGGAGTTCTGTGTCAGAAGCTTGAAGCAGATATATATATATCCCCTATCTAATAAAAGCATAATATGCAAATTAACCATTGCTCCGCTATACCCACAAGCCACGCCCACCAGCCAATCAGGAGTGAGTATGCAAATTAACCCACCCAAGATGGCTGTGGCCACGGAGAGAGCAGGAGGCTTGAGTTGCCCCCAGCGATGGAGGAAGCCAAACTTTCCGCACACCCTGCCGGCCTAGGCCTCCACTCAAGGCTACAAAGTTTCAATTATAGAAGATAAATAAACCCCAGATCCCAGGGCCTCTGCTTGGGCTGCCTGGGGGCGTTGCCAGCCTGCAAACCACCACAGGACCCTTGCCCAGGCCACCCCATGCCCCAAGGGAACCCCCACCCTGATCCGGGATACCCTTCAGGGCAAACCAGCTGGCCCCCTCCCACGCACCAGGCCTCTATCCTATCTAATAAAAGAGTAATATGCAAATTGACCATCACTCCAACACACAAGATGGCTGCCCCCATGTGGACACAAGATGGCCGCCACAAGATGGCCAGCAAGGGAGGGCAGATGGGAGGGACCAGGCCTGCAAGGGAGGGCAGTTGTGGGCGATCAGGTCAGCAGGGGAGGGCAGTTGGGAGGGACCAGGCCTGCAAGGGAGGGCAGTTGAGGGCGATCAAGCCTGCAGGGGAGGGCAGTTAGGGGTGACCAGGCTGGCAGAGGAGGGAAGTTGGGGGCGACTGGGCCTGCAGGGAAGGGCAGTTGGGGGGGACCCAGGTCTGCAGGGGAGAGCAGTTGGGGGAGACCAAGCCTGCAGGGGAGGGCAGTTAGGGGTGACCAGTCCTGCAGGGGAGGGCAGTTAGGGGTGACCAGGCCTGTAGGGGAGGGCAGTTAAGGGTGACCAGGCCTGTAGGGGAGGGCAGTTAGGGGCAAACAGACTGGCAGGGGAGCAGTTAGGCATCAATCAGTCTGGCATGGGAGTGGTTAGGGGGTGATCAGGCTGGCAAGCAGAAGCGGTTAGGGGCAGTCAGGAAGGCAGGCAGGCAAGCAGTTGGGAGCCAGCAGTCCTGGATTGTGAGAGGGATGTCCGACTGTCTGTTTAGGCCCGATCCTACCAGGGCAGTCGGACATCCCTCGAGGGGTCCCAGATTGGAGAGGGTGCAGGCTGGGCTGAGGGACACACACACCCCCATGCACGAATTTTGTGCAACAGGCCTCTAGTGTGTGTGTATGTATGTATACACACACACACACACACACACACACACACACACTGAGTGGCCAGATTATTATGACCACCCCATCAGTACTTTGTTGGGCCACCTTTTGCCTTCAATACCACGGCAATTCTTCTTGGCATTGACTCCACAAGATGTTGAAAGGTGATGTGAGGAATCTGACACCATGCCTGATGAATAGCACTGTCCAGTTCAGTGAGATTTGATGGTTGTGGAACCGGCTGCCTGATGGCTCTTTTAACTTCGTCCCACTAATGCTCAACTGGATTGAGATCTGATGATTGTTGGGGCCACCTAAGCAAGGTAAAGTCTCCCTCGTGTTCTTGAAACCACTCCTGCACAATACGAGCACCGTGGCATGGCGCACTCTCTTGTTGGAAGAAGCCATCTCCATTGGTCTCAACATGATAGGATGAACTTGATCAGCAACGATACTTAGGTATGTTGTGCTATTCAGACGTTGTTCCAGGGCCCAAATCATGCCAGGAAAACATGCCCCAAACCATAACACTGCCCCCACCAGCTTGAAGGGTTGTACTCATGCATGTGGGGTGCATGCTTTCATGCTGTTTCTGTGAAATTCTCACTCTGCCATCTGCATGATGCAACTGGAAATGTGATTCATCAGACCACATGACTTTTTTCCAATGCTCAACTGTCCAATCCTTGTGTTCCTGTGCAAATTGGAGACATTTTATCTTGGTAACTGCAGACAGCAAAGGTGTTCGAACAGGCCTTCGGCTTCCATATCCCATACGATGCAGTGTACGGCTAATTTGCCTACAAACATCAGGTGGTCATTATAATCTAGCCACTCAGAGTGTGTGTGTGTGTGTGTGTGTGTGTGTGTGTGTGTGTATCTTATCATTTCACATATGTCCAATTATAAACAACTAGAGGCCCAGTGCATGATTAAATCATGCACGTGTAGGATCCCCTAGGCCATATCCACTGCCCCGCAAAGCCTAGCACGCTCCACGGACACTGCTAGCAGCCTGCTCCCTGCTTTTGATGGCAGGGGGTCCGCTGGTGCTGGAGCAGACACACAGCTCCCCGCTTTCGATCACGCCGGAGGCTTTTGAAAGGCCTGGTGCACCAGTGGACAGACAGCCAGCTTCCCCACTTTCGCTCCCCGCTTTTGATGGTCTGCAGCAGGACATGGGCTCGCTGCCCCAGAGACCCCTCTGTGCCACAGCACAGCCATGGCACAGACGCTGAGCTCGCGCTGCTGCTGGCGACGCGAGCTCAGCGTCCCACCGGCCCAATTGGCCACCCTGGCCACCCCAAGTCCCGCCCCCTGCGCCTCCCGCTGGCCCAATTGTGGGCATAGTGGAGTGATGGTAATTTACATATTACCCTTTTATTATGTAGGATTATAAAGAACTAGAGGCCCGGTGCACGAAATTCATGCACGGAGCGGGGGGGGGGGGGAGGGAGGGTGTCCGTCAGCCCAGCCTGCACCCTCTCCAAACTGGGACCTCTCAAGGAACGTCCAACTGCCCTATTAAATGGGCAGTCAGACATACCTCTCACAACCAGGACTGCTGGCTCCCAACTGCTTGCCTGCCTACCTTCCTGACTGCCCCTAACAGCTTCTGCCTGCCAGCCTGATCACCCCCTAACCACTCCCATGCCAGCCTGATCACCCCCTAACCACTCCCATGCCAGCCTGATTGATGTCTAACTGCTCCCCTGCCAGCCTGTTTGCCCCCAACTTCCCTCCTCTGCCGGCCTGGTCACCCCTAACTGCCCTCCCCTGCAGGGTTGATCACCTCTAACTGCCCTCCCTTGCAGGCCTGGTCCCTCCCAACTGTCCTCCCTTGCAGGCCTGGTGCCTCCCAACTGCCCTCCCCTGCTGGCCATCTTGTGTCCACATGGGGACAGGATCTTTGACCACATGGGGGCAGCCATATTGTGTGTTGGAGTGATGGTCATTCTGCATATTACTCTTTTATTAGATAGGATAGAGGCCTGGTGCATGGGTGGGGGCCAGCTGGTTTGCCCTGAAGGGTATCCCGGATCAGGGTGGGGGTTCCCTTGGGGCGTGGGGCAGCCTGAGCGAGGGGCCTGTGGTGGTTTGCAGGCCAGCCACACCCTCTGGCGACCCAAGCGGAGGCCCTGGTATCTGAAATTTATTTACCTTCTACAATTGAAACTTATAGCCTGGAGCGGAGCCAAGGCTCCTGCTCACTCCATGGCGGCAGCCATTTCTGTTGGGGTTAATTCACCTTCTATAATTGAAACTTTGTATCCTGGAGTGGAGGCCTAGGCCGGCCAGGGCAGGTGGAAATCTTGGCTTCCTCCGTCACCGGGGGCAACCCTGGCCTGCTTTTTCCAGCTCCATGGCTGCCGCCATTTCTGTTTGGATTTGTTTACCTTCTATAACTAAAACTTTGTAGCCTTGAGCGGAGGCTTAGGCTGGCAAGGGCTGGCGGAAAGCTTGGCTTCCTCCGTTGCCTGGGAAACCCAAGCCTCCCTCCTGCTCTCTGTGGCTGTAGCCATCTTGGTTGGGTTTATTTGCATACTCGCTCTGATTGGCTGGTGGGTGTGGCTGGTGGGTGTAGCAAAGGTATGGTCCATTTGCATATTACTCTTTTATTAGGTAGGATGCTGGCTGTGCTATTTGTTTTTTTCCCTGTTTCTTGCCCCTCAAAAGAAGGGGCTGTGATCTTTTTTTTTTTTAATATATTTTACTGATTTTTTACAGAGAGGATAGGAGAGGGACAGAGAGCTAGAAACATTGATGAGAGAGAAACATTGACCAGCTGCCTCCTGCACACCCCCGCACCGGGGATGTGCCCGCAACCAATGTACATGCCCCTGACCGGAATCGAACCCGGGACCTTTCAGTCCACAGACCAATGCTCTATCCACTGAGCCAAACCGGTTTTGGCGGGCTGTGATCTTTTAAAAGAAGGTGGTTCCATGGAGAGAATACTCACTTTTTCTACATGTAGCCCTGAAGGAGGAGAGAACTGTTGTCTGCAAATCCACTCACCACTAATAACTCAAATGTTAGGAGAGGGAAAGGAAAATACAAAATAGAAATAAACTCTACCCACCCCCAAACATTACTGATAAAGCCTCAGGCACACATGAATCTATTGAGTAGTATCTGATGATAAGATTTGTAGGAGGCATTCACCTTTGAAATAGACTTGAAGAGAACTGTTTTTTAATCTACTTTAAAACTTGTACTGAGTCAATCTTAAATAGCAAAATCTCAGAGTAATTAGACAAGTCATTTACATTCAAGGAGACAGAATTGGCTAATTAGAACTGAAAAATTACAGCTCTGCTGTGTATGCATTTTAATTTGATCGGCTGTCTAGGGCATTGTTATGCTAAACAATTATGGAATAGACCCGTATACAGGAAGTGATCATCTATGGAGGGTTTCCTGTAGATTGAGTACCATTAATAATAATCTTCCTCTTCATCCTCTGGCTATGCTAACAGCATAACAAATTGAAGACAAAGGTTTTTTGGTACTTAGCAAATATCATGTGACTTTGGCAATGGTGAAATGCACAATAATTATAGTTAACTAGAGGCCTGGTGCACAAAATTCATGCACTGGGGCAGGGGTCCCTCAGCTGGGCCTGAGCCCTCTCACAGTCCAGGAAGCAGGCCTAAGCCAGCAGTCTGACATCCTTAGCGCTGTCGGGTAGGTAGGAGAGGCTCCCACCACCACCGCTGTGCTGGCCAGCTGTGAGCCCGGCTTCTGGCTGAACGGTGCTCCCACTATGAGACCACACGGACCACAGGGGCAGCTCCTGCATTGAGTGTCTGCCCCCTGGTGGTCAGTGCACGTCACATCATAGTGACTGGTCATTCCACCATTCGGTCAATTTGCATATTAGCCTTTTATTATAGAGCAGTGGTCGGCAAACCGCGCCTCGTGAGCCACATGCGGCTCTTTGGCTCCTTGAGTGTGGCTCTTCCACAAAATAACACATCCTGGATGAGTCTATTTTGAAGAAGTGGCGTTAGAAGAAGTTTAAGTTTAAAAATTTTGGCTCTCAAAAGAAATTTCAATCGTTGTACTGTTGATATTTGGCTCTGCTGACTAATGAGTTTGCCGACCACTGTGATAGCTGAGTTTACCAATAGGGGAAGTGCAAGACAAATTAGCAATGAAGAGCTTCAGAAATGGGAATTTATGGAAAGATTCTAAAAGGAATGATTCACTAATTAGGGTCTCTAACAAAATGTACTGTAAAGTCAAATTATTCATGGTAGGGCTTATGCTAGTGCAATTGCATGGGGAAGTGACCAATGATTGATAGATAGATAGATAGATAGATAGATAGATAGATACACACACTAGAGACCTGGTGCATGAAATTCGTGCACTGTGGGGAGGCAGGTCCCTCAGCCTGGCCTGTGCTCTCTCACAGTCTGGGAGTCCTGGGGGGATGTCAGTCAGACATCAGCCGTCAGTCAGACATCCTTAGCACTGCCGCAGAGGTGGGAGTGGCTCCCACCACTGCTGCTGTGCTCACCAGCCATGAGCCTGGCTTCTGGCTGAGCGGCACTCCTCCTGTGGGAGCATAATGACCACCAGGGGGCAGCTCCTGTGTTGAGCATCTGCCACCTGGTGGTCAGTGCACGTCATAGTGACTGGTCAACCAGTTGACTCTCTGCCCACTGGTGGTCAGTGCACGTCATAGTGAGCGGTTAAGCAGCCTTAGCATATCATTCGCATATTATGCTTTGATTGGTTGAATGGATGACCGGACACTTAGCATATTACGCTTTTATTATATAGGATATGCACCACTTCTTTATCCATTCAACTATTCATGGACCCTTAGGTTGCTTCCATACCTTGGCTATTGTAAATAATGCTTCAGTAAACATATGGATGTATATGCCTTTCGATTTAGTATTTTGAGTTTCTTTGGATAAACACCCAGGGGTGGAATTGCTAGGCTCTTCTTCATCTCTTATTATAGTCTTTGTTTTAAAGTTGATTATGACTGGTATAAGTATTGCTATCCCAGCTTTCTTTTTGTTTCCATTTTCATGAAATAAGAATAAAATGTCTAGGAATAAACTTAACAAAACATGTGAAGGACCTATACTGGGTGAGTCAAAAGTAGGTTTACAGTTGTTTGTATGGAAAATAACACAATAATTAATAAATAATAATACAAGAATAAACTATGTTTTGCATACTCACAACTATAAACTTATTTTTGACCTGATCCTGTACACTGAAAACTGCAAGACATTGTTAAAAGAAATTGAAGAAGACAAAAATAAATAAAAAGATATTCTATGTTTATGGATTAGAAGAATCAACATTAGTTAAAATGCCCACATTATCCAAAGCAATACATAAAGTTAATATAATCTCTATCAAAATCACAATGGTATTTTTTAAAGAAATAAAAAAACATTATCTTATATGTATGGAACTACAAAAGACCCCAAATAACAAAAGCAATTCTGAGAAGAAAAAAAAAAAAAAGCCAAAAGTATGACATCAAAGCAACAATACCACAAAGCAACAATAATCAAAACAGCATGATACTGATAGAAAACCAGTCACACAGATCAAGGGAACACAATTGAGAGCACAGAAATAAACCCACATGTATATAGGCAAATAATTTGTGACAAGTTAGCTAAAATATACAATGGAGAAAAGAAAGCCTCTTCCACAAAAGGTGCTGGGAAAATCAAAAAGCCACTTGCAAAAGAATGAAACTAGACTGCTATTTGACACTGTACCAAAAAATTAACTAAAATGGATCAAACATAAGACCTGAAACAATAAAATACATAGAAGAAAACATATGGACCTTGCTCTTAGAAGAAATTTTATGAATTTGACCTTAAAAGCAAGGAAATTAAAAACAAAAATAAATGGGATGGCCCTGGCTAGTGTTGCTCAGTGACTACAGTATCAGCCCACGCACTGCAGAGTCTCAAGTTCAATTCCGGTCAAGGGCACATACCAGGGTTGCAGGTTCAATCCCTGGCCTCAAATCATGGTGCATGTGGGAAGCAACCAATCGATGAGTCTCTCTCACATTGATGTTTCTCTCTATCTCCTTCCCTTTCTCCCTCCCTTTCACTTTCTCTAAAGAACAATGGAAAAAATATCCTTGGGTAAGGATTAATAAAAATAAAATATTTTTTAAATTGGACTATATCAAACTAAAAAGCTTCACATCTAAAAAAATCAACAAAATAAAGAAGCAACCAACAAAACAGGGGAAGACATTTGCAAATAATACCTATAATAAGGGATTAATATCCAAAAGCATTTTTAAAAATCATACAACTCAACAACAAAAAATAGTGCAATTTAAAAATGGGCAGCACAGTGTGGCTCAGTTGGTTGGTTGTCATCCTGTGCACCAAATCCGTGGCAGCAGATTTGATTTCCGGTCAGGGCACATGCCTGGGTTTGGGGCTCAATCCCCAGTAGGAGCATACAGGAGGCAGCCAGTTAATGTGTTTTTTCTCTTTCTCTCCCTTCCTTTCTCTCTAAAATCAATAAAAACATACTTTCTATAAAATAAAAAAAAGGACAAAGGACCTGAACAGACACTTCTCCCAAAAAGATATACAAATGTTCAACAGGTATTATGAAAAAATGCTCAACTTCACTAGCTACTAGGGAAATACAAATCAAAACTATGAGATACCACATTACACCTATCAGAATGGCTATTACCAACAAGACAAGAAATAACAAGTGTTGGAGAGGATGTGGAGAAAAAAGAACGCTCATACACAGCTGGTGGACGTGTAAATTGTTACAGCCACTATAGAAAACAGTATGGAGGTTCTGCAAAAAGAATAAAGCTACCATAGGACCCAGCAATCCCTCTTCTGAATATCTAGCTGAAATATCTGAACCCTTTTATTCATAAAGATATAAGTATCCCTATGTTTATTGCAGCATTACTCACAGTAACCACGACATGGAAACAACCTACGTGTTAATGAGTGACTGGATAAAGAAGATTTGGTACATATATACAATGGAATACTATTTGGCCATAAGAAAAGATGAAATATTGCAACTTGTGACAATACAGATGAGTCCTGAATTATGATGTTAAGTGAAAAAGAACAAAAATCGTATGATTTCACTCCTATGTGCCATATAAAACTAAAAGCCAACAAACAAAAAGACTCATGACACAGATAACAGTGGTGGTTGGCAGAGGGTAAAGGGGTTGAAGGGAGGTAAAAGAGGGTAAATGGGATCAAAAATATGGTGATGGAAGGAGACTAGACTTTGGGTAGTGAGCACACAATGCAATATACAAATGCTGTATTCTAGAACTGTACACTTTAAACTTATATAATCTTATTAACCAATGTCACCACAATACATATAATTTTTAAAAAGCACACACACAAAAAACATGGGAGGAGCCAGACACAGCTCTGTGTCCTCAAAGTTGGGGCCCTGGTTGCACCCAGGAATTCTCGGGGCTTTGGGTGGGCTTTGTGGGTGTAACTGTGTGTGGACAGTTATGATACAACTGTGTATGGCTTGGGTGGAGGGTGATTCGCCAGCATTCCACAGGGGTCCCTAGGAAGCTCTTTTCTGAGGAGTAATTCCAGGAGGGCACTCCTAGCAGGCACGTCACTTTCTGATGATAGAGCCCAACAGAACTTAGAACCCTGGTATCCAAGCAGCCACATTCTAGAGAAGGCCCTGGCCCAGCTCACTTGGCTGGGAGATGCTCGAGAAAGTAACATGTTCTGTGGCTGTGTCCCCAGGAACCAAGGCTGTGGCCTCAGGTGAGGCTGCACCAATAACCTGTTCCAATGCTGCAGATGTTGAGTAAGGTCTCACCCCAGACACCTCTGGCACTTTTCTTGCCGGGACCCAAAGATAACACAGGGAGGCCCAGGATAGTCCAGTTTAGGCCAGTCTACCACTCATGAGTGTGTGTGTGTGTGTGTGTGTGTGTGTGTGTGTGTGTGTGCGCGCGCACACGCGCGCGCGCATATGTGTGTATAAAGGGGGTTTCACATGGAAAGGTGAGGTGGTCATGTTCAGATCCCAGGTCAGGGCTGGCTGGGTGAACATTGAGTATGCAGCAGTGCCCTTCTGCCCAAGGATTATTCCAAGCCCTGGAGGTGAATCTAATTTCACCCAGGTGGAGGTCTGTGCCTGATATGGGAGCAAAAGGTTAAGTGGGCAGAAGTACCAGCAACTAGAGCCAGAAGTACCAGCAACTAGAGCCACCAGATCAGCTGCCAGTCATTGCCATTCCAGAGCACCACCTAGGAGACAGCTGATGGGGGCACCTACTCCATCTCCATGAGTGAGTGGCAGGTGCCCCACCACCAAGAGCCAGTGCAGGCTTGAAATAAGTATGGGCACTGAGGAATCTCCAGAACTCAGGCCTAGGACTGGTGGGGAAAGGCCTCCTGCCCAGACCTCACCCAGGTTACTCCCCTGTAAAAGGAATTTTAGAGACAAAACAGGCAGGTTTAGAGAGTCTTAGAGATAAAGAGGGTCCATATGACAGGAACGCATAGATAGGGGCTTGAAGACACCAAAATGCTTATCTTACTTGTACAGAGAATAGAGAAATGACATAGGAAGGGGGAGGGGAAAGCAGGTAGATAGAAATATTTCTGGCCTGAGCAATTAAAACAGCCATAAAACAAGGACAGAGGTATCTGTGGCCTGAGCAGCTGGAAGATCAAAAGTAACTCCAACCAGCAAGATTAGGGGGAGAGGAAGAAGGGGTCACTAGGTGCGCTTTGAGCTTTGAAACTAATACTATGTAGCAAAGTAACCAATGAGGAAAGCAAGGGGGTCCTAAATTTAGAAAGGATTCAATTAGAAAAGGTCATGTTCAGAAAAAGAGCTGCAGCAGCCTTTATAAATCTGGAGACAAAGAGACTCAGCAGATTTCAAATTTTACAGATTTAGATTTTTGGACTTAGATTTTTCCCATTAGAGAGAGAGAGCAGGTTTTTCCCATTTGGGGGGCCCCTCTCCAAGGGATCCCCTTTGGGGACACCCCTGCCCAAATGAAGTTTGTATATGCTTCCAATAAACTTCCACATTTTTATTAAAACAATCTGTTAGTCCGAGAGTTTGTTCTTTAAACTTCGTGAGGGCAAGGACCCACGAGAAGTAAAGTCTGCACCCCAGACCCCTTGTTACACCTGGATCTTGCTAGGGTCTCCAGGTAGCTCAACATTTCAGACCCCCACCTGGAACACCATGAAAACCTTCACCTGACTGGGCTGGAGGACCTGGATCCCATGGAGGCAGAGTCTGGGGCTCTAGCACCAGTTCAGGAATCAGGGCCAGTACATCCAGAGCGGGAGAGCGAGGTGAAGATATGGAAGCCAGCCCGGCCAGTGTTGCTCAGCAAGCAAAGAGAGGAAGAGCTGAGGGATGGATGGAGGCTTTAAATTTTAGAGTCTATCTTAATCAAAGAATGAAAAGCAAGTGAACCTACAGAACAGGCTGTAAATATCCTAACTTCCATAAGATTAAAGGAATGATATAACTGACAAATGACATAGACATCAAAAGTAAACGTGTGGAGAGCAGGTAAAGGGAAGTGTTGTTACTAAGTTCTCACTGATAGAGTGGAGTCAGGAGATAATCTACATTAATAAAAGAGAAAGATGCAAATTGACCGTACCTCCACGACACCCACCAGCCAATCAGGAGTATGCAAATTAACCCAACAAAGATGGTGGGTTCATCTGCATACACAGGCGCTGAGCGGCCTGGGTCCCGGGAACATCCTCGGGACCCAAACTGCTCCAAGCCTGTAGGCCCGTGCGTTGGCCCCGAGCGGCTGGGGTCCCATAATGCCCCTGGCCAGGAGTGGCCTATGGGCGCTGGCATCAAGCAGCCCGGGTCCCGGGACAAGTGGCCGGGGGTGCCAAGCGGCCTGGGTCCCAGGACAAGCAGCCGGGGGTGCCAAGTGCAAGTGGCCACAGGGTGGGGCGGGAACTTCTTGGCCGCTTGTGCGCATGCCCAGGCCAAGCAGCCCAGGTCCACGCCCCCCAGCCTGGCAGACACAGTGAATGCAGACGAGGGACACGCCCCTAGCCCAGTGGACACAACACAGGGGATACTCTGCACATGGGCTGCAGAGGAAACACCTTTTCTTTTCTTTTTTTAATATATTTTACTGATTTTTTACAGAGAAGAGGGGAAAGGGATAGACTGTCAGAAACATCAATGAGAGAGAAACATTGATTAGTTGCCTCCTGCACACTCCCCACTGGGGATGTGGCCCCAATCAAGGTACATGCCCTTAACAGGAATCAAACCTGGGACCCTTCAGTCTGCAGGCCGACACTCTATCCACTGAGCCAAACCAGTTTGAGCGTAAACACCTTTTCTGACCACTCATTGGCTAAGCTCCCTGTATGCCACTCGCAGTGTTCTTGGTAACTTGGGTAATAAGAATCCAAGAAGGTGATCTAGGGTTTTTCCACCACACTTCTGGAGAACAAAACGAAGGTCCGCTGCTGGAGGGGCTAAGAAATGTCATATCCTGCCCTAGCCGGTTTGGCTCAGTGGATAGAGCCTCAGTCTGCAGACCACAGGGTCTGGGTTCAATTATGATCAAGGGCATGTACCTAGGTTACAGACTCCTCCCTGGCAACCAGTTAAGGTGTCCCTCTCACACTGATGTTTCTCTCTGTCTCTCTCTTCCACACTCTCTAAAAATCAATGGAAACATATCCTCAGGTGAGGACAAAAAAAGAAAGAAATGTCATATACTATGAAAGACACATCTTGAAAATGCCTCAAGAAAGTTGTCATTTTTTCATGGTGAAGGGACTGGAGTCTGTGTTGATGAAAACACCTTGGCAGCTGTGGTGGCTAGCAGCGGCTGCAGCAGCGGGGTGATGGGGCTGGCGCCTTCCCCTATCAGCCCGGTCGCCTTCTGCAGAGGGAGGCCAGACTGTGGCTTAGCCATCAGTAGGACATCCCCTGAGTCTATGAGAGGGGGCAGGCTAGGCTGAGGGACGACCCCCCTCCCCCCCCCGGTGCACAAATTTTGTGCACCGGGCCCCTAGTGTTTATACCGTATTTTCCAGCGTATAAGACGACTTTTTAACCCAGGAAAATCTTCTCAAAAGTCGGGCGTCGTCCTATATGCCGGGTGTCGTCTCATAGGGCGGGTGCTGAAACTTCCGAGCTGGACTGGAGAATCTGCGGTCGCCACATACGGTGGGGGGAGCTCAAAAACAGCCGCACTCCATTCATTTCAATGGAGCCAGACAGAGACCGCAAGTGTCTCCGGTTGGTCGGCTCCTTTTTGTGCCGCATATAGTCTCCGTCCGGCTCCATTGAAATGAATGGAGTATGGTCGGGTGCTCGCCCCATACGGCAGGGATGCGGCTGCGGCCGTTTTTGAGCTCCCCCCCACCGTACGCGGAACCGTATGAAAGCAGCAAGGGCAGCGCTGTACAAGTACGATAGAAGAAAATGACTTAACGCAGTTCCGATGACAAGGTGAGGGGGTGCCTCACCAGGAAGGTGTAAGTGAAGGGCGGAGCCAGCTGCAGGCGTCCTGGATGCCCGAGGTATGGAAAAAAGAGAGAGAGCGGCGCTGTGCCCAGAAAAACACATTTAAAGATCGCATTCGAGAACAGTGGAATGAATGGATGGTTAGCGGCGAAAAGTCATTCACAAAAGGGGGAAACATGCGTGCTCCACAGTTGGATGTTTTGTGCAAGTTTGTCCTAAAAGCCTGGAATGATATTGATGCAGAAACAGTAATCAAGTCTTTCAAGAAGTGTGGCATATCAAATTCATTAGATGGTATGGAGGACGACTACTTGTGGCAAGATGAACAGGAAGCCGAAGCTGAGACCACACCATCTGATACGGAATTCGATCCATATGATGACTGCCTTACAAATGTATCACAAGATGTCATTGATGTACTTATGATATCAGATGACGAACAGGAGGATTTTGAAGGCTTTTAAAGAGAAACTGTCACACCAGCAAAACCTGTAAAAATACCGTAGCTTGCAGTTATGATGGGCGTTGCTAACTCGCCAGGGACTTGCCTAGCACTTGCTCTCTCTCTCTTGTTTGTTATCTTCCTCCTATCATCATCAGTTCCAGTTTGGTTGACAGCTTAGAAAACAAACAGCATGGCAGCTCCCCTGGGTTTATTGTCTTATCCTTCCTTTCAGCTTTAGAGTGAATTAGGAAAAGTTTAATCCACTTGCACAGTTTTATGTTTGATGACAAACAGCCTTATGTTTATAAGTGACAGTTTTCCTGCTAAGTACCTGCATGTCATAAGCATTTGAATTAAAATTACCATATTGAAATCAAATCTGATGTTTTTTTAATTTTTATTTGGTGTGTGTTGGAAGAGGGGTAGTCTTATACAGCGAGTATAACCCAAACTCTAGATTTTAACTGGAAAAGTTGGGGGTCGTCTTATACGCAGGAAAATACAGTATAATACCTGCCCTACCCTGAGTCTTCTCAGCCTCTTGTTAACTAGCCCAGATATTTGGTTTCCCATTTTGTAATTTTTTTATGGCCCAATTTATCTCTTTAAACTCAGGCCACACAAGTTATAGGACATTGGCTGCTTGACAGATGCACACAGTCAACTGCCTACCACTCCTTACCTGTGGCCAGGAACCCTAATTCATATAGAGGGGCTTATGTTCTATTAATATTAATGATAATAACTAATATTTATATAACTCTTAAATGTTAGACATGTCTGTAAATACTTTATATGCATTAATATCTATTCAAAACAACCCTAAGAAATAGATTCTGTATTACCACCATCATTTTACTGTTAGAGGAACTAAATCAGAGTGACTGCCTAAATTTTATAGCTATTCCTAAGCATAGTCAGGGTTTAATCTCAGGCCGTCAGCTCCAGAGTCTCTGTGCCCTTGTCTGTCTGTTTAACCTGCCCTGGTGCAGATTCCCTTAGAAGCGGAGGCTGGGGCAGAGGTAAATAGGCAATAATTGGTACCTCTCATTCCCCCAAGGCACCATGCTGGTTCCCACCTTTTTACCTTCACAGAAGGCAGGTCTCTCTACTTGGAATTCCTTTCTCTGTCTCTCAATGTATAAATATTTGGAATGAATAAACAAACACATTACTGCATAGCCTTGAGCTCATCACTCCCCCTGTCTGTGTCTCAGGTTCCTCATCTGTAAAATGAAGGGGCTGAACGGGATTCTTCAAATTCTACAATTGTGTAACTTTAAGAAAAGAATAAAGGCATCCCAGAAATCAAAGGTGACTACAGTACCATTTTGGTATTCCTGTCATCTTACTGCAGTCAGTTTCTCTGTTGTTACACGTAAAGGAAATGTGAACATTTTAGTGAATCTGTAAATGTTTGATGATATGGGTTGTTCCTGAAGTATGATTTTGCTGGCATATTTATTACAGTTCCCCAAACTGAGAATGTGGCCCAGGATTAGGAATCCAATTAAGATATTTTGGTATTCCCAGATATCATCTTTTGTCGATCAGAGATCAGAAGCAGCATCTCTCTCCGAGGAATAAAAGGAAATAGTTCTCATGGCACATGGACTTTGGCAACAACAAAGGGAATAAAAGCAACCAGGGTTGTGGAAGGGAAGTTGTCAGTGAGCAGCAAAGAGCTGCAGATGTTGGATTCTAAATAGGCAAACGAAAGCTTGAGAATAATAGATGGGAAGGGGCAATGGCTTAAGCTCTTTGGAGGGGCAAAGAATGACCTACAATAACAGACCTCTATGTCTAATTTATTGACCTGATTGAACACAGGAAATAACCATCACAAACTCGATTTTTTTTACCATATTAAGTAGTAAGTACTATGATATTAAAATCTCCTCTTATGATGATATAAAATATAGTAAATAGGATAAATTAAGCAATGTGATCTATATTGGTCTTCATAATATATTTGATTCTCTCCAACATGGCACTTTAAACAAATATCTGGAAAATTGATATTTAGAAATCCTATTATTTTAAACATTGAGCACAGAGTCGTGAGACCTAAGTTCAAATCTTAGCTCTACAATAAGCAAGTTGCTTTACCTCTTTGGGTACTGGATTCCTGATCTGTATTATGAGGGAGTCAGACATCTCTAAGGTCAAAATTATTTGACTATTTACCTAGAAATTTCAGTTATTGCATGTGTTTGCACAAAGCACGAGTCTCTAAGACTCCATCTTCTTCTCTAAAAAGTGAGATGACAGTACTCTCAGGGCCTAGGGTTGTTAACAGGTATGAATTAGATAAAGCCTATGAAACCCAGAGGCCTGCCCCAGGGAGCCTTCACTGGATACCAGCCCCTGCTGCTTCATACAGAAATCAGGACACCAGCTGGCCTCAGACAAATCCTTTAACCTCTTCAAGCCAAGATCCTTCATCAGGCAAAACCGTGTGGTGTCTATGGTCAGTATGGGTGTGACTCCTTTCCCTCTACGGTCTTCACATCCCTCACCCTCTGGACTCTTCCTTCCTTCCTTTTGGGAAAAAATCAGATTACTTCCAATTTTCAACAAACACACTGATGTGTTCATTTTGGGGTGAGAGGGTCTAGCCATTTGATCACGTACATAGAATATTATATACAACTGGGTGAGGGTAAAATATCTTTATGGTTATTGATACATATGGAAAAATACTCTCTAGAACTCTAAGAAGCAACATGTGAAAATGACTGTTTAGCACATCTCTGTCAACACAGGCTATTCTTCTTTTTTACATTTCTAATTTGATTCACCCCAAGCCATGTATCTTATAGGATACTAGAGGCCTGGTGCATGAAATTTGTGCATGGGGGAGGGGGCAGGTGGTCCCTCAGCCCGGTCTGCACCCTCTCACAATCCGGGACCCCTTGGGGGATGTCCAACTGCTGGTTTAGGCCTGATCCAGGATCAGGCCTAAACCAGTAGTCTGACATCTCTCTCGCAATCTGAGACTGCTGGCTCCTAACCACTCACTTGCCTGCCTGCCTGATCGCCCCTAACTGCTTGCCTGCCAGCCTGATCACCCCTAACCACTCTGCCTGCCTGCCTTATTGCCCCTAACCATTTTGCCTACCTGCCTGATCACCCCTAACCATTCTGCCTGCCTGCCTGATCGCCCCTAACCATTTTGCCTGCCTGCCTCATTGCCCCTAACTGCTCACCTACCTGCCTGATCGCCCCTAACCTCCTCTGCCTCAGCCCCCACCACCGCAGCTTCATCCAGAAGGATGTCCGGAATGACATCCAGAAAGTTGTTCTGCTGTTTGATCTAATTAGCATATTACACTTTTATTATTATAGGTTTTTAAAGTAACAGCTCTGTGAGATAAAATGTATATGCCAAAAATTTCACCCTTTAAACTATAATTAAGTAGTCTTTTGTATATTTTACAGAGTTTTGCAACCATCCCCACGAATATCAGAACATTTTCATAACCTCCCTCCGAAATAAATCTTATACCCATTAAGAGTCACTCCCCAGACCTTTTTTCTCTATACTCCCTGCAACCACTAAACTACTTTCTTTCTCTATGAATTTTCCTATTTGGCACATTCCCTATACATTGAATCATGCCATATTTGTTCTTTTGTATCTGGCATCTTTCACTTAACACAATGTTTTCAAGGCTCATATATGCTGTTACATGCATTAGTACTTCATTTCTTTTTCTGGCTGTTTAATATTTCATTGTATGGACATACTATAATTTGTTTATCCATTCATCATTACATGGACATTTGGATTGTTTGCATTTTTGTTTATTATGAATATGCTACTATGAATATTTTTGTACAAGATTTTGTATGAGCTTATGTTTTTAATTCTCTTGCATATAGTACATTATTTAGGTCTAGAGTTGCTGGGTCATATGGTAACTCTATGTTTAACTTTTTGAGTAACTATCAAACCATTTTCTAAATTGACTACACCATTTTACATTCTTACCAGCAGTGTTCTAATTTATCCATCCTTACAAACACTTGTTATTGTTTATCAGTAAACAATATATGTTTTATTGTATATAAATACAAGTGGGTGTGAAGTGGTATCTTATTGTAGTTTTTATTTGCATTTCCCTAATGACTAATTACGTTTGAGTATCTTTTATATGCTTATTGGCCAGGGGTATACATTTTTCCAGAAAGATCTATTCAAATCCTTTCTCCATTTTCAATTGGATTATTTGTTTTTACTGTTGAGTTGAATAAATCCTTTATATATTCTTGATAAAAATCTGATCAGATATACGATTTGCAAATATTTTCTTTCATTCTGAGGATTGTCTTCTCGCCTTACAATTCCTTTAAACATAAAATTTTAAGTTTTGGTGCAGTCCAATTTATTTGTATTTTTCTCTTGTTGTCTATGTTTTTGGTGTCATATCTAACAAAATTATTACCTAATCCAAAGTCATGAAGATGACTTTCTTAGAGTTTTATAGTTTTATTTCTTACATTTATGTTTGTGAATTATTTTTTAGGAAAAATTTTTAAAGTCTTTGTTAAAATATAATACCTATACAGAAAATACAAACAAGTATTAAGTTGATACATTTTTGCAAACTGAACATTCTCATGTAACTAACACTCAAATCAAAGAACATAACATCAAGCACCCCAGAATTCTTTCTTCTCAGTTATAGTCAAGCCTCTCCCCCACATATACACACACACTTTTCAAAGATATTTTGACTTTTAAAAGCATAACTTAGTTTTCCATATTTTTCACTCTATACAAATGTGATCAGGCTGTGTATTCTCATTACTGTCAATTTTCTTTGGCTTGATCTTATGATTATGGGATTTATCCACATTGTTGTATATAGTCATAAATTATTCATTTTCATTGCAGTAAAGTATACAATTTTGTGATTACACTATAAATTAATTTATCTCTTCTACTGCAGATGGACATTTGGATAGTGTCCAGTTTGGGACTATTATGAACAATGACATTCTAGTTCACGTCTTTGGGTGAATGTATTTCTGCTGTATATATATATATATATATATGCCTAGAACTGCTGGGTCATAGGGAATGATATATTCAGCTGATAAATAGATGCTGATAAATAGAAGAATTTAGTGGAAGCTGTACCAGTTGATATTTTATAGCGGTCAAGCTAAGAAATGGCTAAGTGAGAGTTGTAGCAGAGCAGATGGAGAGACGAGGATCAAAGTGTAGGCAGAATCCATAGGATTTACTGATGTCCGTGTGAGAAAGGAAAGAAAGAAAGGATTACTCTTAGCTCTTTAATTGGAGAAACAGGGTGACCAGTGGTGTCATTTACTGAAATGGATAAGGGCCTCGAAGAGCAGTAAATTTGGTGGGATAGGAATTAATAATTGTTATATAGATATATTAATGATTAAATATTTATTAGATAGCAAGTGTGAATGTTTAAGAGGCAATTGGGGAAGGACCTAGCTGGACATATTCATTTGAGTGTCTTCAAGATATAGACTCGTATTCAAAGCAATGAAGTTGAAGGAGGTTACTAAAAAAGGTAGTGTAAATAAGAAAAAATAACAACATTTAGTGATCAGGAAAAGAAAGAAAAGCTGACAAAGAAAAGTGAAAAATACTGCTCAGCTTAGTATGGTGAAAAGAAAGCCAGATGAGAGGGAATATCATCTAATCTAATAATAGACAAATATGCAAATTGACAGCACCTTCGCTACACCTAAGCCACGCTCACCAGCCAAGCCATGCCCACCAACCAATCAGGACGAGTACGCAAATTATCCCAACAAAGATGGCGGCTAATTTGCATATCACGACAGCCTCGAAAGAAGCCAAGAGCTGCAGAAGGGAGTAAAGCTTAGAAGAAGCAAGCAAGCGGGGGGGGGGGGGGGGGGGGAGGGGGGGGAGGAGAAGGGAGGAGCGAAGTCAGGGCCGGGGGCGAAGGGAAACACGGGCGGGCTGGAGGAGAAGGCGGGGCGGGCGACAAGGGCGGAGCAGAGGCGGGGTAGAGTGCAGCAGGAAATCCTATTGCAGGATTTTTCCTGCAACGGGAATGCTAGTAAAGATAAATAATTGAGAAGAGCCGAGTGTACACTATAGAATGAACTAGATAAAACTTACTGACAAATCATTAGCTAATATGCTGCAACTGCAAATATACAATTATAACTACAGTTTACACCATGTTAGTTCTGCTATTAACTCCCTTTCTCTCTAAATCAGGCTGTTAATGACGCATAGAGAGCAGAGGGCCTAGGCCAGTGGTCCGTAAACTGCGGCTTGCAAGCCACACTCGGCTCTTTGGCCCCTTGAGTGTGGCTCTTCCACAAAATACCACATGCGGGCGCGCACATACAGTGCGATTGAAACTTCGTGGCTCATGCGCAGAAGTCAGTTTTCGACTCTCAAAAGAAATTTCAATCGTTGTACTGTTGATATTTGGCTCTGTTGACTGATGAGTTTGCCTACCACTGTCCTAGGCTATCCCAATTCTTTCCAATCCAAGTGTGTACATAGGAAAAGAGATGCTTCTAAGTACTGATCTCATACTGTTGCTGAGCTCTTCATCCATCTAAGAGCAACTGCTCATTATTTGGTCTCTTATGTAAGAAGACATTCTCTTCATCATTTCAAATGTTACAGCCTCCTCCTTTTACATGTGTTTCTGCACTAAAATGGAATATAAACCTTTTAGGGATAACTTGCCACTTGGATCATGATACCTCCGTATATATTCATTAATCAGGAGCTGGCTTAAGGTTTCTCTGTATACAGATACTGCTCGACTTACTAATACAATGGAGTTACATCCTGATAAGACCATTGTACATTTAAAATACTGTAAATCAAAACTGCATTTAATACACCTAACCTGCTAAACAGCATAGCTTAGCTGAGCTTACCTTAAATATGCTCAGAACACTTACATTAGCCTACAGTTGGACAAAATTAGACAATATAATAAAAACACAGACTATAAGTTGTTTACTGTCATGCTTGTGGGGCTAACTTGGAGCTGCGGATCATAGCCCCTGCCCAGCATCACAAGATTATATCGTACCCCATACACCAGCCCATTAAAGATCAAAATTCTAAGGACAGTCTCTAATTTCATTTTGGGCCCATTGTAAAGTCAAAAAATCGTTAAGTGAAACTGTTACAAAAAACCGAAGAACAAAGCAATACTTAGAGAGATGGAGTTACATTTATTACGCTCGGTTCCAGAGGAAAATGTATCTCAATTTATGGGCCCCAACATGCAGGAATCCTCCCTATTTATATGATTTTACCTTCTTTGTCTCCCAAATATGGAGTGTTCCCGGCCCCTTTTGCAAGTTCTTAAAGAGCCCGTATGTGCTGGGCCTTGAGACCTCAACCAGAGGCCTAGCCTGGCGCCAGCACTGATAAACTTGTCTGGGGAAAATTTAATGGCCTCGCTGAAGTGGGAGTAGTCTTAGCAAGCAAGATTTTATAGAAGCCAATTAGCAGGGTTAAAATTTCAAACAGCAGTTTTCATATAAGATGGATACTTCAAAACCATTCTAAGTGGGTGACCATCTATATTGTATTAACTACTGGAAAATTCTTTTTGAATATTTTTATAATATGTTTTAGATAATAACAATAAAGAAACATTAAAAAGACAAACTGAGCAGGTGATTAGGTAAAATGGGAGATACAACAACAGGGATACAATATTTTATTGCACTTTCACTTTATTGCACTTCTCAGATGTTGCATGTTTTACAAATTAAAGTCAAGACCATCCACCAGCAAACAGATTACAACTTGCACTATTGCAATACTAGCTTTACTGCAGTGGTCTGGAACTGAACTCACAATTTCTCCAAAATATTCCTGTATAATGAAATAGAATTTATTCCAACAATTTTTCCTAAAATATTTTAATTCAGTGGTTTTTAATATAATCACATGTTGAACATCCATCATTACCATCTCATTTCAGAACAATTTATCAACCCCAAAGGAAATTTTGTACAAATTAGTAATCACTCTTCATTTTGTGGAATGTCTTTTCACTTCCTTTTTTTAAGGGGGATTTTATTTTGGCAAATGTTTGTTTTATTTTTTAATCCTCACCTGAGGACATGCTTAGAGAGAGAACAAGAGAAAGGAAGGGGGAGCGGGGAGGGAGGGAGAGAGGCAGAGAGACATTGTTCAGTTGCCTTCTATTACATGTACCAACCAGGAATCAAACCCTCAATCCAGATATGTGCCCTGACTAGAAATCAAGCTTGCAACCTTTTCATGCACAGGACAGTGCTCAACAAACTGAGGTGTCCTTTAAGCTCAAAAGTTTTTAATTTTGATGAAGTCCAAATTATCTATGTTTTACTCTTATTGTTTGTGCTTTTGGTGTCATATTCAAGAAATCATTGCTTGTAATCTCTGACTGTAACTTGTAAACATCTGTCTAGAATTGATGAAATGTCCCCCATTTGGGTCCCAATCAGCTCAACAGCAAAGATTATCATGTTTAGGAGCTGAAAAATGAACAAACGAAAGTGTTTTAGAGGGAGAAGCTCAGAGGCTAATCCCTCTATAAAGATTCACTTTACACAAAGCTGAGACTTTAGGAAGTGTTAAAGGAAAATGATTACTAGAATAACGTACATGTGATTAAAACACTCAATGTACTGAAAGTAGGAATTTTTCTTAGAAGATTAGTTTGAAACAGAATATGCCAGAGGCTCCCCCAAAGTGTCCTCAAGGCTGCCTGCTCCCTCTCTGCCTCCATAAAGGGTGGAATTTGCCCCAACATATTACCCCACCCTTTGTACCTCTGTAGACATTCTGTCCTCCAGAGAAGTCTTTTGTGTAATCTGGAAATGGATATTCAAAATGTAAACATACCTTGCAGCCTTACTGCAGGTCCAAATTTATTTCGTCCTTAGCAAGTACCAGTGGAAGGACGAATCATCTTCTTTAATCTTTACAGCGAGGCTCCTACCAGCTGGCTTTTCCTCGGTCTCACTGAGCAACCACAAACCTGGAAACCCAGACTTGAGCACTCCTTGGTCCTATCTTATCTGCCCCAAAAGCTGAGTGAGGATAGAACATGACTGTTTTTTAGAATCACTTTGATTAATAGTTGGTCATATTTTGTTACCACAAACTCTTCTGTTAATCCAGTGAACAAACATTTGTTAAACACTTATTTTGTTGCCACTCACTGTGCTAGACTCAGGGAACACTATAGTCCTGCCCCTTCCTTCCTGGGAAAGACAGACAGTAAACAAGAATCAGCCCCACTGTGGTCGGTGCTGTGAAGATGACAAACGTGATGGCCTGAGTGAGGTAGGTAGGGATGGATGGATCAGGGATATCTGAACTTAGAATTAAGCAGGTGATATTTGAACTGAGAACTGGAGTATGAGAATAAGTCAGACTTTTCTGTGTGTGTGTGCGCGCACACATCTTACAGATTTTTATTTCTAATAAAATAAATATCAATATAATATCCCAAATAAACAAAAGTGTGTGTCTTTTTCTTTTTCCCAGAGTATAAGGGTCATGAGACCAAAAAGTGAGAAAACCACTATGGTCTATCCCCTGCTAGCATTGGTCCATTTCTTGCCCTGACCTCATAAGGTGCCATTGTGATGGAATTGCAAACCACTCCCCAGCCGGGATTGGTCCATTTCTTGCTCTGACCTCATAAGGTGCCATTGTGATGGAATTGCAAACCACTCCTATAAAAAGGCCCTGACTGGGCTGAGGATTTTGTCCGTTATAGCCCAGGAAGCTGATTGTGGTGACCTGTGGACTAGGACTCCCTAGTTGGTTTTTGCCTTTTTTTTTCTCATTTGTGTTTGGTTATTTTGGTTTTGCGATGACTAACGACTTTGCAGCCCCCTCTGCCATCCAGGGCCGCTGTATTGGAGACTATGCTCTCCAGGACAGCATTGGCCAGGGAGCCTGTGCCAAGGTGTACTTGGCCTGGCACGAGCTCACTGGGACGGAGGTGGTTGTGAAAGCCATTAGTCTGAAGGGCTTCCCTAGATACCACCGAGAACTCTATTCTCTTCAGAACCTCAATCACCCAAATATCACTGAACTATTTGAGGTGATTACCACCCCAGATAAACTATATCTGGTTATGGAGCACGTGAGGGGAGGGGACCTGCGTGAACATTTGGAGAACCACGGCCCCCTGAGCGAGCGCCAAGCCCGCGCCGCGTTCCGGCAGGTGGTGTCGGCGCTCCAGTACTGCCACCAGCGGGGCATCGCCCACCGGGACCTGAAGCCGGACAACATCCTGCTGGACGAGGACGGCACCTTGAAGCTGGCCGACTTCGGGTTCAGTCGGAGGGTGAGTGACGACTGCAAACTGAGCACCTTCTGCGGCACCTTCCACTACATGGCCCCGGAGCTGCTGCAGCGGGAGCCGTACGATGGCCGGAGAGCGGACGTCTGGAGCCTGGGGGTGACCCTGTACAGGACCGTGACCGGGACGGTGCCCTTCCACGCGGACAGCTTCGCCAAGATGAGGGACCAGGTCCTGGCCGGGCAGTTCGAGGTCCCCCCCTTCCTGACCAGGAAAGGTAAACACTTTCTTCGAATGTTACTGACTGTCGACCCCAGCCAGAGACCCACCCTGGAAGAGGTCATGCAGCACCCCTGGCTCACCGTGGGCCAGGAGGAGCTGCGGCCCTACAGCGAGCCGCCCGGGGGGGACCTGGACCCCCAGGTCCTAGAAATGATGCAGAGCCTCGGGTTCGAGCCGGACCAGATAGAGCGGTCTGCGAGGGAGCGAAGATTTGACCGGGTCATGGGCACCTACCGCATCCTGAAGCAGATGGAAACCAGGATGCCTGGCCACAGGGTGAAGGTAAGGCCCTACCGCTCCCCCGACAGCAGTGACATTCCCTCAAGCTACGAGGCGGCTCAGCCATCTGATGGGGGGTCTGAAGACGCGTCTCAGCCATCTGATGGGGGGGCTGAAGACGTGTCTCAGCCATCTGATGGGGGGTCTGAAGACACGTCTCAGCCATCTGATGGGGGGGCTGAAGAGGTGTCTCAGCCATCTGATGGGGGGGCTGAAGAGGTGTCTCAGCCATTTGATGGGGGGTCTGAAGACACGTCTCAGCCATCTGATGGGGGGGCTGAAGAGGTGTCTCAGCCATCTGATGGGGGGGCTGAAGAGGTGTCTCAGCCATCTGATGGGGGGTCTGAAGACACGTCTCAGCCATCTGATGGGGGGGCTGAAGAGGTGTCTCAGCCATCTGATGGGGGGGCTGAAGAGGTGTCTCAGCCATCTGATGGGGGGTCTGAAGAGGTGTCTCAGCCATCTGATGGGGGGACTGAAGAGGTGTCTCAGCCATCTGATGGGGGGACTGAAGAACCTTCCATGCCCCCATACTACCTGTGGTTGAAGGTGAGCGGGCCCCCACCCAGCCTGGAATCCATGACCACCCCTCCCCCATTGGAATCCATCGAGTTCAGGACAGGTACCCCCAGCCCAGACCTGCAGCTCGGCCCTGGGGGCTCCCCCACCACCCGCAGCAGCAGCAGCAGCAGCATCACAATCAGGGGTGGAGCCCCAGAGGGAGCCGCCCGTGAAAGCCGCCTCCGAGCTGGGCAGCCTGAGGGTGGCACCCCAGCCCCTCCCTCTGCCAACAGCCAGGGCCGGCCGGGGTTGGCTAGAAGGGCCTTCCGAGCCTTCTTAAGATTCACATGCTGTCCGTTACCCAAAATCAAGATTCGTTTTAAAAAGAAGAAAGTCCATCCACAATAGTTTTTAAAATTGTGGACCAAGGCAAGGGCCACAGTCAACTCGAAGGTGCGAAGCTCGAGGAAGGCCGGGCACGTGGTGCTGGAGACGACCCAGAGGTCGGGAGCGGTGCCAGACACACCCGCTGCGTGTGCAGGTGAGAGGACTTGGTCTGCTCGGGACTCACATCAGGAGGGTTTGTTTTAATTTTATATCAAGTTTTATTAGTTACCAAAACAATGTGTACTGGGGTAATTCCATTCTCTAGAAGCAACCACTGTTAACAGTTTAGTGCCCACATGTTCAAACATTTCTTTCAATGCTCTGCAAACATCATTTTTTAAATTATTTTTATTATAACAGATTTATGTTATTCATATTATCTTGCTAGTTGCTTTGTTTTCTTTTCTTTTTTAATTTAATCTTTATTGTATCCAGCAGCACCATGCTCTTCAGAAGCAACGTGCCCAAAATGCCTGCTGAGCTGGGAAGACTGCGTGGCCCCCCCTGGAGGTCAAGAGGAGGGGCTGCCCTCGCTTTGGGTCAACCCCCCAGCCCACACCTGACTGAAACCTCAGAGACTGGACTTTTTCCTGGTCCCTTTCCTCCCCTGCTCCTTGGCTCCCATGTTGTGGGGCTGCTTATTAAAGCATTTGGTTCTCCTCGCCCCCCCCCCTCAAAAAAAAATAAAAAATCATTGCTTAATCCTATATTTAAGCCTATATTTTTTAACAATAGTTTTAGCTCTTACATTTAGCTCTCATAAATTTTTGTGGAAACTGAACATTTTAAATAATACAATATGGCAACTCTGAAAATCAGATTTCATCACTCACAGTGTATTGTCACTGCTAGTTTTTTTGTTGCTATTTGTTCAGTGAATTTTATGAACAAATTCTGTAAAGCCTTTATTCCTTGTGTGTGGTCACTGGATCCTCAGCTTGGTTAGCTAAGTGGTCAGCTAGTGACTGGATAAAGATTGCTCAAATGCCTGGAAGTAGTAAGTCCACCGGCTATTGTGGAGAGGCTTTGTGTGCCTGTTGAGGCACATCTTCAACCCTCAGGCACTTAACAACTCTTGTTAGCCTTTACTTACTAGTACTGCTGCTGCACAGCTACAAGGGCAGCCAGAGGTGAAAGATTAGGACCGGCTCTGGTCTTTCCTGAGTAGCACACATGCATGTGATCATCTAGATTCCCAGGAAGATGCTGGAGCTTCCTCATTCTCCAGATTTTACTTTTAAGTTATTCAGCTTTTTTAAAAAATATGATTTTATTTATTTTAGAGAGCAGGGAAGAGAGATAGAAGCATCAATGAGAAAGAAACATTGATCGGGTGCCTCCTACACACCCCATGTCCACAACCTTGGCATGTGCCCTGACTGGAATCAAACCAGTCATTCAACCACTGAGCCACCCCAGCCAGGCTAAGTTTTTCAGCTTTAATTTTTTAAATTATTTTTTCCAATTGTTATTGCTGTCCCAGGAAGTTGCAGTTTTAAACAAGTGCTGCTGATAACTTTCTACAAATGTCCCAGGACAAGGGCTATACACACTAAGCTAGTTTTGTCAGGTTTGTATGGCTAATATGGACCTGCATGGAGTTTTGAAAAAAGTAATTTTGACCATCTTTTTACATACAGAAGCTATTACATTTTTAGAGTCAATACCATCAATCTTTTCCAATATAATAGACAAAAATTATTTTCTATCGCAGATTCATATATTTACCTTTCTCTAGCTGTCTTGTAATGTCATATTTATGAAATATGAATTTCGGGGGTAAAATAGGACAGGTTTAGGAAATATTAGAAGGAAATTAAGAGGACAGGAGGAAAGCACGGCTGCCGAGCAGCAGAAGGTATATTTCCATAGAATAGGGGAGCTGGAAAGCTGCAACAAGTACATTCCATAGACTGAGGAGACTGGGAACAGCAAAAGGTGTATATTTACAAAATAAAGAGAAGGAAGCCCTTCAGAAGGAGGAGAAGAAAGCCCAAAGGGAATAGGAAAACAATAGGGAAGGAGAGGTGCGGGGAGAGAACCTCACAAGTGAGGTTCAACCTTTGAGCACAGGAGTTACTATAGTAACCAGTCTAAGGGAATAGTGACCAATCAGAGAGGATATCAAGGCACCAGGATGGGCAGCCTTTATAAGCCATAGGGAAAGGAACCCAGTGGGACCCTTTTCCCCCTCCCTGCGTGGGAGTCCATTCTGTGGGACTCTTTCCCTCTCCCCATGTGGGAGTCTGTACTTGTTCCTCAATAAATGTCCACCTTTATTATGCCACTTTCTGTCTGTGGATTCATTCTTCAATTCCGGCGGACAAAGAATCTGTGTTCCTGTCCAAAAATTCCGTATCATTTAGATTCATTATTTTGTAGGTTTTTTTCAAATTGTTAACTCTGAGAACGCTTTTATGAAAAAAAAAAAAACATTTCCTTTTCCTACTGATTTGAATTTCCACCTTTTTAAAATACACTTTTTGGGCTCTTTATTTCCTTACAGAGATCTGTTTGTCAATCTGCACATAGGTATAAAGCCATTTGTTATTGTAAAATTAAAATATTATAATATTGCACAACACAAATGCTCCCCTCCTTTACTTTTCTGTTTTTCAAAACTTCTTGTGGTTTTTATCCATTTGCTATTACAGATAAATTTTGGATTCATTTTTGTTAAAACTTGCCATCAAAGTAGAATATGAGATTATAATCTGTACTCTTTTGTAATTACATTAAACTTAAAAGTTAATTAAGGAAATTGAAATTTTGTAATATTACATCAGCAAATACATGGGTATATTAATACCATTCCATTTATCCTCATTTATTTTATGGCACTCAGTGAAATTTTATAGGTTTTTTTCCTTCAAATAGATTGAAATTACTTTGCATATTTACCTTTAGGTAATTTATATTTTATTATTATTGTGAATATCTTCTTTTTTGCTTTATAGATTCTAAGTATATTTCTATTATAAGTACAATTTTGTTTAATGTACATTTTGAACTTGATTATTCTTGATGGACATTTCTGTAATGTGCATATAATGATACTACTTAGGTTCCTTTCCATAAGTACACTCATTCTTTATAGCAATTTCATTTGTCAGAATTTCCAGAACAATATTAAATATCAGTGGTATTAGTAAATCTTCTCCCTTATTCCTAACTTTAATAAGAATGTCCTTCTCATTTTACCTTCACAAATAGCATTGCCTCTTGGTTTGAGTTAGGTTTTTCCATATCAAATTAAGGGAAATTCCTTCTTTTGGAATCTATGATTTCAAGAATTATTAATGAATATTCACTTTTAGCTTTTGAAAATCTGTAGAAATTCTCATATTTTTTCTTCTTTTACATATATTATTAGATTTCCTGGGGTAAAACATTTTTAATTGGTTTAATAAACTATTTGTTCATGGTGCATCACTCTTTAATACACCACTAGATATAATAACTTAATAGATTTTATTTAGAATTACTTCTCACTACGAGTGAGATTGATTTGTAGGGTGTGTGTTTTTTTTTTTTCATTATCATTTTTGTTACATTTTGGTATCAGGAAAAGGCTGGCCTTGAAAAACAATCGCAATGGTTTTCTCCCTTTGTTTTACAACAGTTTATATACAATGGGAATTTTTATTAAAACTTTGAAAAAGTTACTTGGAATAAAACCCTGGACTTAAAGTCTTTCTTTTTCAAAAAACAATTCTTTGACAGCATTTAGAATTTGTTCCTTATGTATTACTCCATTGGGTTTAGTCAACTTCAATTATTTGTATTTTCCAAGAATTTTAATTGTTCCTCTTTAGTCAATTTTAAGTATTTATATTTTCCAAGAATCAGAGGAATCATAGGATGACCTCACTCCAGGATTATAACAACTATTTACCAAAAACTCCCATTTCTGACGGACTCCAAACATAAATAATTACCGTATTTTCCGGCATATAAGACAACTTTTTAACCCAGGAAAATCTTCTCAAAAGTCAGGGGTCTTCTTATTTGCCGGGTGTCGTCTTACAGGGCGGGTGCTGAAACTTCCGAGCAGGACTGGAGAATCTGCGGTCACCGCATACGGTGGGGGGAGCTCAAAAACGGCCGCACTCCATTCATTTCAATGGAGCCAGACGGAGACCGCGAGGTCTCTGGTAGGCTCCTTTTTGTGCCGCATGTGGTCTCCGTCCGGCTCCATTGAAATGAATGGATTGTGGCTGGGTGCTCGCCGCATACAGTGGGGATGCAGCCGCGGCCATTTTTGAGCTCCCCCCCCCCCCCCCCCCCGTATGCGGTGACCGTATGAAAGCAGCAAGGGCGGCGCGGTACAGGACGGTAGAAGAAAATCCACTCACCAGGATTCATGGAAAGAAGTGACTTAATGCGGTCCCGATGACAAGCTGAGGGGGCGCCTCACCAGGAAGGTGTAAGTGAAGGGCGGAGCAAGCTGCAGGCGTCCTGGATGCCCGAGGTTTGGAAAAAAGAGATAGAGCTGTGCCCAGAAAAACACACCCTTTCACCCGTCTGGCCTGCCCTTGTATCCTATTACCGTACCTCCTTCTCTACCTCTCTGATCTCAATCCTGAGGACTGCAGTGAAGCGGCATTACTAACTCACCAGGGACTTGCCCGGCACTTGCTCTCTCTCTATTTTTTGTTATCTTCCTCCTATCATCATCAGTTCTAGATTGGTTGACAGCTTAGAAAACAAACAGCATGGCAGCTCCCATGGGTTTATTGTCTTATCCTTCCTTTCAGCTTTAGAGTGAATTAGGAAAAGTTTAATCCACTTGCACAGTTTTATGTTTACACTAGAGGCCCGGTGCACGAAATTCGTGCATGGAGGGGGGTTGTCCCTCAGCCCAGCCTGTACCCTCTCCAATATGCGACCCCTGGAGGGATGTCCGACTGCCCGTTTAGGCCCGATCCCGGTGGGATCGGGCCTAAACGGGCAGTCGGACATCCCTCTCACAATCCAGGACTGCTGGCTCCCAACTGCTTGCCTGCCTGCCTTCCTGATTGCCCCTGCTTCTGCCTGCCAGCCTGATCACCCCCTAACCACTCTGCTGCCAGCCAACTTCCTGTTTGCCCCCAACTTCCCTCCTCTGCTGGCCTGGTCACCCCTAACTGCCCTCTCCTGCAGGGTTGATCACCTCCAACTGCCCTCCCTTGCAAGCCTGGTCCCTCTCAACTGCCCTCCCTTGCAGGCCGGGTGCCTCCCAACTGTCCTCTCCTGCTGGCCATCTTGTGGTGGCCATCTTGTGTCCACATGGGGGCAGGATCTTTGACCACATGGGGGCAGCTATATTGTGTGTTGCAGTGATGAGCAATCTGCATAGTACTCTTTTATTAGATAGGATAGAGGCCTGGTACAGGGGTGGGGGCCAGCTGGTTTGCCCGGAAGGGCATCCCAGATCAGGTGGGGATTCCCTTGGGGTGTGGGGCGGCCTGAGCGAGGGGCCTGTGGTGGTTTGCAGGCCGGCCACATCCCCTGGCAACCCAAGCAGAGGCCCTGGTATCTGGAATTTATTTTCCTTCTACAATTGAAACTTAGTAGCCTGGAGCAGAGCCAAGCCTGGGGCTCCCTCCGAGGCCGAGGCCGGCAGCCATTTGTGCTGGGGTTATAATTGAAACTTTGTTGCCTTAAGCGGGTGGGCCCGGCCAGGGTGTGCGGAAAGCTTTGCTTCCCCTGTTGCCGGCGGCAACCCTGGCCTGCTCTCTCAAGTTCCATTCTGCTGCCATTTGTTTGAATTTGTTTACCTTCTATAATTGAAACTTTGTAGCTTGAGTGGAGGCTTAGGCCTGGCAAGGGCAGGCGGAAAGCTTGGCTTCCTCTGTTACCTAGGAAACCTTGCTCTCTGTGGCTGTAGCCATCTTGGTTTGGGTTAATTTGCATGCTCGCTCTGATTGGATGGTGGGCGTGGCTTGTGGGCGTGGCTTGTGGGTATGTCGGAGGTATGGTCAATTTGCATATTTGTCTATTATTAGATAGGATGTTTGATGAGAAACAGCCTTATGTTTATAAGTGACAGTTTTCCTGCTAAGTACCTGCATGTCATAAGCCAGGGGTCCTCAAACTTTTTAAACAGGGGGCCAGTTCACTGTCCCTCAGAGAGAAGGAGGGTAGTCGGAGAGTGTGGCACACATTCCACACATGCGCACTGCGGGCCCGGGATGAGTTGGCTGCTAAAGAGGACAGGCAGCGGCGGCAAAAACACCCGGCAGGCCGGATAAATGTCCTCGGTGGGCCGCATGTGGCCCGCGGGCTGTAGTTTGAGGACCCCTGTATAAGCATTTGAATTAAAATTACCATATTGAAATCAAATCTGATGTTCTTTTAATTTTTATTTGGTGTGTGTTGTTAGAGGGGTAGTCTTATATGGCGAGTATATCCCAAACTCTGTATTTTAACTGGAAAAGTTGGGGGTCGTCTTATACGCCGGAAAATACGGTATATGATTAATCAAAAACAGATGTTTAAGTTTGTGCTTTAAACTACTAAGGCAACCAATAGAAAAATTAAAAATAATTACTTAACTAACACATTTGGGAGGTAGAAGGGTAATAGAAGTAGGTGTATAAAGGAACAAAGCCTCTGACAAATTAAGTAACTAAAGTATACTATTTATAGTTACTAAACACATTTGTTTAACACTAGAAAGAAAAGAAAAACAGTAAATAGTGATTACCTATGAGAACTGGACATGAGAGTAAGACATTAGGGAAAAAAATTTACTCTATTTAAATTTTTATGCAGTGTTTTATATTTTTGTTGTACTATATGTGTACTTTACTTATATAATAAAATAGCTATTTAAAAGAAGAAAATAAAAGACTGTGTGGTTTCCATGCTCCAAGATGACCTCCAATGATCCCTATATCCCATATTCATACGCTTGTGTAGTCCTTCTCCCAGACTGTACTAAGGCTGTCTATGTGAACAATAGGATATGGTAGAAGTGATAGTAAGTCACTTTCAAGTTTCACAACAAAAAAACTATGGATTCTGGGTGGTCTTTCTGGCCTTTGGAGGCTCTGTCTTTCTCGGTAGATCTGTCTCAGTCACTCACTCTGTGGGTACCCAGGTTGTGAACAGCCCTATTGAGAGGCCCCACTTGGTGAGGAACCGAAGCCTCCTTTGAATAGCAACGTAAGTGAGCTGGAAGCAGACCTCTCAACTGTTTATATACAGCACCCTTGGCCAACAGCTTGACTGCAACTTTTTGAGCAACCTTGAGCTAGAAACACCCAGCAAAGCCATTTCCGAATTCCTGACCCTCAGAAACTGTGCGAGATCATAAATTTTTGTTGTTTTATGTTTCTAAGTTTAGAAAAATTTTTATGCAGCAATAGATAACTAATACAGACTGCTACCCCTGGAGAAATAAAAACAAGTAAAGCCATCATTGCTAAAATAAGCTGCTAAGGAACCTGGTTTCTAATCTCAGGCGAGCTCTGGCTAGCAGTATCACTGCTATGCTAACAACTTTCTGTGACCAGACTCCCATCTGCTACCTCAAACTCAGTATAACTCAAACTAAACTCATCAGCTTGCCACTCACCTATGGTTTTCTTTTTTATTATTATTAAATTTATTGGGGTGACATTGGCTAATATTATCTAGGTTTTTTGTTCCTCTTCATAAGCTCATCCTCCTCCCATGCCCCCAAGCCTAACACATCTTACCTGGGTTATCCCCAAAATAGAGCCAGAGATAGTGGCTTACATTTAAGTAGTTTGTTTGATAGTGAGGGACAGGAGAGTAAAACAGGAAAGGAATCGGACTACTTCAAGGATGTGATATCAAGTTGGCCAACACTACAGGCTACTGGGTGTTCAATTACCTTATCTCCCGACTTCCCACCAGGAAAAGGGAAAAGAAGTATGTGTTTAACTGCTCCCAGCTCTGTTGGTCAAGGGTTGCCCCATGGGGTATTAATCCCCAATATTCTTCTGTTACAACTGCTGAGTGCCAAGCAGGTTCTCAAAGGCACAGGAGCCCCAAGGGCAGGAAGCAAGAAGCACACAACTCTAGCCTGAGAGTAAGGTCAGGTTGAAACTGAATGAAGCTGTTCAAAACCTAACAGGAGCTTGCTGCCAAGGCTCTGGTCAGAATAAGGTTGGAGCAATAGGATTTAGAGCACTGTTCAAGATGTGTCCAATTCAACCCACATCCAAGTACTGCCAAAGCCTTTCTACTTTACAAACATATGTCATCGCCTCCATCCATCTCCCCTTTTCTCCATTTTCCTAGCCACTGACTTAGTCCAGGTTCCCACTGTCTCTAGCACCAGCCACCAAACTAGGGTTTTCTAAGGACAGACACCCAGATGGAGTAACTCCCAATGTTACTTCTCTTTCAATAGTCCCAATCATGAGCCAGGCAGAACGCTGGGTCAGAGAGTAACCAATTCCTGTACCTCCCAGCTCACCCCTGTAAAACATCCCAGAGACAGACCGGGCTGGTGACCCAGAGGTTTTCAGCAAAGAGAATGATTCTCTGCTGGACCAGCCAGACAGGCAACTACACAGAATCTCAGCCTGAAATCAAGAAATGCTTTCTGCTGCCTCTGTGGCAGCAGAGGTGAAGTTGTTATACCGTCTAGAATCAGAAAAAGAGACTACAGTGAATTCAGGTAAGTTAGAGAATATATCTCAGTATTATTAACTATGACTTTCAAAAGCATTCAACACTTCGAAAAATAATCTATTCCATAACTTCGCAGCTAATTGGCTCCAAGGTATGTTTTACCTGGCCTGGGGAAATTCATCCCCTTACCCACTTTATGAATTAAAATATTAGGCAATATTCTATAATGTAACTTTCTTTAAAAGTTGACACTAGATTATTTTTAAAAATTCCTTGGCATATTTCCTGATTTGATTCCTACTAATAGTACAAGCAAGTTCATTGAATCTATGGAAACAAAATTCTAGTTTCAAGCTAGTTATTCTATGTATACCCAAACCTAGTGTTCCTGAATTACTTGTAATTAGCTGTATTGTAAACTCAAATCTGTTTAGTTTTAATTATCTTCATCATAAATGAAAGTCGATTGTTACAGGTTGTCTTGTTATATGAATGAAGAACACCTGGAATGGATAATTAGCTGTGCAACAAATCACCTTGGACTACAAGCTGTCATTAATCATTATTTCACCCCTTTCATGGGAGAATCCTGAGGTTAAGATCATAACATAGTCAGAATAAAGTCAACTTGACTCTTGACAAAATGTAAAATAATAATAACATCATACTTTTTGTTTTTCTTACTGAAATTCCTTCCTTAAAGTGGTGTGTCTGTGTGAGAAAGTGTGCATGTGGTGTAAATGCAAACATCTAGTCACATATAAATATACACTTATTTATCCACACATCTACATATACACATGACATATAAATGCATGTATAAACATACACATCCTACATACTTTATTTACTCCGGCCATTATCTTTATGGAAACCAAACTGGGACAGAAAAACTGAAGTTTATTTGCACATTTAATAGAGTTACTCAGGGACAGCCTAAACTGCCAAAGGGGCGTTTTTCCCATAACCTTGTGAAGAACAAAATTTTTTTCCTTTCTGAGAATGAGCTTCCTTCGAGAGACAAACTTCCTTTCTGGGTAAATTTTGGCCACAATAAGTCCATAGAGGGAAAGCTTACATTATAATGTTCAGTGGAAAATGCCGGGTACAAAACTGTATCAACAGAACAAGCCCAGCTATATAAACATGTTGAAAAAAAGATTGGAAAAAAGTGTGCCAAAATGATAACAGTACTTGTTTCTGGGTTTTTCTTCTTTCTGCATTTACAGTTTCCAAATCGTTATATAACAATCTTGTACTAATTTCATAGTTGGAAAAACTCAACTAAAAAAAAAAATCCATGGAAATCTTGATTATAGAGAATCTCACTAAAAAGCCACATTGACCAGGCAGCAAATGCCAAGGTTACTGCAAGGAACTATTTTTTACCTCAGGCTGGAAAATTGAAAATTGAATTTGTTTTGCAAGACTTTGGTTTGGGAAATTTCAGCTGTGGAATCTGAAACCCTATTTGAAAGATAAGCAGAAAAAATAAATGGTCTTTGAGTTCCTGCAAAAGGTACTTCCTACCTATGATGATGCTACATTTCAAATTGGTAAAAGTCTTTGGAGTTCTATAAAGAGCTTTCACAGTATAAGGTATCATAATGAGCCTTAATTTTTGACACAGAAAACTCCAGTGTGAGTTTGGCCTCCATCTTTGGGGGGCTAAAATCAACTTAAAGGTATTTTATAAACTGGAAAATGCTCTAAAAATGTCATTTGAAGGGATGCTGTGATATAGGCAGGGAGGGTGCTTGGACTTTATTTGAGAAATGAGAAAAATGGAGGCACACCAAAACTACTGTGATTGCAGCATTAATTGTAGTAGAAAAACACACACACCTTGAAACAACCTAATTATTCATCATCAAGAGAATTAGCAAAAAAAGTTACAAAAATTATACAGAGTTACACAAATCAACAAGGATGGACCTCACAAACATAGCTTTGAAGTAAAAAAAAAAAAATGAAGTGATAGAATAATACATAGAGATGGTTATATTTAATGACATCCAAACAATATTCTATCCTTCATTTGTAGTAAAAATACAAAGACACCCATGGGAATGTAAGTACCAGTACAGGAATGTGGTTACCTGTGGGGGGAGGGGCAGAGAGAAGAATACAATCAGAGTTTCATGCTTTATTAATTATGGTGAGATGTGAGTGCACTGGTGTTCACTGTATTCTCCTCTATACCTTCTCTACATGTGAAATATCTCATGCTATAATTATTATTGATCACTTACTATGTGTCTAGCATTAGGCAGTTTTCCATACCCCCACAAGGAAGGCCTTGCTATCCCACTGTGGCAGTTGAAGATGCCAGCTCAGTCCCCTTCAATCACATGTCCAACAATGCATGTGGTAGAGAAAGGCCTAGAATTTGTCTCCATCTCATAGTACTACCCCCAAGGATCTTAAACAGTCCTAGGGACTAGGTGTGAGAAGAAGCATTAGAATCGAACTACAACCCATTCTTACAGCAGGCAGCCAACTCTGGTTTTCCCTCCCCAAGCATAGGCACGCTATTTCTTGGAAATATCATCTTAGGAGTTGTGACTGTTTTTGCCACTTAATGAACTTTTGCCTTCTCAATGAAGAAAGAAAACATCACTGCCCCAGCTACCCTTTTCACACCCAAGTTACCATTCCCCAAAGCACACACAGGACAGTTGGATCTCTTTTCAGGAAGTGAATGCTTCTGCATGATAGTCATAACCTTCTCTCTTCTCCACGAGGACGTTTTTTAACACTGCTCTCTGTCTGTGGTTTTACTGTTTATTGTTGTCTGAATGGAAGGAATGAGTAACTGGCATTGAGTTGGGAATATGCAGACTGTGACACAAATCCTGAGTTCCAGATCCAGTTCATGGTCTCAGCCTTGACTTTATTGTACTTCCAAAGAAAACAGAGTTGAATGAACTGTCATTAAAAAGCCACACTTTCTGGAGGTTTGGAAAATTCTTATTTTTCCCCATCCCTGGACTCACCACTTTGCACCAGCAATAGGCTGCCACTTATAAGATACAGAAAGTGGAGTCCATATTTCACTGTTCCTACAATACTACAGCATTGAGAAAGTGTGATGTGGCAAAAGGACTCTATTCTTGGAACTGGGCCATCTGGCTCTGGTTCTAGACATGTATTCTAACCACTTCTGCCTCTATTTCATCACTGAAATGACAGGGATGGGCTAAATGAACTCTAAAGATCTTCACAGCTCCAATTACATGGAATAAAATACATAAAACATATACAGAATAAAGACATGTTTAAATGATGAAAGATATCATAAATAATATACTACAAATAAGTTTTATTTAACTTGAGGCTTGATGCACAAAATTTGTGCATGGGGTGGGGGGTCCCTCAGCCCAGCCTGTGCCCTCTCTCAGTCCGGGACCCTTCAGGGGATGTCTGCCTGCTCACTCCTTACCGCTCTGCTTGCTGCTCTTTAGCTCTGCTGCGGAGGTGGGAAAGGCTCCCGCCACTGCCGCTGCGCTCGTCAGCCGTGAGTCCAGCTTCTGGCTGAGCAGCTGCTCCCCCTGTGGGAGCACACTAACCACTAGGAGGCAGCTCCTGTATTGAGCCTCTGCCCCCTGGGGGTCAGTGCACATCATAGCGACTGGTCATTGTGGTTGTTCCTCCATAACAGTAGCTTAGGATATATACATATATGTGTGTGTGTGTGTGTGTGTGTGTGTGTGTGTGTGTGTGTGTGTGTGTACTAGAGGCCCGGTGCACGAAATTCATGCATTGGGGGTGGGGGCTATACCTCAGCCCAGCCTGCACCCTCTCCAATCTGGGACCCCTCAGGGGATATCCAACTGCCGGTTTAGACCCGATCCCACCTAAACCAGCAGTTGGACATCCCTCTCACAATCTGGGACTGATGGCTCCCAACCACTCGCCTGCCTGCCAGCCTGATCACCCCCTAACCACTCCTCTGCCAGCCTGATCGACACCTAACTGTTCCCCTGCCAGCTCAATTGCCCCCAACTGCCCTCCCCTGCTGGCCCAATCGCCCCCAAATGCCCTCCCCTGCTGGCCTGGTTGCCCCTAACTGCCCTCCCCTGCAGGCCTGGTCGCCCCCAACTGCCCCCCCTGCCAGCCCGGTCACCCCTAACTGTCCTCCCCTGCTGGCCTGGTCGCCCCTAACTGCCCTCCCTGCAGGCCTGTTTCCCCCAACTGCCCTCCCCCGCAGGCCTGGTCCCCCACAACTGCCCTCCTCTGCCAGCCCGGTCACCCCTAACTGCCCTCACCTGCCAGCCTGGTTGCCCCTAACTGCCTTCTCCTGCTAGCCTTATCGCCCACAACTACCCTCCCCTGCTGGCCATCTTGTGGTGGCCATCTTTGACCACATGGGGGTGGCAATCTTTGACCACATGGGGGCAACCATCTTGTGCGAGGGCATGAGGGTCAATTTGCATATTACCTCTTTATTATATAGGACTAGTAGATAGTCATAAGATTCTTTAACCATTAGTAACTTATCTTAAATTAGTAACTATTAAATAACAGCTTAATCAAATTACACAATAAAATATTTAATATTATTCGGTGAGAGCAGTGAGATTATATATGCTTCATTACTGGAATTCTTGGTAAAATTTTTAGTGATGAAGCAAGTGGATGCTCTAATTCTAGTTCAGTTAATTTCAACATCTGACTTAAATATCTGTCACAGCTGGAAATAATACCTCACAAAATTCATCAAGTCAAATGGAAGAAGTGTGTCATTGGCTATACTTACTGAACCATCATATTCAGTATTCAATTTCATACATCAAACTTGAAAAATACCTTTTTTGAGATTTTCCTAGTAAATTTTCATCTTTTTGCCAATTTAATATATTTTTATTTTTCAATTACATTTGTGTTTTTTTGTTTTGTTTGTTTTGTTTTATAAATCTTTATTGTTCAGATTATTACAGGTGTTCCTCTCCCCCCCCCCAACATAGCTCCCCTCCACCTGATTCCCCACCCCACCCCATACCCTTACCCCCCCGCCACTGTCTTCATTCATAGGTGTAAGATTTTTGTCCAATCTCTTCCTGCACCCCTCAGACCCCCTTCCCCCTGAGAATTGTCTGTAGCCTCCCTTTCTATGTCTCTGATTCTATTATATTCACCAGTCCATTCTGTTCTTTAAATTTTTTTATTCACTTGATTTTTAGATTCACTTGTTGGTAGGTATGTATTTGATGTCTTTTTGTTGTTCATAATTTTTACTTTTACCTTTTTTTTTCTTCTTCCTCTTCTTAAAGAATATCCTTCAGTATTTCATGTAATCCTGGTTTGGTGGTGGTGAACTCCTTTAGCTTTTTCTTGTCTGTGAAGCTCTTCGTCTGACCTTCAATTCTGAATGATAGCTTTGCTGGATAGAGTAATCTTAGCTGTAGATTCTTGCTGTTCATCACTTTGAATATTTCTTGCCATTCCCATCTGGCCTGCATAGTTCCTGTTGAGAAATCAGCTGACAGTCGTATGGGTACTCCCTTGTAGGTAACTAACTGTTTTTCTCTTGCTGCTTTCAAGATTCTTTCTTTGTCTTTTGCCCTTGGCATTTTAACTATGATGTGTCTTGGTGTGGTCCTCTTTGGATTCCTCTTGTTTGGGGTTCTCTGTGCTTCCTGGACTTGTAAGTCTATTTCTTTCACCAGATGGGGGAAGTTTTCGGTCATTATTTCTTCAAATAGGTTTTCAGTATCTTGCTCTCTCTCTTCTTCTGGCACCCCAAAAATTCGGATGTTGGTACACTTAAAGCCGTCCCAGAGGCTCCTTATGCTATCCTCACACTTTTGGATTCTTCTTACTTTCCGCCTCTCTGTTTGGGTGTTTTTTGCTTCCTCATGTTCCAGATCTTTGGTTTGACTCTTGGGGTATGGTGATCTACAGTTGAGTTTCTGTATATTCTTTATTTCAGACAGTGTATGCATAATTTCTGACTGGTCCTTTTCCATTTTTTTGGTATTCTCATTAAGGTCCTTGAAGGTCTCTTCAAGTTTCTCAGCGGTTTTTAGAAGATTCTTGAGTAACCTTATAAAAGTGGTTCTGAACACTGTGTCGTCCATTAGTTTAATTTCCTCCATCTCTTCTATTCGTGACTTACTTCGGTGTCTCCACATTTTGGCTGCCTCCCTGCGTTGATGGAGTGGCTTTGTGTGGTCAGTGACCTATAGGGGCCGGTAGCTCAGCTTCCCCAATCTCCCTAGGTGGTCGCTCTTGGTACCCCCCTTTGTGGGCTGAGTGCAAAGTCTTGGTGTTGTTAAGCCTTGATTGCTGTTTGTACACTGAGAGGATTTGACCTCCAGGCCAATTGGCTGTGAGGATCAGCTGTGTCTACGCCAGGAGACAGCCTTATTCAACTAGACTTGCAAAATTGTAAAAGCCTCTGTGCTCAGCTTGGATGAGGCAGAGTTTCAGGGTGAAGCCTACAGCCTTGGCTTCCTGTCAGCCCCGACCTATGAGGTTCCTGGGTCTCAGTGTCCCTCAGTGTCCCTCTGTACTCCCTGCAAGCACCTCTGAGAGAAAGGCGCCCTGGAGTTTCGCCCGCTGCCAAACAGTCTAGTCTCTCCCCCAATGAATCTGGATTCCCAGATTCTCGCCCAGAACTGGGCTTCAGTGCAGTCGGAACTGGGGCTCAGCGCAGTCCGAAGCTTTTGTCTCCTTCCCGCTAAGGCAATTCAGTGGCACAGTCAACAGTCCATCCTCTGTGTGCATTCACGTGCGCGCCTCCAGAGCTCTGCCTTTCGCCGCTCCCGAGTTTCTGCCTTACAGCCCAGATTTCCCCAGTATGAGCCTAGGTCCCCAGGGTCTTGCCTGGAACTGGGTTTCAGTGCAGTCGGAACTGGGGCTCAGCGCAGTCCGAAGCTTTTGTCTCCTTCCCGCTAAGGCAATTCAGCGGCACAGTCAACAGTCCATCTTCTGTGAGCATTCACATGCGCGCCTCCAGAGCTCTGCCTTTCGCTGCTCCCCTGAGTTTCAGCCTTACAGCCCAGATTCCCCCAGTATGAGCCTGGGTCCCCAGGGTCTCACCGGGAACTGGGGTTCAGTGCAGTCGGAACTGGGGCTCAGCACAGTCCGGAGCTTTTGTCTCCTTCCCACTAAGGCAATTCAGCGGCACAGTCAACAGTCCATCTTCTGTGAGCATTCACATGCGCGCCTCTGGAACTCTGCCTTTCGCCGCTCCCCTGAGTTTCCACCTTACAGCCCAGATTCCCCCAGTATGAGCCTGGCTTCCCAGGGTCTTGCCTGGAACTGGGGTTCAGTGCAGTCAGAGCTGGGGTTCAGCGCAATCTGGATCTTTTATCTCCTTCCCGCTAGAGAACGCCGGCCAGGCACTCAGCCACCCTGTCCTCTCCGGCTCCGTCCTCCCCGCACGCGTGCACACCCGTGTCTCCGCCCGTGTCTCCGTACCTCAGGCTTTTATGGCTCCTCTGATTTTCCTTGTGGTTTTCTCTTTCCTTCTAGTCATGGGCGTTTCAGTCATCCAGCTTTCCTGTGGTTCTGGATGATGTCCGTTTTGACTTTTAGTTGTATTTTTGTAATTGTTGTGCGAGGCTGCAGATTAGGTGTTTACCTATGCCTCAATTACATTTGGTTTCCTCTGCCTCAATTATATTTGACATACAACATTATATTAGTGTTAGGTATAGAATACAGTGATGAGACATTTGTAAAACTTATGAAGTAGTCATCCCAATAAATCTAGTACCCATCTGACACCATCCATAGAAATTAGAATATTATTGACTATACTCCCTATACTATACTTTACATCCCCATGATTAATATTATAACTACCAATTTGTACTTCTTAATCCCTTCCCTTTTTTCATCCATCTCTCTGACTCCGCTCCCATCTAACAACCATCAAAAATTTTTCTGTATTTATGAGTTTGTTGATGTTTTGTTTTGATTGTTTATTTTGCTTTTTAGCTTCCACATATAAGTGAAATCATATGGTATTTGTCTTTCTGTGACTTACTTCACTTGGCATAATACCCTCTAGGTCCATCCAAGTTGTTGCAGATGGCAAGATTTCATTATTTTATGGCTGAGAAATATTCCATTGTATATTTCATTCATCTATTGATGGGACACTTAGGTTGTTTCCATATTTGACTATTATAAATAATACTGCAATGAACATATGGATGTACATATCTTTTTCAATCAGTGTTTGAGATTTCTTCAGATAAATACCCAGAAGTAAAATTGCTGGGTCCTTCTTTGTCCCTTGTTATAGCCTATATTTTAAAGTCTATTTTGTCACCTTTAAGTATTGCTACCTAAGCTTTTTTTTATTTCCATTTTCATTAAATATATTTTTCCATTCCTTTACTTTGCCTGTGCATGTCTTTCTATTTGAACTGGGTCTTTTGTAGGCAGCTGACATAAGGGTCTTATTTTCTTGTCCATTCAGCTTCCTATGTCTTTTGATTAGAGCATTTAATTCATTTACATTTAAAGTAATTGTTGATAGGTATGTTGTTATTGCCATTTTACTATTCATAGTCCTCCTCCTCCTCTTCTTCTTCTTCTAGAAGTCCCTTTAACATTTCTTATAATACTGGTTTGGTGGTGATGAGTTCCTTTAGCTTTTTCTTACCTGGGAAGCTCTTTATCTCTCCAATTCAGAATGATAGCCTTGCTGGACAGAATAATCTTAGTTGTAAGTCCTTGCTTTTTATTACTTTGAATATTTTGTGCCAGTTCCTTCAGCCTGAAATGTTTCTGTTGAAAAATCAGCTAATAGTCTTATGGGAGCTCCCTTGTAGGTTACTAACTGCTTTGCTCTGGCTGCTTTTAAGATTCTCACTTTGCCCTAGCTCAGTGGTTGGCAAACTGCGGCTCACAAGCCACACGTGGCTCGCGAGCCATGGTTTGCCACCCTGTTGACTGAGTTTGCCGACCACTGGGATAGGGGCTTAATCACAAGGAACAACAACAGCCTGTAATTATTGGAATCAAGAGTCTAGGTCAGTGGTCGGCAAACTCATTAGTCAACAGAGTGGCACACCGTGGCTCACGAGCCGCAGTTTGCCGACCACTGCCCTAGCTGGTTTGGCTCAGTGGATTTAGCGTTGGCCTTCGGACTGAAGGGTCCTGGGTTCAATTCCAGTCAAGGGCACATGCCCATGTTGCGGGCTTGATCCCCATAGGGGGTGTGCAGGAGGCAGCCGATCAATGATTCTCTCTCATCCTTGATGTTTTTATCTCTCTCCCCCTCCCTTTCTCTCTGAAATCAATAAAAATATATATATATTTTAAAAGATTCTTGCTTTTTCTTTAACCTCTGGCATTTTAATTATGATGTGTCTTGGTGTGGGCCTCTTTGATTTCATCTTTTTGGGGACTCTGCACTTTCTGGGCTTCTGTTTCTATTCTTTCACCAAGGTGGGGCAAACAGTGTTAGCCAGGTTGATGGAGACTTAGGCATGGTGCCCACATGCACCTGCAGGTAAGTTCTCTGTCATTATTTCTTCAAATAGGTTTCCAATTCCTTGCTCACTCTCTCTTCTCCTTCTGATACCCATATGATGTGGATGTTGGTATGTGTGACATTGTCCCATACGCTCCTTAAAATATTCTTTTCCTTTTCCCCTTTGGTGTTCTAACTGAATGTTTTCTGCTACCTTATCCTCTAAATTGTTGATTCAATCCTCTGCTTCACCTACTATTGTTGATTCCCTGCAATGTATTCATTTTAATTATTGTACTCTTCATTTCTGACTTGTACTTTTTTGTTTTCATCTCCATTTTTATGTTTCCAATCTCTTTGCAGAAGATCTCACTGAGATTACTAAGCATTCCTATAACAAGGGTTTTGAACTTTGCATCTAGTAGATTGCTTTTCTACATTTAGCTTAGTTCTTTTTCTGGGGGTTCATTCTTTCTTTCATTTGGGACATGTTTCTTTGTCCCCTCATTTTGGCTATCTCCCTGTGTTTATTTCTATGTATTAGGTAGAGATGTTACATCTCCCAGTCTTGATAGAATGGCCTAATGTAGTGGATGTCCTGTGGAGCCCAGTGGCACAATCCTCCTGGTTACCAGAGCCCGGTACTCCAGGTATGTCACTTATGTGGGTTATGCGTGCCCTCCTGTTGTAGTTGAGTCTTGATTGCTGTTGGCACATCAATGGGAGGTACTGACCCTTAGGCTGATTGGTTGTGAGGACTGGCCATGACTGACCCCATGGCAGATTTGCTTCGGGGGGGGGTCTGGTGCCTGCTGAGCCTGCCCTTTGGGTGTGTTGCTTGTGGGGGTGTTTGGGTGATACTCTGTATTAGCACAAAAAAATTGTAATTAGGTACTATATGACAAGAGCAAAGAAAAGTGAGGACACCGTGCTTAATATCTGTGTGTTGGGGAACTCCTCTCACGCATCAGAACTATTCTCTGTTCTACGATTATTATCAATACATACATCAAACTTATTTCTTATATTCCCAGAAATTTTCTTCCAAAAACATAAAAATTTCTTTAGAGATCACAGCAGTAGACTCTGATTAACTTAAGACAGAGACCATGTTTTCTTCTACTTTGTACTGCCTCTGCTGCCAACCCCTAAGGAAGGCTTTGGGACACAGGAGGTACCTTAGGAAGACTTACCGTAGTAAAGATTGATAGCCTTTGCTTAAAAGACTTTAACCCTTTTTTTAGCCTTTGCTTTGGATGGTGTAGCTGCTAATATCTGGCAAAAAAAAAAAGAAAATGTACTCCAGATGTTTCAAATAAAGAAAGATTAATGAAAGGGCTTGTCATAAAAGTGAAGGCAGAGTTTAGGAAACAGGAGTGGTAAGACACCCAGAAACTAGCAAGAGTGAGAAACTGCTATCTCCTGTAGGACCTGGGAGGGCTAAACTAGTTATGGAAAAGCAGTTGTTGTCATGGAAGGACCCAGCTGCTGCCAGGGATGCAATGTGAAAACAAGGTAGAAACAGGAAAAGAATAACCCCTAACCTCTTTTTCCTGTCTTGCTGGTGCCTTCTGTTGACCAAACCACCTAGGGGTCAACCAGCAAGTGAACAAGGAAGTTCCAGTCTGAAAGGGTCCTACTCCTGGGTACAGGCAGGGCAGAAAGTGGTTATGGAAGGCAAAACAAGTGGGGCAAATGGAAAGCAACCACCCAAATGAGAGGTCCAATCCTTTAACATAGCTTAGAGCCTTAATACTAGCTAACCCTTGTCTATACCATCGACAGCATCCTTCTCCTTCTGAGGGAAGGAAGGGGAGTCCTCTTACTACTAACTCAAAAAATGTCCATCAAAACATTTATTTTTCAATATCTACTGTGATTTATTCACGCTCCAGCCTATTTTATGTGTGGAACCTGAAAAAATAAACACTATAATGCTTTGGACTTTTTAAAAATCTCTGCTTTTCCATATTTGAATTTTACCTATTGTATTCAAATCAACTCTTTCAGATTTGTCTGCAAAAGTTAAAACATGAATAGTTTGTAGTGACATTGAAGTCCTATCAAGTGCTCAGATGTTTTCAGCTCAATACCACAAACACTGAGCAGTCTACTACCTGTAAGCATCAGAGATGAATTACAGATGGTGTCTGTTCCTCCCCACCTGGGAGTACACCAGCATCTGAAGATGGACAGTGATAAATGTTCTCATAAAGGTTCATTTTGTCAGGAGTTGGAGATGGCCTCAAGGAAGTGGAATTTATTAGACTCTAGAAAGATAAGAAGAACTTTGACAAGTGAAGTTTTGGAAGGAAAGGGAGTTGGAGAAATACTTCAAGTGAAGGAGAAATAATTTTACATGACCTACTTTCTCAACTAAAGACTTGAATGGTCATTGACTTTAATAGAGACTCTGATATAAAAAAAAATGATGGCAAATACTAACCTTTAAGAAATTAAAAATGCATTATCTAGATTAAATTAGTAAATAAACCTCTCCTACATCAGATCCACAGTTCACCACAGAGCCTCTCATCTAAACATTCTGAGTGCCAAAAGCCTATATTCCAGAAACAGTCTGAACTCGTTGAAACTTCTTAAAACTCTTCAGACAAGCTTTTTGACACTTTTACAAAAGGTGGAAACTGGGCAACTTCATTTCAGTTTCAAATCCAGCTCATCACTGTATCAGAGGGCAAAATTGGGAAAATGGAGAGAACTGCATTTTCCTTGATGATTGTCAATCCTGTCGTAAGAACTTATAGGAGAGTAAAAATCATTAAAGCCACAGGGAGCTATTATGAGGATGGAGTCTCTTCTAATTTCATTAGGCCCATTTTACAGATAAGAAACCTCATAGAGACATGTTACTCAACATGCCTAGATTCATGAAATTTTAAGTAGTGGAGCTTGACTCAAACTGGGGTGTATGAGGGTGCAGATCTGACTGTAATAACAACTTCATGCCACCTCACTAACACAAACTCATCTGTCCTGTGCTGTGTTGGAATCATGGTAAGTCCAAAGATCTGTCCTTATGAGTTTTCCAAAGGTAACTGAATGTTTAACTGTAGCCCTTTTTAATTCAACCAAAAGCTTCTACTTAAAGGACTCTTGAAACCAGAGAAGTCACACTCATTCTCTGTATGTCCTACTGGTTCTAGCATTGACCTCAGAACACAATAGGAATGCAATGCATGTTTGTAGAGTACAACTAAATATTACCTTTCACAGCATGCATACTGCATCAAAGTGTCACGGTTTTATTTTTGGTCAATAACTATCAAGCTCTTGACTTTCAAGGTCCAAATGACATTCTCTGTGAAATTGTTGGGGTAATAGAATTGAAAATAGCACCAAAAGTGGACTGGAAAATCCTTTCCACAGACCTCATTTGGTTTCCACATTGCTGAGCTTACTAAATTTGAATAACAATGTAGGACCTAGACTCTAGGTGATACTATGCAACTTCAACACTGAAACCACTTAGGTTACAGGAGTTCACAATTATTAACTACTAGAGGCCCGATGCACGAAATTCGTGCACGGAGGGGGGTTATCCCTCAGCCCAGACTGTACCCTCTCCAATCTGGGACCCCTGGGATCGGGCCTAAACGGGCAGTCGGACATCCCTCTCACAATCCAGGACTGCTGGCTCCCAACTGCTTGCCTGCCTGCCTTCCTGATTGCCCCTAACCGCTTCTGCCTGCCAGCCTGATCACCCCCTAAACCACTCTGCTGCCAGCCTGTTTTCCCCCAACTTCCCTCCTCTGCCAGCCTGGTCACCCCTAACTGCCCTCTCCTGCAAGGTTGATCACCTCCAACTGCCCTCCCTTGCAGGCTTGGTCCCTCTCAACTGCCCTCCCTTGCAGGCCAGGTGCCTCCCAACTGCCCTCTCCTGCTGGCCATCTTGTGGTGGCCATCTTGTGTCCACATGGGGGCAGGATCTTTGACCACATGGGGGCAGCTATATTGTGTGTTGCAGTGATGATCAATCTGCATAGTACTCTTTTATTAGATAGGATAGAGGCTTGGTACAGGGGTGGGGGCCAGCTGGTTTGCCCTGAAGGGTGTCCCTGATCAGGGTGGGGTACCCTTGGGGCATGGGGCGGCCTGAGTGAGGGGCCTGTGGTGGTTTGCAGGCCGGCCACGCCCCCTGGCAACTCATGCGGAGGCCCTGGTATCTGGAATTTATTTTCCTTCTACAATTGAAACTTTGTAGCCTGGAGCGGAGCCAAGCCTGGGGCTCCCTCCGAGGCCCGAAGCCATTTGTGTTGGGGTTATAATTGAAACTTTGTTGCCTTAAGCAGGTGGGCCTGGCCAGGGTGTGTGGAAAGCTTTGCTTCCCCTGTTGCCGGCGGCAACCCTGGCCTGCTCTCTCAAGCTCCATTCTACCGCCATTTGTTTGAATTTGTTTACCTTCTATAATTGAAACTTTGTAGCTTGAGTGGAGGCTTAGGCCTGCAATGGCTGGCAGAAAGCTTGGCTTCCTCTGTTACCTAGGAAACCTTGCTCTCTGTGGCTGTAGCCATCTTGGTTTGGGTTAATTTGCATGCTCGCTCTGATTGGATGGTGGGCGTGGCTTTGTGGGCGTGTCGGAGGTATGGTCAATTTGCATATTTGTCTATTATTAAATTAGATGCCTTTGTTATGGATTGAATGTTTTGTGTCTCCCTCCAACAATTCATGTTGAAGCCCTAACTCCCAATGTGATGGTATTTAGAGGTGGGACCTTTGGGAGATAATTAGGTTTAGAAGATGTCATGGGGTAGGGTCCCATGATGGGATTAGTATCCCTATAAAAAGAGAAAGAGACCAGAGTGTTTTCTCTCTCTCTCATTCTCTCTCCTCCCTCTCCCCTCATGCATGCCCAGCCCCCCTTGTGAGGATACAGGGAGAAGGCAGTCACTTACAAACCAGGAAGAGAGTCCTCACCAAGAACCAAATCTTTCAACACCTTGATCTTAGACTTACTAGCCTCTAGAATTGTGAGAAATAGTGTGTTTTTTAAACAACCCTATTGATAGTATTTTGTTATAGCAGCCCAATCTAACCAAATGGCCTTCCACTGGAAGATAATTAGCATTTATTGGGTGTTTAACTCAGAGGAGAATGCATAATCCATTCTACACTATTTTTAAGTTTAACACTTAGAAAAACTTTTGCTATTAACTTGCTTCCATTATTTGAAGCTGGAGAAGTAGGTACTCAGGAGAAGAGAGGAAATTCATAGGAGCTCATTAAGAAATGAGATTAGGGGTTGTCAAGGAGGGGATAGAAGAAAAAGGAACTAATCCCTGGTTGTGCCTCACCACCCACCTGGACTGCAAGTTCACTTGCTGGACATCAGGCAGTGCCCAGTGTTAGGCATTTATCTGATTCCAGCACCAGACATAACCCTTCAGGAATGAGATGCAAAGAATAGACCTACCTCACCATATGGCATAGTAGAGCTTGGGTGTAGCCCTCAGAGCCACATTTCCTGGGTTCAAGTCCTGGCACTGATGTTACTCTACGAAACAGCAGGCAAGTTACTTAACCTTCCTGTGCTTCAGTTTTTTATGAGTAAATAAGGCTAATAATAGCACCTACTGTAGGGAGTTATTGAAAGTATTAAATGAGATCATTTATGTAAAGCACTTATAAGAGTGCCTGGCATATAATGAACCCTCAATAAGTTTTAGCACTTATTATTACTACTATTATTATATAAATCCTATGGTCTGCCCCCTAGTCAAGACCCTCATTGACTCTATATCAGTCCCTTTGCTTAGTCCAGACATCCTCCAGTACCCTCTTCTTTATTCCCCATACATAAACATTTAGCAAATGATATCCCACACTTGTCAGAAATGTTTGAAAGGCTGTATTAGTTTCTTATAGTGTGACAACTTACCACAAATTTAGAAGCTTTAAAAAGTAATATTCGTGCTCTGGCTGGTTTGGCTCAGTGGATAGAGCGTCAGCCTGTGGACTGAAGGGTCCCAGGTTCTATTTCGGTCAAGGGCACATGCCCAGGTTACGGGCTCGATCCCTAGTAGGGGGCGTGCAAGAGGTAGCCGATCAATGATTCTCTATCATCATTAATGTTTCTATAGCTCTCTCCCTCTCCCTCCCTCTCTGAAATCAATAAAAACATATTTTTTAACAAGAAGCAAAATATGTATAATAAATAGTTATGGTAGTCAGAATTCCTAAAATCAAGGTGGAAGGAGGGCTGTGTTCCTTATGGTGGTTTGATGGGAGAAAATGTTTCCTTGCCTTTTCTAGCTTCTGGAAACCACCCACATTCCTTGGCTCATGGCCCCTTCCTCCATCTTCAAACCCAGCAGTATAAATCCTCAATCAATATCTCTCTCCCTCTTTCTCTCCCTCCCCCCCCCCTACCCACACCCCTGAATTCTGCTTTCTGACATCTCTTTTTCTGGTTCTAATACTCCTGTCTCCCTCTTATGAGGACTTCTGTAACTAAACTAGGCCCACACAGATAATCCAGGATAATCTTCTCATCTCAAGATCCTTAATCACATCTGCCACATAATGTAACATCATCCCAGTTCCTGGGGACTAGGATAGAGATATTGGGTGGGGGAACTTTTTGCTGTCTATCATAGATATCTGATAGGTGCCTCTTGCTTTCCCATTTCTCCATATCAACATATCACTATTTGTTTTTTCATCTTCTCCCTAGCACCAGAGTAAAATTTTCCTCTCTTCTAAAAGTGAGCTCCTTTACTTGTTTACTAGATTCCATATAATCTTTCCTTCTCTGGGCTTCCAATCACCCCCTTTTATAAGCTGTCACTCTGTAATGATGCCATCTCTCCTGCCTTAAAACATTTGCATTTCTTTCCATTGTAAACACTTATATTTGATGCTGCTGCCCTTTTGCAACTCCTCACCTGCTCTTCCTTTTGGTATCTGACTCTTCAGTTATAGTAAACATCCTTTTTCCTGAGAACTGCCTCGCACCATTGGCTGAACTCCAGAATCCTCATTATTATTTTTAGACACTTTGAACTTAGCCATACATAGTTCATTACACCACCACAGGTGGACACCTGATCCAAAGTAAGCTAATCAGATTTTCTCCTCAAGAATTGGGGTAATTGAAATTAAATTTGAGCTCATGACTTAAACTGAGGACATTCAAGTCAGGAACTATGGAGTGGCTAGCTTTGTTTATGCACACACCAAAGCACTTAAAGTCATTCTGTGAAGACAGCAAAAGAAATCATCAACAACCTACTGGAAGGGAGAAAATATCTGCAAATCATATATCTCTTAAGGGGTTAATATCCAAAATATATAAAAACTCATACCACTCAGTAGCAAAAAAAAATCCAATTCAAAAATGGTCAGAATATCTGAATAAATACTTTTCAAAAAAAAACATACAGATAGCCATCAGGTACAAGACAAGCTGCTCAACATCATTAATCATCAGGGAAATGCAAATCAAAATCACTATGACATATCACCTAACACTAGTTAGAATGGCTATTATATATAAAAAGATAAACAAGAAATAACAATGTTGGCAAGAATGTACACTTTTGGGGGGAATATAAGTTGGTACAGCCACTATAGAAAATAGTATGGAGGTTCCTCAAAAAATTAAAAATAGCACAACAATATGACCCAGCAATTCCATTTCTAGGCCTGAAGAAAACAAAAACACTAATTCAAAAAGATATATGCACCTGCAGCATTATCTATAGTAGCCATATATGGAAAAACTAAGTGTCCATCAGTGGATAAATGGATATGGAAGATGTGATAGATAGATGATAGATAGATAGATAGATAGATAGATAGATAGATAGATAGATAGAGAGGTAGTATGCAAATAAGCCGGACGCCGTAACAGTCACGACCAGCTCAGGAGGAGGTTGCACACGCAGATGGGCGGGAGGGGACTGCTTGCGCTGTGAGGCAAGCCACATATTGCGCAGCCCCGGAGCAGAGGCAGGGGGGCATGCCCAAGCCACCTCCCGGCCCCAGCAGCCCCAGAGCAGAGGCAGGGGGTATGCCCAAACCGCTGCTGCCGCCCAGCCCCAGCAGCCCTGGAGTAGAGGCAGAGGGGCATGCCCAAGCTGCCACCGCCACCTGGCCCCAGCAGGCCCGCCTCTGTTCATGAGCTGCAGAGGAAACACCTTTTCTGACCGCTCATTGGCTAACCTCCCAGTATGCCACTGGCAGAGTTCTTGATAACTTGGGTGATAAGAATCCAAAAAGGTGATCTAGGGTTTTTCCATCTCACTCTTGGAGGAAAAAAACAAACGTCCAACTGCTGGAGGGGCTAAGAAATGTCATATCCTGCCCTAGCCAGTTTGGTGCAGGGTCTGGGTTCGATTCTGATCAAGGGCATGTACCTAGGTTGCAGGCTCCTCCCTGGTCAGGGCCCAGGTCAGGGCTCATGCAGGAGGCAACCAATCAAGGTGTCCCTCTCACACTGATGTTTCTCTCTGTCTTTCCCTCGCTCTTCCACACTCTCTAAAAATCAATGGAAAAATATCCTCAGTTGAGGAAAGAAAGAAAGAAGAAAGAAGAAAGAAGAAAGAAGAAAGAAGGAAGGAAGGAAGGAAGGAAGGAAGGAAGGAAGGAAGGAAGGAAGGAAGGAAGGAAGGAAGGAAGGAAGGTCATATCCTATGAAAGAGACATCTTGAAAATGCCTAAAGAAAGTTGTCGGACTGGGAAAAAAGATGGCGGCGGAGGTGAAAGGCTGATCTGCTGCCTCGCATGGCAGTTTCGGAAATAAAACTGAAACATGGACTGGTGAGGGTGGCGACTGCTGCTCGCATCTCCCCAGACCGGGCGGCTGCTCCTCTCAGTCAACACCGAAGCCGGGGCCATGGGCTCGTGGGCGCCGCGGCAGCTGCTGTGGCGGAGGCCGCGGACTCGGCGCAGCGGCTCTCGGTGAAGGAAGAGACCATCTTTCTGCAGGAGGGGCGCATCCGCGCCACCGACCTGGCCGAGCTGTGCAGTGAGATCCTCGGGGCCCCGGAGGCCGCCAACACCGATTTGGAGGATTCTTAGAAGTTCTCATCTTACATTCAAGCCCTCTAGCCATTTTGACGGAGGAGAATCAAGACGGCGGCTAAGAGGCCCCAGGTGCGGAGAGGGAGTGGGCTCGGGGGCTTGGGGAGCAGGCGGGAGGGGTCCCAGACACTGCCCAGAAATCGCGGCCGCCAAGGAAAGTTCCGACTCCATACTCACTCAGTTTCGCAACTGCGCCGCCCCCGCAGGCCGTCCGGCCCGGGGCGCTGGGGACGCGGCGGCGGCGGCGGCGGTGGCGGCGGCGGAGGCGCCCGGAGCCCGGCGGCCACCCAGCACCCATCCCCACCGCGCAGCCCCCGCGCGCCTGGTTCCGCGGGCCGCGCGCCCCGCACACCGGACGGAGGCCCGGGCGCCCTCTCCGTGCACCTCCTGGCGGCGCTAGACTTCAGTAGAGTTGACTGAATTGAAGGGATTAAGAAGTACAAATTGGGAAGTTCGAAAAAGATGGCGGCAGAGGTGAAAGCCCGACCTGTTGCCTCACATCCAGCGAAATCGGAGGGGATGAGGTGTGGAGGCGCGTGGGTCTGGCTGGTGGCGGGGGAAAGGGGCTTTTGTTCCAAACCTAGGGGAGATTAGCTCTCCATCACCCTGAAATCCAGCTTCTGGGGACCCGCGGGAGACCCAGATGCCTGCGGGGAGAGGTGGGACTCTTGCGGAGGTGCGCCCAGCAATCAGTGTATGCTGCGCTGGAGTGCGGAACAAGGGGACTTAGAAACGTGGAAGGCAGAAGGACCAGACTCGCAGCCATCGCGGCTCGCCGCACCATGGCCTGTTGGCGCCCTGAGACCCCGCCCCACCCTGGGACCCGCCCCACCCTGGGACCCGCCCCGCACGTTTTGAAGACCCGCCCCGCAAGTCTTGCAGGCGCACCTGCGCTCCAAGCAACGGCTTATGCATGTGGGTGGCCTGCCCTCTGGCAGCGGACCAGATGAACTGCTGTTCTAGTCGGACTGCTCCAGGGCCACTCAGACAGGAGGAGGAAACTACAGTTTTTGCTGTAATCCTTGCTGAGTGCCTAAGGCAGTAGCTGATCTACACCCCATTGGAGACCCAGAAACGAGGGCATCTAGTGGTCTGTGGGAGATGACACCAGATTTCAACCACGCGCATAAGTGACACATTCAGTGAGCGCCAAAGCCTTGCTGCACCAAGACCCGGCCCATAAACGTGTCTCCTGCACAGCAACTCTTCCTTTATAGACAAAGAGAGCCCTCCCAGTAACACCAACAACAATCAAGACTTAACTATACAAAGGAGGACCAAGATGGAGGCATAGGGCGGAAGCCTGATTGCTGCCTACCACAACAACTTTGAGACTACGACAGGAGAGCAGAGCAGACACCATCCAAGACCACCATAGGGCTGGCTGAGTGGATGCTCTACAACTAGAATAAAAGAGGGGTATACGGGATGATGCTGATGCCGGTGACCCAAAGACCACACTTTAAGAACTATGGCTCAGGCGACACAACGGCGGCCTGGAACGTGCTCGGTGCAGTTCCCCCGGCGGTCTCCGGCTGAGGGGACGGCTCCACTGGCTGCCGAGCACGGACAGACGAGCCCCTATGAGACATGGGGTGGGAGACTCCGCGCTTGCTGACCTCCGAGTCCATCAAGAATCTCAACGCCCCGGAAGCGGCCAGGTGCGCATGCTCGGCGACCGGCCACCGCTGCAGACCCAAGGGCCGACGCAGCGACGCTGGACCGGCCCGCCGCCATGCACCGGGCGCACCGGAGCTTCACCGAGCCGCCGCCCGACGAGTTCTGCAGCAGCCGTCCTGGAGCTCTGGAAGGATGGCCAGGGGAATTGCTGAGGGGGGGTTGACCAGCAGGAATTGGGATCGGGAAAACGGGGCCCCGCTGGGACCCGGGTGCGGGCGGGGTTGCGCGCCTCTGGGCTCGGGTGTGGTCACACGCCTCTGGGTATAGGTGAGGCCTCACGTCCCTGGGTCTGGGTGAGGCCACGTGCCCCTGGGCCCAGGTGAGGCCAGATTCCGGGTCCGGGTGAGGCCATGTGCCCCTGGACCCGGATGACGCTGGGTCCCATGCCCGGGTGAGGCTAAGCGCCCCTGGGTCTGGGGGAGGCCGCACTCCCCTGGGTCCGAGTGAGGCCAGATGTCCCTAGATCCAGTTGAGGCCTCGCACACCTAGGCCCGGGTGAGGCCATGTGCCCCTGGGTCTGGGAGAGGTCACGTGCCCCTGGGTCTGGGAGAGGCCACACACCCCTGGGTCCAGGCGAGACCATGTGTCCCTGGATCCGGGTGAGGCCTCGTGCACCTAGGCCCGGGTGAGGTCACGTGCCCTGGGTCCGGGTGAGACCATGTGTCCCTGGATCCGGGTGAGGCCTCATGCACCTAGGCCCGGGTGAGGCCACGTGCCCCTGGGTCTGGGAGAGGCCAAGCGTCCCTGGGTCCGGGGGAGACCATGAGTCCCTGGATCCGGGTGAGGCCTCGTGCACCTAGGCCCGGGTGAGGTCACGTGCCCCTGGGTCTGGGAGAGGCAAAGCGTCCCTGGATCCGGGTGAGACCATGTGTCCCTGGATCCAGGTGAGGCCTCGTGCACCTAGGCCTGGGTGAGGCCACGTGCCCCTGGGTCTGGGAGAGGCCAAGCGTCCCTGGGTCCGGGTGAGACCATGTGTCCCTGGATCCGGGTGAGGCCTCGCGCACCTAGGCCCGGGTGAGGCCACGTGCCCCTGGGTCTGGGAGAGGTCAAGCGTCCCTGGGTCCGGGTGAGACCATGTGTCCCTGGATCCGGGTGAGGCCTCGTGCACCTAGGCCCGGGTGAGGCCACGTGCCCCTGGGTCTGGGAGAAGCCAAGCGTCCCTGGGTCCGGGTGAGACCATGTGTCCCTGGATCCGGGTGAGGCCTCGTGCACCTAGGCCCGGGTGAGGCCACGTGCCCCTGGGTCTGGGAGAGGCCAAGCGTCCCTGAGTCCGGGAGAGACCATGTGTCCCTGGATCCGGGTGAGGCCTTGTGCACCTAAGCCCGGGTGAGGCCACGTGCCCCTGGGTCTGGGAGAGGCCAAACGTCCCTGGGTACGGGTGAAGCCGGATCCTGGGTCCGGGTGAGGCCGTGTGCCCCTGGATCCATCCGGGTGAGGCTGGGTCTCAGGCCTGGGTGAGGCCACGCGCCCCTTGGGTATGGGTGTGGCCACGTGCCCCTTAATCCGGGTGACGCCGTGCCCCTGGGTCCGGCCGAGACCAAACCAGAGGGAGTCGGACCTCCGTTACCACCATTTGTCCACCATCCAGAGCTGAGGGGTCAGTGCTGACATGTACACATAAGGAACTGCTGGACATTGAAATTGGGTCTCAAAAGAACTGTTGGTCCAGGGGGAAGCTCGCTACAGACTGATTCATTTGCCTGTCAGCATAACTATTATTGCTCGTCTCACATTCAGTTCTTATAAGTATATATCTAGTGACATATGATCTCGCTCATCTAGGGGAAATGATGAACAACATAGACTGAGGAACAAGAACAGAACCAGAAGCAAGGAGGCATCGATCGGACTATCGGGCCTCAGAGGGAGGATAGGGGAGGGTGGGGGGAGAGGGAGAGTTCAACCAAAGGACCTGTATGCAAGCATATGAGTCTATCCAACGGTTAAGTTCAACAGGGGGTTGGGACATGCGTGGGGAGAGGGGTGGGATGGGAATGGGGGGATGAGGACAAATATGTGACACCTTAATCAATAAAGAAATTAAAAAAAAAAAAAAAAAGAAAGTTGTCATTTTTTTCGTAGTGAAGGGACTGGAGTCCATATTGATGAAAACACCTTGGCGGCTGGCAATGGCAGCAGCAGCGGGGTGATGGGGGTGGTGCCTTCCCCTGATCAGCCCGCAAAGGGAGGCCAGACTGCAGGGAGTGGGCCTAACCCATCAGTAGGATATTCCCTGAGGGCTCCCAGACTGTGAGAGGGGCAGGCTGGGCTGAGGGAACCCCCCCACCAGTGCACAAATTTCGTGCACCAGGCCTCTAGTGTGTATGTATGTATATATGTATACACACACACACACACACACACACACACACAATGGACTACTACTTAGCCATTAAAAATGATGAAATATTGCCATTTGTGACAACATGGATGGATCTTGAGAGTATCATATTAAGTAAAATAAGTCAGACAGAGAAGGGCAATGAATAAGCAAACCAAACTCATAAACACAGACAATAAATATGGTGGTTTTCAGATGGGAAGGAGGTGAGGAAAGATCAAAGAAGGTAAAGAGGGTCAAATATATGATGACAAAAGGAGATTAGACTTTGGGGAGTGAGTACACAATGTAATATACAGATGATGTATTATAGAATTGAACACCTGAAGCTTATATAATGTTATTAACCAAAGTTATCCCAATGAATTTAATTTAAAAAAATTTTAAAGATGTGATATACATATACAGTGTGTGTGTGTGTGTATGTGTATATGTGTGTATGTATATATATATATACATATATATAGTATCCTACCTAATAAAAGAGTAATATGCAAATTGACCCTAACTCTGCCACACCCACAAGCCATGCCCACCAGCCAATCAGGAGCAAATAAACCCAACCAAGATGGCTACAGCCACAGAGAGCAGGAGGGAGGCTTGGGTTTCCCCGGTAACAAAGGAAGCCAAGCTTTCCACTTGCCATTGCAGGCCTAAGCCTCCACTCAAGGCTACAAAGTTTCAATTATAGAAGGTAAACAAATCCAAACAGAAATGGCGGCAGCCACTGAGCTGGAAAGAGCAGGAGGCTTGGGCTTTTCCCCGGCAATGGAGGAAGCAAAGCTTCTGCAGCCCTGGCTGGCCTAGGCCTCTGCTCCAGGCTACAAAATTTCAATTATAGAAGAACACAAACCCCAAAAGAAATGGCTGCCGGCCACAGAGCGAGCAGGAGGCTTGGCTCCGATCCAGGCTACAACGTTTCAATTGTAGAAGGTAAATAAATTCCAGATACTAGGGCCTCTGCTTGGTTCGCCAGGGGGCGTGGCCAACCTGCAAACCACCACAGGCCCTTCACCCAGGCCGCCGCACACCCCAAGGGAACCCCCACCCTGATCCTGGATACCCTTCAGGGCAAACCAGCTGGCCCCCTACCCGTGCACCAGGCCGCTATCCTATCTAATAAAAGAGTAATATGCAGATTGACCATCACTCCAACACACAATATGGCTGCCCCCATGTGGTCAAAGATCCTGCCCCCATGTGGACACAAGATGGCCACCACAAGATGGCCAGCAGGGGAGGGCAGTTGGGGGCAATCAAGCCTGCAGGGGAGGGTAGTTAGGGGTGACCAGGCCAGCAGAGGAGGGAAGTTGGGGGTGAGCGGGCCTGCAGGGAAGGGCAGTTGGGTGGGACCCAGGCCTGAAGGGGAGAGCAGTTGGGGGAGACCAGGCCTGCAGGGGAGGGCAGTTAGGGGTGACCAGGCCTAAAGGGGAGGGCAGTTAGGGGAAAACACGCTGGCAGGGGAGCAGTTAGGCATCAATCAGGCTGGCAGGGGAGTGGTTAGGGGGTGATCAGGCTGGCAGGCAGAAGCAGTTAGGGGCAATCAGGAAGGCAGGCAGGCGAGCAGTTGGGAGCCAGCAGTCCTGGATTGTGAGAGGGATGTCCCAGATTGGAGAGGGTGCAGGCTGGCCTGAGAGATACCCCCCATCCCTCCCCCCATGCACGAATTTCGTGCACCGGGCCTCTAGTATATATATATATAATGGAATACGATTCAACTATTAAAAAGAATGAAATCCTGCCATTTGTGATGACATGGATGAACTTTGAGGGCATTATGCTGAGCAAAATAGATCAAACAGAGCAAGACAAATATCTTATGATCTTTCTTATATGTGGAATATGAAAACAAAACAAAACCAAGTTCATAGATACAAAGAACAGATTGGTGGGGGTGGAAAGAATGAATGAAGGGGTTCAAAATGTACAAACTTCCATTTATATAAGTCCTGGAGATGTAATATATAGCATGTTGACTACAGTTAATAATACTGTAATGCATATCTGAAAAATGCTAAGAGTAAGTCTTAAAACCCCTAATCACAAGAAAAAAATTGTAACTATGTATAGTGATCAATGTTAACTTGAATTATTGTGTGATTATTTCACACAATACACAAATATCAAGTCATTATGTTGTACACCTAAAACTGATATAATGTTATATGTCAATTATACCACAATTTTTAATCCTCACCTGAGATGTTTATTGATTTTAAAGAGAGGAAGGGAGACAGAGACAGATATAAACATTGATGTGAAAGAAAAACATTGATTGACTCTTTTATGTGCCCCAACTGGGGACCAAACCTGCAACCTAGTCAGGTATGTGACCTGACTAGGAATCAAACAAGTGGTCTTTCCGTGTACAGGACATTGCTCCAACCAGCTGAACCACACTGGCCAGGACCACAGTTATGTGTGTGTACGTTTTAAGTCATTTTGTGGAGAGGCTGATAACTATCCAGTTCCTGCCCCAGACTCTAATAGAGCCTGGTTGTATGTAGAACCTAACACTAGGTTCAATGAGATGTCCCTCCATGCTCTCAATATATTTCCTTTTTTATCAGCAATAGCTAGCTAAGAGTATACTCTAAGTCAAATTCTTTTATTTCCTATACACCATTTTCTTACAGGTTGGCTTCCACCCTACTAAGTCATCTCCCCCACAATAGGTCTATCTCCATCCTATCCTAGGTCCTGTTCTGCCTTCTCAGCCTGCTATTCTTTAACCTCTACAAATACTAATAGAGTCGGACCACTCAATCTTTCTCACACTGTCCTCTGTTGGTTTCTGTGACATTGTGCTTTCTAGATTCAGCCATTTCCCAGGTCTTCTCCCAGCTTATTCTCTCTCAATGACCAGGCGACGTCCTTGGATTGATCCTTGACTCCGTCCATGGGTTTCTAATCATCTATTTATATAGTCTTTCTATTAATTATTTATTTCAATGCTTTACCCCCCATATCAGGCCTATCACTTTTAATTCTATTATTCAGTTCTTTCTTGTCCCTAAGTCCTCTCAAATTCAACATGTATAAATCAAAATTACCATATTTTTCTGTGTATAAGTCACCCCCCACTTTTCTAACCCAAAATTAAGAAATCAATATTTTAAACATTTTGCTGGTTTTCCTCTTAAGGCCTTCTTCTTTGTTGGCATCTTAACGAGTTGTTCTTCCTGTTTCCTCCACTGTCTGATCATAGTGGGAGGAGGTCCCACTCAGTGGGAGGATTTCCAAACTGTCTCTCTGCAGCTCTGTTTCCATGCTCTTTTGCATAGCTGATTACATTCATTTTGAATTTTACAGAGTAAGACAATCGCTTACCCATATTTATCTTTTTATTTTTTGACATGTTTATGGGCTCAACGCTCTAGTCCCTGTTGTATCTGTGCACTCTCCACTTCCACCTCCAATTATGGCATCAGCTGACCAGCTGACGTCAGTAACAATAAGGCTCATGATTGGAGGAAGCCTGTTTGACAAGGTATGGGCAGCTATGTACCCACGTGGCTCCATCTTCTGCTGACTTCTGTGTATAAGACAACCTTTGATTTTCAATCTAAAGGTCTTAGAAAAAAATAGCATCTTATACACGGAAAAATACGGTATCTCTGCATCCAAAATTTCCTATTATCTACCATTCTTTCAATTTCCTACAGACAAGAAACCTCAGAAATTATTCCTACCTCTACTGTTTATTCCTTGAACTGAATCTTTCCTATAATCCTGCCCTTTTTCTTTTACAGGTAGATCTCAGATTTGTCCGATCCTCCTCATTCCCAGTGCTGACATAAATTATTTCAGCAGCCTTTTAACTGGCCTTTTACTTTCCACATCCTCTTAATCCTATTTAGTCTGTACATCATCACAAAATCTCCTCTGCTCCTTGCATTAGACATGTCAGTCCCCTAATCAGAACTAGCAGCAGCCTCATGATCCCTATTCTCCACAAATATTTACTGAATTCTTACTATGGATTCAAAATATACTCCAGGAGCCTATGATACAATTACGGAAACTATATAGGACCAAGGTTTTTAAAAACATAAAATCATACACAAGGTAATCTAAGGTATCAAATGAAAGGTACCGATAGCCAGAATTCTACAGAAAATGTAATCACAAGTTTGGGATATTTAGAGGAAGGGTATATATGAGCAAAGGGACAGAGGAGAAAAGAATTCTATAGAAAGACTAGCATGAGCAAAGATCAGAAACTTCCATGGCATTTTCAGGAAACATGAGGATACCAAGCTGGTGAAGATAGAGGGAGGCAGGATGTTACCTAATGGGGAAGAGTCCCATTTCTCTAGGCCAGTGGTCGGCAAACTGTGGCTTGCGAGCCACATGCGGCTCGCCATTTGCCACTCTGTTGACTAATGAGTTTGCCAACCACTGCTCTAGGCATTCTGTCTAGTGTGAGAATGGTCTTTAGTGTAAAGATTGCCAGAAGACTGGAAATTTTAATGGGAAATCCAGAGTTCATGTGGAGCCATTGAGGGTTTTGAAACAATTGAGAGAGACCATCAAAGAGATATTTCAGGGCCCTGAAAACAATGACCAAACCCAGCATGCTAATATAGTACTGAGCACATTAGAGGTTCTAAATACCCATGGGTTGGTTGATATGTTGCCTGTCAATGAGGAAAGAGATCCTTAAGGGAAAAGTTAAAATAGGGTTAAGAAGGATCACAACCAAAACAGGAGACTGCATGGGAAATGTCATTGACAAAAAAGAGCTGTGCTGGGTGGGCCACATTCCTTATTTATACTCATAACCATTCTTCAGGCAGGATAACAATGAGAGCAAAAGCTTGTGGGCAGGAATATGTATAATTATCATCATCACCAGAATGTTCTTAATTTAAAAATAATAACAGGAACAATAACTTACATTTATTGAATGCTTCCTATATGTCAGACACTGTGCTAAGTGCTTTCCTCCAGGCTAACACCATAAAAATGCTATCATATCCATTACCAAACAGCTATGACACTGAGCACCCTCAGGAAGCCTCTACAGCCCTGATCATCCCAGCTCCTCCCCTACGTCCCCTGTGTCTGCTTCCCACAGAAATTAAAAGCACAAATGGAGACCTCTAGGATCCCTCTCCAATATTATGGCCTGTGCCTTTTTGGATTGGTCAGTGTTCCCATTAAATATTTTGAAAATCATCACTATATTCAATGCATGAGCCAATTTAATTCTTATATTCTTGGAGAGGAGACTAAGGCTCAAAGAGGTCAGAGACTTGACCTACCTCTTTAAGGTTATAACTCATTAAGGGGCTGAGCAAAGATTCTATCTGCCTCTAGGCTGAGCTCTTTGTCCCCCTAGAAAGGCAGCTTTAGTGCTGGAGAATGCAGGACCTGAATAAACTAGCCACACTAAGTAAATCAACAGAGGAAATATGATTTCCAGAAACTTCCTGTTTTAACAGGTCAAAGAAATCACTAAACTTTGTTGAACATCAGGAGCCTTACTTCACAATCCATACTACTGGTAAATGCTAAGCCTGACGGGTGAGTCCTCACTGCTGAAGTTTATGCAGAGGGTAACATTTCCTTTGGTGATGGTGACATTTAGAATGGACTGTTACATCTTCATTTAGCAGAAAAACCCAAATTGTTTTCTTCCATTCTTAAATTTAACTGAGCGCATCCCAGATGATATAGTTATTTGCCTCTAGCTTTCAAAACAAAAGAAAATGGCAATACCATCTGTTACAGCTGGCTATGTAAAAAGGTCACCAGCCTCTCCCATTCTCTTTACTCCAAGTTAAGAGTTAACAAAACAGAAAGATGTTTATTTAGTATGAACTCTTGAGTTTCTTTTAGAGGTAAAAGGAGAGTGAAAAAACAAGACTCAATTTAGTTGCCATAATGTATGACTAAGAATTTAACCAAGAAGTTCGAAAAAGAACAACAAAAGCTTAAGGAAAACAAGAGGACTTAATATAGAAAAAAGGCAGAAGTCAAGGAATTAAAAAACCAGGCTGATAAATAACTCCAACAGCAGTGTCTCTAGGGAAAATATACAGATGGATAAATATGTAGACAAATACTCTTCATTTTTCAATAGGTTAATATGGAAAATGCTCATATGAACATTTTAAAAGACCCCAAAAGGCACTTGAGAAAATTCAACATTCATTCATCATTTTTAGACATATAATAATAAATATGCATAGAGAAATACTCAGAAGGCTATTCATCAAAATGTTAACAGTATTTATCACTGAGTGACAGAATTTGAAGCAATTTTTCTTTCTTCTTTATACTTCTTATATTTCTTGAATTGTTTACAGCAAGCATTTATCATTTTTATAGTCAGAATAAAAATTCTAAAGCCATTTATATTTTTCTAACTGTCCTGAACATGATTTAATGTGAAATATAATACATTAAAACAAATCATAGTCTTATTTGCTTTATGAAAAAATAAGCATCACATATTGTGTATCACAGTAGATACTAATCTCATGCATTTACCTTCCATTCTCCTGTCAGGTTATGCCCCAACACATGGGAGAGGAAGTGGAATCCCAGTGAGTAAATGAGACCAATGGTATGAGAAAACCAGTCCCCAGGTCAACCTCACCTCAGAGGCTGGGCTGCTATAGCTCATGCACTTAAAACAATGCCTAGCGATTGCTATTAATTTTATGTAAAACAACTCCAATAAAATTGAAGACTAGTAGTTGTACTTGAGGTAGTCTAAACTAGTTTTGAATTAGCAAGCATACTTGGGGAACACATTCCATCTCAAGATCTTAAATGTATCTTTCCAGTCATTAATGGAAAGTGCCTGAGGTGATTATCTGTAAATTTGTATGCATAAACCCATTTTTTTGTGTGAGGTCATGAGAATGGGCATGTGACCGAAATCTGACAAGTTATCCTACCCACCTCAGGGATTGGTCCAAGAGGTGGGCATATATCTAACCCAACCAATCAGTATCCCACCGTGAGACTAAAAACATGGAGACTGGGAGACTCCAGGATCACAAGCTTTAAGGACCAGGTATGCCAATAGCTGCTAGAGCCCATTTTGCCATCACTTTGAGAATGAAGTACCTGAGGATGAAGCCAAGGGAAACAAGTAGAGTTGAGAGATAGGGTCCCAATCATCTCAATGATATTGTTTTAACCCTTAAATCCAGTGCTACCAGTTTGAGTTGTGTTTCACTCATTTGCAACTGATAATGTTCAAAAATATTAGCTATTAATTTAATAATTTTCAAATGTTCCAGTGAATTAAGACTGAGAAGATATCTGTATAACACTAAATTCTTCACTATTGTTAAGTAGGAATTATATCTCATCTTTATAATCTTGGTCCCTGTCAAAATATGTGTTTTGAATGACTAAATTAATAATACAAACATAATAAAAAACATAATGTATTTGATCAAATATGACAATGTATTCTTTAATTAAATGATTAAACTTATAAAAGCAAAAATGATAATTCATTTAAGACACAGCATAGGTAAAGAAATGAAAAATTTTGTGAAACTAATGAGAAGTAGTGGAGTGGCTTCCCAGAATCTTAATTTTTCTAGAGCTTTCATGTTGAGCCTCCATTTTCCCCCGGACCTATTAAGATGCAGCTATGCTTATACTCAAAACACACTGGATTAGCAGTGGGCATCTGGGAGAATGACCATAGCATTTGAATCAGCTAGTTCTATAGGAATGTATATCTGTTTGTTAGGACCAACTTGTGGTCAGACCAGGCCTGGGTCGTAGGTCCAGAGATGGAGTTAGTAGATAATGTGGACAGAAACAAATCTGTTTGAATCCAGGAATCTGGAGGATAAAGTGAACACAGGGTCTGGCCAAAGTAAAGGGAAGAATGGTATACGATCCCCACATTTAAAAAGCTAGAAGCAAAGTTTAGAGACAGAAGCTACATTCAGGTAAGGATGCAAGATGGGCGAGAGGTGGAATTAGGATCCAAGGTTCCAATAAAGCCAGAGAAAGCACCCTTAGAAGTAAATTCTAGCCGAGAGGATTGACAAAATTCCCTGGTCTCTCTTCAGACATCGCAAACTGGCAGTCCTTGAGCTGAATCTGACCCATAGAAATATGTTGTTTGGTCTTCATTCTTTCTTTAAAACTTTTTTAGACCTTTGCATTTGAATGTCATGAGCTTGGAATAATACTGGCTGTGGCAGGTACTGTTCTAAGCATTTGGCATATTTGAATCCATTAAATCCTCATAAGAACATTTGTTGAGTGCTTGCAATATGCCAAGCACTATTCTAAGCATTTTATGTGTACTAACTCATGAATGTTTTTAGCAATCCTATCCCCATACTACCTAAGAGGAAATGGAGACACAGAGAATTGAATAATTTGTCTGGGCTCACACAGCTAATAAATAGTGGAGCCAGGATTTAGATGTATTAGCCCCAAAGCTGCTGTTACCTCCTCAACTTTGTTTTACACTCAGCCAAATCCACACTGGCATTTCCTTGCTGGCCTTTGTCAGTATTAGGATATGTGACCCTGAGTCTGCACAGGGGTGTGACTAGGTTATTGGTGTAAGAATGGCCTGTCATTCTGCCATGTATTAAGCAGTGTTCCCACAGTAAAGAAGAACCCACGCTATGATTTCAGCTGTGGAGGCAGAGGCACCGCTGTCACTGCACATCTCACACCTCACAGCTCTAACAGTCACCAGCCTACTTGACATTCAAAATGCAGCAAGCATCATGTAGGCAACAACAACAACAACAAAAACTAATAAACTGGACTTCACCAAAATTAAAAACTTTTGCGTATCCAGGGACACTAACAAGAAAGTGAAAAACAATGCCTGGAATGAGAGAAAATATTTGTAAATTATTATATTTGATAAGGGATTAATATCGAGAACACATAAATACCACTTACAATTCAACAACAAAATAAGAAACAACCTAGTTTTTTAAAAAAATGGGCAAAGGACTTGAATAGACATTTCTCCAAAGATATATAAATGGTTATCAAGCACATGAAACGTTCACCATCGCTAGCCATTAAGGAAATGACAATTAAAATTACAATGAGATATCACTTCATAACCATTCGGATGGCTATTATACAAAAAATGAAAAATAACAAGCATAGATAAAGATGTGGAGAAATTGAAACCTGGGTACATTGCCATTGGGAATGTAAAATGGTTTGGCAATTCTGCAAAATGTTAAAATAGAATTATCACATGACCCAGCAATTTCACTTCTAGGTATATACCCAAAAGAACCAAAAGCAGGGACTCAAACAGAAACTTATAGTCAACTAGAGGCCAGGTGCATGAAAATTCATGCACTGGAGGGGGCAGTTCCTCAGCCCGGCCTGCCCCCTCTCACAAGTCTGGGAGCCCTCAGAGGTGGGAGACGACTTGGAGATCAGGGGAAGGTGACGCCCCCATCACACCTCTGCTGCTGCCACTGCCAGCAGTGCAAGCCTCGGCCAGCCCCAGTTACCTAAGCCTCGGGCGGCCCTGGGCAGCTGGGCAGCCAACCTCCGAGGCTTGCCTGCACCTCGGGCCAGCCCTGGGCGGCTGGGCAGCTGACATCCGAGGCTTGCCTGTGCCTCGGGCTGGCCCTGGGCGGCTAGGGGGCAGAGGGAATTGGGGGACTCTGGAGGCAGGTGCGTGCTGGCCCTGGGCGGCTAGGGGGCAGAGGGAATTGGGGGACTCTGGAGGCAGGACTCTTGCCGCACGCCTGCTGCCCTAGAGGGGCTGAGGGGACTGGGTGCCATCATCTTGTGGCTGTGGGCACGGCCATCTTTGAGGGTGTGGCAGTCAATTAGCATAGTCCATCCTTATTGGCTGTGGGCACCACCATCTTTGAGGGCATGGTAGTCAGTTAGCATATTCCCACCTTATTGGCTGTGGGTGCCACCATCTCTGCGACGGCGTAAGGGTCCATTAGTATATTCCCTCTTTATTAGATAGGATGCTTCTAGCAGCATTATTCACAATAGCCAAAGATAGAAAAAATCCAAAATATCCATCAGCATATAAAGAGTTAAACAAAAATGTAGTAGTTACATACAATTGAGTATTATTCTGCCTTTAAAAATGAATAAAATTTTGAAACATGCTGTACATGGATGAACCTTAAAAATAAAAACATTATGCTAAGTGAAATAAGCCAGATACAAAAGGATAAATATAGCATGATTCCACTTTCGGAGGTACCTACAATAGTCAAGATCAGAGAAATAGAGTAGAATAGAGGTTACCAAGGACGGAGGGGAGAGGGAGATGGGGAGTTTCTGTTTGTGATGGTTAAAAGTTTTGGAAATGATTAGTGGTGATGGTTGCACAACATTGTATGAATTGTGAACGTACTTAATGCCACTGAATTGTATACTTAAAAATGGTTAAAATTGTAAATTTTGTGCTATATATATTTTACAAAACAATAAAAACAATCATCAAACTTCAAAGAGGTAATAAAGTCATACAGAAAATTCCTGCCCATTCAAAATCAAATAGTAAAGTTGGGAAAGGGTCAAAGAAACAGGGAGAAGGGAATCTATTCAGTTAGCCAAAAGCCTCACACAGGCAATAAAAACAACAAAAAACATTGATTAGTGGCAACAAATTCTCAGCAAAAAATGTTAAATCTTCAGAGACATGTAAAAAACTTTTTAAAAATTCTTTCAGAAAGAATTAAAGACAATATTGTTGACCAATTATATATTCACAAAGACATGTGCCTGAATAAAATAAATGTCCAAATTCTCAGCTACCAAAAGAGTAGTGAAGTTAAAATGTCCTTGTTTCATGTGGATCTGAATGCACAATAGAGCCCACAATTTTAATTACAGCAAAAGCTTATCCAAAATATCTGCAATGTCCTTGGGAGCTTCCAATCCTTCCCAAAGGGCTAACAAAAAATTTTTAAATATGTGTCATAAAATTATCCATTAGAGACTAGCATATTTTAAATAAAATGAGCTGTGAACTCCACAACTGCACAATGAGGTCATGAAATTGTAAATTTCTCTGCAGTTCTGACTCTTCAATTGGAGCATTTTGGATTCTCTCAAACCTTTAACTTGTCCCACATTAGATTAACAGTGGTCAGGAGTCATAACAACACAGGAATATTGGTTTATTAAAGAGAAGACTAGATTCAACCCCAGGATGTGCCATTAAATCATTAGGTGACATTGGGCAAGTCACTAAACCTCTGTAAGCACCAATTTCCTTTGTGTGAAATAAAAAGATTGGACAAAATAACCTTTGAAGTCTCTTCAGCACACAATGAGTCATATTTTGTTCCATCTTTTCTTTTGATGACATCTTTTTGCTTCTTTTTTCCAAGTACACCAATGTCCAAATTGAACAATGTAGAGTTTCATAACCCTCTCATAAAATGTACTCATTCAATCCCTCCAAACTTACTCTTATCTCCTAGCTGCATGCACCAAAAGATGATGACAGAAATCTCTTTTCATTATAATTACTTGTACATAAAAGATTTAAGCCTAATTTCACATCTTAAAATTTTCAAAATTCACTTGCACGAATACTGTGCAAACCCTTATTTTAAGACTAAATCTTTTTTTTTAATGCATGCTTAAAATGTTTGGTTTTTTCCTCCATTAAAACAAGAAGGTGGCATATGTATAATGAAGGATGCTAAATGAATGTAGATTTGATATGATGATTTCCAGCCAACTGCTGCCCTTTCTCTCCTGGCTTGACGGCTAATCACCAAAATACATTCCAGACATGTTCTCTCTTTTCATATATTTCATTTGAGAATGAATTCATTTCTGTTTCAAGATGTCCCATGTGGAAAAACATAGATATCAACAACAGCTTGAGAATAGAATCGAGAGAAGTAAAAAGGAAGAAAGTCTTAAAAATTAAAATAGTATTTCTTCAGTTTAAGTCCAGAAAGGAAGTGCTAGTTTTCAGTATGCAGTCAGTTTATGCAAGAAAGATTCTATTCTTTTTATATATATATTAAGTAACCAGTTTAATTAATTACTCTTCAGTCAGGAATGCAACATCAAAACTCCATAGCTGACCTCTTTCCACTGTACAACCACAAATCCTGGCCCATTTGTTAGTACAGTCCTTGTCTGATAAGTGTCTAATAGACCTACCATGTTTTAGCTTGAATTTTTTCAATATAGATGGGAATTGTGGTTTTAAGAATTTAAAAAAATAGAAAGACCCCAGGTCTTAATGGGTCTCCATGATACCAACATCCATATATTATGTGAAATTTCTTAAATTCATATTGCAATAACATTTTAAATAATGAAGTCTACAAAGCTATATTCATGTAAATCAGGGGTCCTCAAATTTTTTAAACAGGGGGGCAGTTCACTGTCCCTCAGACCGTTGGATGGCCGGACTATAGTTTAAAAAAAAACAATGAACAAATTCCTATGCACACTGCACATATCTTATTTTGAAGTAAAAAAACAAAACGGCAAAAACACCCGCATGTGGCCCGCGGGCCGTAGTTTGAGGACGCCTGATGTAAATGGTATGTGTAAACCAATCAGGGCCCAAACCAAAGTGGAATTCAAGTACCAAAATAAATACCACTGATTTGATTCATTCATTTATTCATCAAACACAGATTGAGCAACATCTCTTTGGAACTATTCTAGGCACTGTGGGGGATCTATAAAGCTTATAATTATCACACCCCATGAAATGTAGAAAGTACTACTGGAGAGGCATAAAGACAGTGCCCTGTTCCCCTAAAAGCATATTAAAAAGATTCTGATGACCTGAGAAATAGAGAGTCATAGCCTCCATTAGCCTCTAATAAGACTGGGCCAGAGCAGTCCTTATAAGACCTTTTACCCAAAAACAAACAACTGAGAACATATTGGTAACACCCAGAGTGATACCAATATGGATATATGGCTAGAGAAGAAAGCTGAGCTTACCTCAGCACAGACAGAAACTCTGGATGTAGAGCCAGTCTCTCAACTGTTTGGCCCCAACCTACCAAGAAATACCAGAAGCTGGAAAAATGAGACCACTCAGAAAAGCCATAACTGGAATACAGAAGAATAGAAAGGCAAAAAACAAGCCCTCCAAATGAAATTTCCTGAGCCTAAACCAGTATAGGAAGATCTGGCTCTCAAGAGACCATTCCATCCAAATAGCATGGAGAAGATGAAACAAATCCAGAACTAAAAGAAAGAGGAGTAAGGCTCTCTGAGGGACGGGAGAAGAACAAGGAATATCAATCAAAATGAGAACACATTCAGAAAATTCTGGCTTGAAGTGTGGGAGATAACATAGGAGGGGAACTAGAACAGCACAACTTGCTGATGAGTAACTAAGAGACTAAACAGCCAGAGGAACTGATGCAAGAAGTGTTATTTCCAAGTACAGTAGGGATATAATTGAGCTCACAGGCACACTCACCCTCAAAGACTAGAAAAACACCAGTATGAAGCCAAGATTTTGCTTTAAAACTCACAAGTTGCTCTTGTGAAAAATTCTGCCCCAGAGTTTCTTCCCTGGCCAAATCAGATATCTGCCTCACAGACAACAGGAGAACAGAGTTTCAACAGATACCAAGAGTGGCTTGAAAATCCAGCTCATAGAACCTCCAAGTACAGAAGTCTCACACTCAGGAGAGGAAGATGAAAAGTAGTTGGGCAAGAAAGGACCCACCAGTTGGCTGTTTGGATTGTGAACAGAAAGATCCTGAAGAGCTAAAGAGCACAAAGAAACCAGAAGCATAAGTCTCAGAACTACTAGGTATTGGGCAGAATTACATTGGCAAGGGAAGGCAAGGCTTCAAAATATTCCAGTTGTAGATTTAAGGTTCAAGAGTCAGATGTCCCCCCAAAATCTGCAGTGCTCAGCTAGAGCCAGCAAATGGATCAGTGATTATCTTCTCTAGGAAAACATATTGCTAACAATCCACTTAGGATGTAATCCCTTCACAGATATTACATTTGACCCAATTCCATCCTCCCCTGGGTTTCCAGTAAAGTTATCTGAAACCCTTGTCAAAGTACAGTTTTCAAGAGGTTAAAAGTGTGACTCTCATACAAATAGAAAGTGAACATGGTGTCAAAGATGTTATTCAATTTGTTAATTCCTGAGGGAATGAAAGAGATGGTAAAGTTCATTCAAAGAGAATTTGGAAGATCTAAATTTTCGTAAGTATTAGGAACAACATTAGAACAAGATCACTAGGTTAAATATAAAATTGGCTAATGACCTGAAGAATGATAAATCATAGCCTTTTGAATTATCTTTTCTATTGCACAGAAATTACTTGCCAAATCTACACATTAACATGTAACTTCACTAAGTCTGGAAACTTGAATTAGTAGTAATGAGTGGGTTGAACAAAGTATATTCTCCTTCCTAAATAGTCCATGGTTGGGCCTACTAAATCATGTCCCCTTATAGGTAAAAGGACATATGACCTATATTTTTGGCTTAGTTCCAAGTTTTAAATAATTTTAACTCCTTGATGCTTAATTTTATAAATAGACAGTGTGCAAATCTCATTAATCTCAGAAGCTAGAGAATTTCCCTCTCACATTTTTAAAAACTGGACTGTCCATATAAAATGTTGACCCTTGCCTTGACTGATCAGCAAGAGGAATGGTATGAGGAAAGAAAAGAAATTACTGATTAGAAAGGCCATTTAGATGGCAATGGGAAGCAACTAACCCTGCTAACCTTGGCCATCTGCTGGTCTTCCAGACTTCACTATGTTACACTGAAGTCTGGAGTTCAGAAGAGGAAGTCATGTTCACCTCCCTCTGAGTCAGATAAACCACCTAAATATAGTTCCCTCTAGAGTTAGAAATCCAAATGCATTCCCTGAAGAAGTAGCAGTTCTTCAGGTGGATGAGGATAAAGACTACCCTTTGAATTTGTAACAAAAACAAGCTTCAACATCCTGTAGTAGAGCGCAGGTGGCTAAAACAATTAATTTAGCCCTCCAGGGATGACTGTCCAAGAAATTGTGGGTGGTGCAACCAGTTTCTCATGGGACTAGGAGTAGTTAACTACCTCATCTATACCCTTTCTTAGAGAGAAGAACCCTGTATCTTACAGTGAATGTTCAGTAAAATCAAAATTATGTCCCTCCTTTTGACTTTCACACCATCTTTTTGCATGTGATTTTGTAAAGTATTTTCTGTTAAGGATAAGAAGAGTCAGAAAAAGATTTTCACACAAAGGCACAGAGTTGTACCATGGATCATGGTTGAGACAGGCATGAAAATCAGTGGTCAGGTATATAAAACTGGAAAATAAGATCAGATTGGTGGAACAAATGAATTTTACCTCTGTTAACTCTTGTGCTGGGTGGTTTGAGTATGAAAAATACCTTGTGACTTCTTAAAAGTAAGAATCAAAACTACAATGAGATACCACTTCACATCCACTTGGATGCCTATAATAAAAAAATGGAAAGTAATAAGTATCGGGGAGGATGTAGAGAAATTAGAACCCTCATACGTTGCTGGTGGGAATATGAAATGGTGTAGCCACTATGCAATTTCTCAAGAAGTTAAATACAGAATTTCCATAGCAATTCTACTCGTAGGTATAGACCCCAAAAAATTGAAAACAGGTACTAAAATAAATACTTAAACACTTATGTTCACAGCAGCACTACCCACAATAGCCAAAAAGGTGAAAACAAACCAAATATGTATTAAGAGATGAATAGATGGGCAAACTGGTGTACACACACACACACACACACACACACACACACACACAACAGAATGGAATAGAATATTATCTATATATATAAAAGCCTAAGTAACTGAAGTAACTGTTCAGACAGAACAACTATAACGAATAGTACCTATGATGCACACTGACCACCAGGGGGCAGACACTCAACGCAGGAGCTGCCCCCAGCCCACAAGTCCCGATTGCCTATGGGGCCTGCCAGCCAACCTCCTGGTTCCTCCCCCGGCCGGCAGGCCCCGATCCCCTGATTGGAGCTAGGCCCCCGGGCTGGAATGGGGAACCAGGGGTGGGTGGCAGCAGATGCAGCCCCTTTCCCAGGGAGGCTACGGGCTAGCTCCCTCCTCAGTACTGGTGGCCAACCTCCCAGGTCCCTCCCCTGTCTCTCCCCCTGGACAGCAGGCCCTGATCAGCCCGCTGCCCACCCACTACAGTGGTAGTTATCCCCTCCCCCTGGCTGGCAGGTACTGATCGCCTGATCAGGGCTGGGCCCTGGGCTGGGACGGGGAACCAGGGGTGGCAGCAGACACGGGCTACAAGGGAAGGAGGAAGGGGGAAGGCGGGGAGGGGCGGAACCTGATCGGCCCTGATCGCCGGCCAGGCCTAGGGAACCCATGCATGCACAAATTTTGTGCACCAGGCCTCTAGTTCAGCTATAAAAAAGAATGAAGTGTTGATATATCCTACAATGTAGATGAACCTAGAAACATGCTAAGTAAAAGAAGCCAGACACAAAAGGTCACATGTTATATAATTCCATTTATATGAAATATCAGAAAAAGGTAAAGCTATAGAGATAGAGATCAGACTGGTGGTTGCCAGGGGCTGAGGGGAAGAAGGAATGGAAAGTAGTTAATGAGAATCAGGTTTTACATAGTGGAAATGAAAATGTTTTGGAACTAGATAAAGATATAATGTACTAAATGCTATTTGAATTGTACACTTGAAAAATGGTTTAATTTTAAGTTATTTTAATTTCACCTCAGTAAGTAAAAAAAGAAGACACAGGAAATATCAACAATTATAATAACAGCATAGATTTCAAACAGTAAAGCCTAAGTTTATACAGTGGCCTTCAAAATGTGAACATATGCAGAGTAAACTAGAGTTTGGACAGAAGAGGGAGCAAGAAACACACAGACATGTAGAATTCACATTTCAAAAAAAAAGATTCAGAGAATACATTGATTTTTTTTTTTTTCCAGAATCATGTCGTTATTCTTCTCCTTGGATGAATTATCTCCTTTAAAAATAGAATAAAAAAAAATCCTTCAATACCAAGAAAGAAATATTGAAGACTAAGAATTTACAGCATGAAGGCTTATCTGAGATCATTCAGTCCAACTGCCCTTATTTTGCAGATGGGAAACCAAGACTGAGAGAGACTAACAGCCTTTCCCAAGGTCACAGGGCCAGCTGGGGCTAGCACCAGCCCAGGGTTGTTGGGAACTGTGTTTTCCATGACAGAAGCTCCAACCATGTTCTCTGGGGGGTTTGTTTTTTGTTTTTTTCTCTTAAATCACATACCTAAAATATTTCCAGGCCTGTAGCAAATCAGTATCAGCCACCTCCTCCTCAGCTTTTCAGCATTCACATCCAAGGAAAAGTAAGTTAAAATTAACATCTCTAGAGCAGCCTTAAATGGAAAAGCCCAAATATGAAGCCTAGCATGTGTAAGAAGTCAGCAGATGGCATACGCTGCCTTGTTCCTAGGGTAGGGAATGGGTGATTAAGAGACTATATGTGCATTCTACATGTCAACTAAAGTCACCACATCCTTTGAGAGTCAAACCAAAGAACCTGAACTCTTATCCAAGATGCCATCTTCCAGATCATTCCTCCCAAACCTCACCTTATATACCCAAGAGCTGAGTAAGCAATTTTCCTAAATAAAGACCATTCTCCCCTAAGGCCAGCTGTCTAAATAACACTTTTTTACCCAACTGCATATATGCCTTGAAACTTTTGAACTTGCTGGTGCATTCCTTTCTTTCCTTGTTTTCTTCCTCCACACATCAGCTACCAGGATGGGTCCTTTTTTTGTGGGGCCTCCTCAAAAAGCAGAGTCTGCAGTAGACACCCTACAGATATTTCAACCCAAGGCTATAATGCAATAAGTCACTGTCACAGCCAGAACTTAAGCCAAAAGCTTCCTACTCCAAGAGTGCTATCACAAACTGAAAGCCAGCACCCAATACATCACTATTTAATTTTACTAAAACGGGCCATTTGCCTCCATTAAATTTTCATAGTTCCTAAAATATAATTTTCTGATTAAATGTGGATTTATGTTGGTGTTTTAGCCATTAAGGGCACCTAATACAGTGCAACATCATGCCAGAAAGGCCTTTCTCCCCTAATTACTTATTTTTAAATAAAATTGAGATTAAGAGTGTGGGCTCTGGAGTTAGAATATGCATGTTCCGATTTTGGCATCACTTACTATCTGCGTGGTCTTAGGCACCCTAAATAACCTCCTTCAACCTTAGTTTGCTCGTCCATAAAATGGCATAATAATGAGTACCTACCTCTTAAAGCCATTATGAGAAAAAAATGAAGTAAAAAATGTGAAGCTCATATGTGAGTTTCGGGTATAGTCTAAGAGTTCAATAAATATTATCCACTGTTACCCTTCCCTGAAAGTTGGCATATTAATTAATCTTCAATCATGAAAAAGAACCTATCCCTAGTCAGAAATAAACCACTATTAATAATCTGGGGCAACTGGCTTCAAGGAATACCTCATGCCCTGACCTCTCATCTGACCTTCCACAGGCTCAAAAATGTTTCACAAGTTGAAAGGGCCTGATCTAGAGCCCTATGCAGACCTATTCCCTCTCTAACATCCTCTAAAAACCTGTTTTAATATTTCTAGCAATAGGAAGCTCACTATTTCTCCAGGCTGTCCATGTCATTTTTGGATGCCCCATGGCTTCCATACCCTCTGGTTCTACTTCTCTCTGCCCTATGGGACCATCCATCAGAAGGCTCCCACTCCTTCCATATGCTTAGCTCTTCCGACATGTAAAGACACCATCAGGTTTCCAGGCTAAAGAGGCCCATGGTCCTAAACTGTTAACCCAGGACCTGCTTTAAAGTCCCTTCCACAGGAACCCCTGCTTGCTAATAGACTGCAGAACCACCCAATACCTCAAAGGAAGTCTGTCCAACCCTGAGGAGAAGCCAGGCAGGAGAAAAGAATGTATAGGAGATAAGGGGACCAGGTCTTTTCTTCTTTCCTGTCCCTGTCACTCTGATTTTGAGAATTTTTGAGACATGGTATCAGCTTTTTCAAACATTTCCTGAGTTGGATGAAATGTCAATGATCTTTTAATCACACCCTGATTAAGCAATTTATGCTTTCCATTTTACTTTAGGAAGGGAAGAGAGAGAAAACAGAATGTGCAGTGAGCACTCTGTGTCTAGCTCCATGTTGTCTATACATTATTTCATTTATATAAACAACAAATGTAAGGGGCGTTCTAATTATAGTCTCCATTTTAAAGATGAGGAAACAGACTCAGGAAGGTCTAGTATCTCGTAATTAGAGTGGTTGAGCCAGGATATAAACTCAGGCAATCCCATTTATTTATTTATTATTTTTTAATAAATCTTTATTGTTCAGATTATTACAATTGTTCCTCTTTTTTCCCCCCATATCTCCCCTCCACCCGGTTCCCACCCCACCCTCTGCCCTTCTCCCCCGCCACTGTCCTCATCCATAGGTGTACGATTTTTGTCCAGTCTCTTCCTGCACCCCCACACCCTTTTCCCCCCAAGAATTGTCAGTCCAATCCCTTTCTATGCCCCTAATTCTATTATATTCACCAGTTTATTCTCTTCATCAGATTTTTTATTCACTTGATTTTTAGATTCATTTGTTGATAGGTATGTATTTGTTGTTCATAATTTTTATCTTTACCTTTTTCTTCTTCTTCCTCTTCTTAAAGAATACCTTTCAGCATCCTATCTAATAAAAGAGTAATATGCAAATTGACCATCACTCCAAGACACAAGATGGCCACCCCTATGTGGTCAAAGATGGCTGCCCCCATGTGGACACAAGATGGCCACCACAAGATGGCCTGCAGGGGAGGGCAGTTGTGGGCAGTTAGGGGTAACCAGGCCAGCAGAGGAGGACAGTTGTGGGGGGACCCAGGCCTGCAAGGGAGGGCAGTTGGGGGCAATCAGACAAGCAGGGAGGGCAGTTAGGGGTGACAGGGCCTGCAGGGGAGGGCACTTGGGGGAGACCAGGCCTGCAGTGGAGGACAGTTGGGGGGGACCCAGGCCTGCAGGAGAAGGCAGTTGGGGGGGACCAGGCCTGCAGGAGAGGGCAGTTAGGGGCGACCAGGCTGGCAAGGGAGGGCAGTTAGGGGCGATCAGGCCAGCAGGGGAGGGCAGTTAGGGGCGACCAGGCCTGCAGGGGAGGACAGTTAGGGGTGACCAGACTGGCAGGGGAGGGCAGTTAGGGGTGACCAGGACAGCAGGGGAGGGCAGTTAGGGGCAATCGGTCTGGCCAGGGAGCAGTTAGGCGTCGATCAGACTGGCAGGGGAGTGGTTAGGGGGTGATCAGGCTGGCAGACAGAAGTGGTTAGGGGCAATCAGGCAGAGGCAGGCAAGCGGTTGGGAGCCAGCAGTCCCAGATTGTGAAAGGGATGTCCGACCGCCCGTTTAGGCCCGATCCCGGTGAGATCGGGCCTAAACAGGCGGTCAGACATCCCTCAAGGGGTCCCATATTGGAGAGGGTACAGGCTGGGCTGAGAGACACCCATCCTCCCCCGTGCATGAATTTCATGCATCAGGCCTCTAGTTTTATATAATACTGGTTTGGCGGTGATGAACTCCTTTAGGTTTTTCTTATCTGTGAAGCTCTTTATCTGACCTTCAATTCTGAATGATAGCTTTGCTGGGTAGAGTAATCTTGGTTGTAGGTTCTTGCTATTCATCACTTTGGATATTTCTTGCCACTCCCGTCTGGCCTGCATAGTTTCTGTTGAGAAATCAGCTGACAATCATATGGGTGCTCCCTTGTAGATAACTGTTTTTCTCTTGCTGCTTTTAATATTCTCTTTGTCTTTTGCTCTTGGCATTTTAATTATGATGTGTCTTGGTGTGGTCCTCTTTGGATTCCTTTTGTTTGGGGTTCTGTGCGATTCCTGGACTTGTAGATCTGTTTCTTTCACCAGGTGGGGGAAGTTTTCGGTCATTATTTCTTCAAATAGGTTTTCAGTATCTTGCTCTCTCTCTTCTTCTGGCACCCCCATAATTCTGATGTTGGTACACTTGAAGTTGTCCCAGAGGCTCCTTACACTATCTTCATATTTTTGGATTCTTTTTGCTTTTTGCTTTTCTGGTTGGGTGTTTTTTGCTTCTTTGTATTTCAAATCTTTGACTTGATTCTTGCGATCCTCTAGTCTGCTGTTGGATCTCTGTATATTATTTTTTATTTCAGTCAGTGTATGCTTAATTTCTAGTTGGTCCTTTTTCAAATCCTCGAGGGTCTCGCTAAATTTATCTGCCTTTTCTAGAAAATTCTTGAGTAACCTTATAACTGTGGTTTTGAACTCTATATCCAGTTGTTTGCTTTCCTCCATTTCTTTCATTTGTGACCTGTTTCTTTTTCTCTGCATTTTGGCTGCTTCCCTGAGTTGATAGAGTGGCTTTGTGTGCTAGGTGTCCTACAGGGCCCAGTGGCTCAGCCTCCCCAGTTACCTGAGGTGAACACTCTTGGTGCACCCCTTTGTGGGCTGTGTGCACAGTCTTGTTGTAGTTAAGACTTGATTGTTGTTGGTATCACTGGGAGAAATTGACCTCTAGGCCAATTGGCTGTGAGGATCAGCTGTGTCTACGCTGGGAGAACTTCTGTGCTGGAGACACCCTTATGAGACAAGACTTGCAAAAGCCTCTGTGCCCAGTTTGGATGGAGCGGAGTCTCAGGGCAGAGCAGACAGTAATGGCTTCCTGTCAGCCCTGCCCTAAGCGGCCCCCCGGGTCTCAGTGTCCCACGGTAATCATTGCAAGAACCTCTGAGAGAAAGCTTCCCTTGAGATTCGCCCGCTGCCAGACAGTCCAGTTTCTCCCCGAATGAGTCTGGGTCCCCAGAGTCTTGCCCGGAACTGGAGTTCAGAGCAGTTGGAAGCTTTTGTCTCCCTCCCGATTGAGAAAGCCAGCCGCGTACTCAGTTGCCAGCCCTCTCCACGCACGCGCCTCCATACCTCTGCCTTCCACAGTTCCTCTGAGTCTCAGTGTGCTTTTCTCTTTCCTGACAGTCCAGTTTCTCCCTGAATGAGTCTGGGTCCCCAGAGTCTCACCCGGAACTGGAGTTCAGAGCATTCAGGAGCTTTTGTTCCCCTCCTGATTGAGAAAGCCAGTCGCGTACTCAGTTGCCAGCCCTCTCCACGCACGCGCCTCCATACCCCTGCCTTCTGCAGCTCCAATGAGTCTCAGTGTGCTTTTCTCTTTCATTCTAGTTGTAGAATTTCCACTCAGCCAGCCTTCCTGTGGTTCTGGATCATGTCCATTTTGTCTTTTAGTTGTAGTTTTGAAATTGTTGTGCGAGGCAGCAGTTTAGGTATTTACCTATGCCGCCATCTTGGTTTCTCCTCAGGCAATCCCATTTAAAGTTACTTGTACTTTCCTCTGTACCAGACATGTCTTCCAGGATCCGTCACATGTGCTCAAGGAATCAGCTGCTGCACAAACTATTTACTCACACTGAGCCTGCAATCACTGGCCTTGACTGGGCTCCACCAAACTACCATAATAATAAAGTATCTTCCTAGATCAGAGATCAGCAGAGATATGAGCCAAATCTCACCACTGACTGTGTGTAAAATTTTATCAGAACACAGCTACACCCAATTTTTTTTTTCATATTGTCTTTGGCTGTTTACATATCGCAATGGCAGAGTTGAAGAGTTGCAACAGAGATTGTGTGGTCTGCAAAATGTAAAATATTTACTAGGTGGCTCTTAACAGAAAAAGTTTGTTGGCTCCTGCTCTAAATCTATATTGTACTGGAAAATAACTCATCCCTGGGGAAAATCCTAAAACCACTATGTGAGAGGAACAGTGGAATCATAATACTTTGAAATAATGTTATTTCTCTCGCAGGATATTTCTTAAATACATGTCTATGAGCCAGTACTTTTTCCACATTAACCATAATCCACTTTTCTAGGACAGGCTATACCACCTCAGAACTATTGTGATGCCTGTTTTAATCTCCATTTTTATATGGAAGTTCTTTAACTACCATAAGAGTTGGTGTGTGGTCAGTGGGTTTCCATTTTCCAACATTCAGGAATGTTGCCTCTCCCAAATTGTGCAGCTTTGGTAGAACTTTTGGTCAAGGTGCTCTGTCCTCCTCCAACCAAAGGTGAGCCCATTAGGATCCCTTCTCCCACAATTTCACATCTTAGGTACAATGATTCATGAACAGAAATATAGTGAGAGTTGATATGTACTTGCAGCAGTGCCTTTTCAAGACTCTTGATTCCTGCTGCTCTGCAAATCATCCTTTCCAAGCCTGGTTCTTTGCTTTTCCTTCCATCCTGTAAATTCTTTTTTGAATTAAATTGGCCATATCAGTGTCTATCACTTGTAACCAGACCCAATTGATACAGTAGGTCTGTAACAACCTGTAGGATAGAAGAATTTGTCTCTAAGGAATTTGGTTCCTTCTGAACAAATTAGGATTAGGGGAGGAAATTCTTGATTGAAACTATAAAACCTAGAAGTTATTAAATTCAAACTTTTAAATGCAAAATCATACAAAATAACAAGAATATCAACATCTTTTCAGAGATTTTAAATTAGTACCAATGGTTAATGTACAGTGAATTCTTATTGCCAATATAATTTTACTACTCTAGAACTAATAGCTGATTTCTTCGTGACAATGTGGTACCTTTAGTATTAAGCATTAGATTGCCTTCCCAGTGGCTTCCACATGGGGATATTTGCTAGGTTGTGATGGCAGAGGCATAGGTGAGGTCCTTTAATGCCTCCAACATGTAACTGCCAAGATAGCAAAGCACAGCTCATCTCTTCTGATGCCTGACACTCAGAATGCTAGAGAGCTTAGGAACCAGAATGTTGGAGAGCCTAGGAACCAGAATGACCCAGGAAATCAATAAAAATTAACACAAAGACTCCAGACCCCAGTAGATGAACCCACAAGAAACTCTGATCTCAACACCAAAAGGCCTGCAAGGCAATGAGAAAGCATGAATCCCCATAGGACAGAGGAAACAAAAAATAGTCGGCGTGAGTAGAATGCAAGTAAGGACTCACAAGGTCAGTTAGTCCACCAACTATCTGATGAAGGAACCCCCTGACATGCACAAAAGAAAATCCTGAAAAATGGATGTAACTAGAGATGCAGTTGAATACCACCAAATGGTGAGCTCATTACCTTTCAGGCAGCTTACCTCATTTTTAGACACACTAATTGCTAGAAACATCTAATGATGCTGATTTAAATAAAGCCATGGAAAACTGTGCGGCTCCCTCTTCCCTCTGACCATCCTTTACATCTATCTTGATCACACCTAAATCATATCATATCCCACCTAAATCTTCTGAACTCCTAACCTAATACTGCAGATGCTCCAGAACATTTTTCATGTAGTATGGATTCCCTGCCTATAGAGGTCAATCAGCTCCTGGCAGGAAAGAGTTGACACACTCAAATTTGGCAACTTGAGAGCAGTTTAATAAAGGTAGCATTTACAAAAGTGAGAGCAGAGTGTAGGGAAACTGGGATTGTGCAATACCCCAGAGGTATTACTACTCTAGAAAGAACGAGGAAGGCTGTTTTGTTTTGTTTTTGGGGGTTTTTTTTGGTGTGTTTTTTTTTTTTTTTTTTTGTGTGTGTGTGTGTGTGTGTGTGTGTGTGTGTGTGTGTTTAATATATTTTTATTGATTTCAGAGAGGGAGGGAGAGGAAGAGAGAGACAGGAACATCAATGATGAGAGAGAACCATGGATCAGCTGCCTTCTGCACACCCCACACTGGGGACCTAGCCCACAACCCAGGCATGCGCCCTTGACTGGAATCGAACCTGGGACCCTTCAGTCCACAGGCTGATGCTCTATCCACTGAGCCAAATTGGGTAGGGCGAGGAAAGCAGTTAAGAACAACATGGAGATAGGGCAAGCTAAGTAAAAAGGGTTGCCTAATGGGAGCTGTGATCTTCAGTTATAATGGTACCCTCACAGGAAAGTAACTATTGGAACAAATAACCCTCCATCATTCTTCTTTTTGACTCTAATCTTCTGTCAGAGCTCTCCATTGGCCAAACACAACTGGAAGCTTGAATGAAAGAATCCCATCAATGCAATTTATACAAGTTAGATTCCTGAGGCAGACAACAGGATGGTGAGTAGATCTGAGGAGCAAATGGAAATACCCAGCACAGAGGACATTAGTAACAATATCTCAGTTTTCTACTGGGGAGCCACTTCCCTCCCACTCTCCTGCCATGCTATTTGAGCCAATTTATTGCTCCTCTGACTCCAGGAGAGGTCATATGACTTGGGACTCAGGCCTGCTCAACCAGAGTACCACAACCTTTCTTTTTTTTTAATATATTTTATTGATTTTTTTACAGAGAGGAAGGGAGAGGGATAGAGTTAGAAACATCGATGAGAGAGAAACATCGATCAGCTGTCTCCTGCACACCCCCTACTGGGGATACGCCTGCAACCAAGGTACATGACCTTGAACGGAATCGAATCTGGGACCTCTATCCACTGAGCCAAACCGGTTTCGGCAGTTACCATAACCTTTTGATCATAGTGATTTTGGCTAAGAGGTAAGCATATAACCCAACTAGCCACAATGTGAAGCAATCCTGTAGAAGAGGCATGTTCTCCTTTTCTCTGGATTGGAGGATATTAGCCTAGAGCTCCTAGAAGCCTCCCGCCCTGCAATGGAAAAGCTTGGATAAAAGGAAAGTCAATTCAGAGAAAGGCAGAGCCAAGAGAGAAAGCCTAGACCAGTGGTCGGCAAACTGCGGCTCTGTTGACTAATGAGTTTGCCCACCACTGGCCTAGACCGTGATAATGTTGTTTGAGTTGTATACAACTGTGCCTAAAACCTACCTATGTGTCCCAACTTGAAATTTCAATGGTATTATAAAGATAAGATCCTATAACACAAAGAGCACTGGTGAGGCATAAGTTCAAACCCTGGTTCTATCACTTTCTAACTAGACAACATTGGGAAGACACTTTATGATCTTCAAGGTCCGTGACTTTAAAACAGGGAATTGTAATGCCCTGCCACCCTCCTGGGCTTATTGTAAACACTAAACAAGATCACATATTTAAAGGTCCCTTGTAAACTGTAAGGCATTGTGTAAATGTTACAGATTCTTCCGCAGGTCATCCCCACCTTCAGATGTACTACCCTCAGGACATTGGTAACACAGTGTTCCACAGTCAGGGGCACACAACATTCTAAAATTACTTCCAAGGCTGAGTAATGACATATTGGATAGCAGCTGTCAAGAGCGATGGCTATCTCAGCATTGCCAAATAGAAAAAGAGGAAGAAATTGACAAAATTGACTTTACAGAGACAGGCTGGAATCAGAAACAGAATAATGAGAACATTTTTGCTGAATTAAAAACTATGTCTAAGACAAAGTCATGGCAGAGGAAGATGAGAAGCAGGCAAAACTAAAGAAAATGACCCAGGGGCGCTGTAATTCAAGCTATAATGGCACAGCTGGGTAGCAATGGAGTCAAAATCAAAAACCATGAAACAGACAAGATGGAGTGTTTCCCTAAGGACAGAGAACTATTGAAAGGAAAAAGCCATACTTACAACCATAAAATACTGGGAAAGAATAAAGGCAAAGAAGCCAGTAAGTAAGATAGTAAACTCAAACTCAGAAAAACAGAAAGATATCAAAGATCTGGTAGCCAAAGCTAACCCTGATGGTAAGCAAGGAATCTGCGAGCACTTCCCCAAGTGGCTAAACACCATGTGGAAATTTCAAAACTGGAATGGGAAAAATCCAAAGCACAGCTAGGAAAATGTCTTACCACAGAGGCAAAAGAGAAAAACATATGTGCAAAATGTTTCAATGTGCTCCTCGGTAGCTCTTGCCTCACAGACATGAATACCAGGCGTGGATGAAGCACTTAGCTTTTTGCTAGCCCAGCAGCTCAATTCTCCCATAAACTAAAAACAAAGAGCAAAGGAAAATTAACTTGAATTTATACTCAATATGCCAAATGCACTGTACCAAAACGACCAATGGGCGAAAAACTAAAAGAAGTGATTGATTAAGTCTAAAGAAAAACAAAATCTTTCTTGTCCAACTTAAGAAAGAATACATTTCTTATAAACTGCCTAAAAGAAATATATGTCAAAATTGATTTTCATCTGCTATGAGCACAGGACTGTGCTGACTGCTATGCAGCACAGGAAATGAGAGCAATACAGTCCTTTCCCTCGCACAGTTAACAATCCGGTTAGAAAAGAAAATCCTACCGGATGAAATACAGAGAGTTGGAAAGCATCACTCGCACACTTACAAGAAACAGGCTGGGCAAACTACAAGTTACCTTCTCATGAGCCCATCAGAAAGCTGAGATCACAGAACCAATAAATAACCTAAAATCTGAGAAAGACAGGCGTCCACAGTGAGAAACCGGACCCAGGCTTTTGCTTAGCTGAGACAGACACTTCTGGATACCATATAAGCCATTAAGAGGAATTTAGCTCAAAACTCTTAACAAGATTGCTAAAGGCTAACTGTAGGCTAGCTAAGGGCTGAATAGGGGAAGCTGGGTGAAGGTATATGGGAACTTCCTGTACTATTTTTGCAACTCTTCCGTAAGTCTAAAATTATTTAAAGCAAAAACTGTTTTGGGACTCATGAGCATTACTGAATGTGGACAGAGGCAAACAAAAACCATCCCATGGGAGGCCTCTCATCCCAGGCATGCATGGGACTCTCACCAGAGACATGTTCATGAAAATGCACTTACTCACAAAAATATGGGGCGGGTGGTGGGGGGGGAATTCTAGTGACTAAATCAGTCCATAGACCCAACAAGAAGTTCTCCCACCTGAAAAACCATAAGTATATTTATTTTGCATTTCTAGATATTATAATTGAGTTTTACTTCATATGAATTAAACTAAATCCAGGAGAAAGGTATGGGATGCATGAAGCAGTAGGAATCAATAAGTCAGAACATACTTTGGTAAATTTAAATAATAACTGACTATAAAAATAATGAGGATGGGGGTTAGGGAGCTATGGGAACTCTGTATTTTCTGCTTAGTTCTGCTGTGAACCTCAAACTGCTCTAGAAAATAAAGTCTATGTTTTTTTTAAAAATGATATCTTTTTTGTACTGAAAAATAAAATATAATTAAATTACTACATTTAAAAAGCACATCGAAATATAAAATAAATAAATCACAAAAAATAGTGAAATAAACCCTGATCTAGTAAGTAAAATAAATAAATAAATCAAGAAGATGTAAAATCTGCTTACAGGCAGACAATGGAAGGAATAGTTGTAGAAAGTTAAAGCTTTCTAGTAGCCAGACAGCTCTGGTGGGGAGGAGGGAGGTGTTGGAGGTGGATGAATTGAGCAAAAAAGAAAGAAAAGAGAGAGAACTCTTTGACATGGACAAGTGTGGTAATTGGGGCTGGGGGAGACTAGGGGTGAAGGTGGAAGAGGGCATAGAGGGGATAAATGGTGATGGAAAAATAAAATTAAAATAAATAAAGTATTCTAAAACTATTGGTCTTGTTCAAGAGAAAGATGAAAATACTGATTTACTTCAGACCTTGTTTAAAGATATATGATTAAGTACTTATATTTTAAAAATCAGGTTCTGGTTCAAGAAAGCAACATAAGAGGGCCCTGAAGTCATCCCACAGACAATATGGCACCTACAGCTATATATCGAACAGCTTCATCTGAGAACAATCTAAAACTCTGAGCAACTCCTACTGGTATGAGAGAAGGCCCACGTGCAAGGTTGAAGAGTCTGGGGCACAATCTCACTGTAAACCCCATTCCTGGTGTAGCCACCCCCAGTCAGGGAGGGAACTCAAAACACAAAGCTTCTCCCTGAGGTGCAGAGTCTGAAACCCACATAAGGCACCCAAACTTTTAAAACGTGCATCTGAGAGACGAACCCCAAAAACATTTAGCTTTGGAAACCAAGAGGAGTTCGCATCCATGAGCCCCACAAGACTGTAACAAACTGAGAAACAGCAGTTGAAGGCCTTGCGCTTGGACTTACCTGCCCCAGGGTCCTGCACAGAATCAGCCGATCGTGGGGAGGGGTGGCGGTGCCAAAATTTTGTAGGGGAGAGGCTTGTTTGCTTGTCTTAGAGCTTCAGCCTAAGGAACAGGCATCTGATATGACACATCTGGAGGTTTGCTGGGGTTCTCTCTAAGGACAGAGACTGATGGGTGCCATCGCAAACTATGTCCTCGGCCTTGCTCCAGCTGGTGGCCACTATCTTCTCACTCCAGAGCGCAATCTCTTGGAGGGGGCATTTACGTGTGGTTGGTGCCCCAGTCTTTGTGGCTGCTGCCCAAAAGATGCCCCTTGGTCGCCTGGCTCTGGTGGCAATTCCCCATTGGCTTATAAAGAAGCCAAAGCTTAGAAAGATACATAACATGCCAAGGTCTCAGAGTTAGTAATGGGCATTGGTGGGAACTTGGGCAGCCTACTCTAGGAGCTCAGACTTCTAAAGGTAAATACAATAATTAGTGAGAGGCCTTAAAATGAGCACTTTCTTTTAATTTGCGATTCCCATTGCGCCGTTCATCCTAATTTACCTCCAAGAATTAATAATGGGCATTTTCAAGAATTTATCTACAAAATATTCGTTCCAGTTTAGAAATAGGATAAAAGATGAATTTTTCTTTCTTTCTTTTTCTCACAGGAAGTATATTTAGAAGACTGCTCAAGAAGGGAGTTAGCAGGTTTCCCCCTATGGAGGGCTCAATGGTAGGAGAGCAGAGCAGGGCTGGGGACGGACCACGGGTTCTTCTGGAGGAAGGAGAGCCTCATGCAGAGTGATGTCGAATCCACCAGGAGCTCTTACACGTCAAACCTTTTTTTTTTTTTTTCTCCAGGATCCAGCTTTATAAACAAGCTTGTTGCCTCTGAGTATAGCGTCTTCTCATCAACATTTAAACTACTACAGGAAATAAGCTTGCCTTCCTTCAACTTTATCCAGGAGGATAGTTCTTGTGAAACTGATGCTGACACTGGCAGCCCTGACAATTAATTCCCCGGCTGTCATCACAGACGCACCAACAGTAGCGTCCATCATGGCTGCGATGGCACCTCCGTGACGGACTCCCAGAACTCCTCGCAGATCAGGACTTCCCTGAAACAAGCACACCATCCTTTTCTCAGCATCGTTATGGACCATCACACATTCAGGGCCGTGCCATCCTCAAGGCTCCCTAGTGAAGCCCCAGGCCTCTGCGATTCCTTTCTTCTTGTATAAGACTGCAGGGAAGTCAGCACGAATACAGGTTGTGAAGTCTTGGCGCCTCTGAGTTGGTTTATCATGTATACGAAGGCGAATTGTGTCCAGGCGCCACCTTCACAGTTCCTCACGAGCTGGTCAAAGAGGCGTCTTCTGTCCTTGCTGCTGCAGCTGGAGTTGGGGAGGGAATGTGCTGACGAATGGCTTTCTCAGAAGAAAACGACCTGGGCGCAGGCCCTGGCTTCCTCTCCTGCAGACGCGGGGCCTCCCTGCAGGCCGCACGAATGGGAGGGCTCGCGAGAATCCGGGGTCGCGCGAGAACAGGGGAGGGAGGTCGGGGGTGGGGGAGACGAATGCAAGAGAATCTGGCCGCGAATCCAGCCAGTCCCAGGCCGCCACCGCTGACCCACCACCTGCTTAAGCACCGCCCCTTCCGGCGAACAAGGGCGGAGCCTGACACGGAGGCCACGTGCCCCTGAGGGGCGTGGGCCAGAGGGGCGAAGGCCCGTTCCGCTGCGTCTCCAAGTTTTCTATTCTTTTGCTTGTCTATAAAAACATGAATCACTTCGGTATTTTAAGAAGAGGATTTTTGACATTAGAAATGGAATTAATCTATTAAATAGGCTTTCCGTTCTAGCATTCTCTGGCTCTACAGTCGGAAACCATTGGATTTTAACTTACGTTGCATCCAAGCTAACACGGGCTTGTTGAGGTGGACATTTAGAGTCATGATTATCTGATTGTCCTGTCTGCGTGGCTCATAAAAATAAAGACAAGTCGCTAATGATGTCCCAACCTACTCCCGCTGACTTTTCGCTTTGCAAACTTTCCCTCGTCTCTCCATTTTCATCCCTTTTAAGAAGTGTTCCAGCCCATCAGTCTGGCTTCTGTGGCTGTCTTCCGGACTTCCGTAGCATCCAAGGCACACCTGACTCTAACCCTTAACCACACTGGATATGTTGCTTTACCTGCTTTCCAATTATTATTATTATTATTATTATTATTTTAAAATCTTTATTGTTGGAAGTATTACATATGCCTTCCTTTTCCCTCCATTGACCCCCTCCAGCCTGCCCCTGCTCCAGGCCTTCAGGACCCTATTGTCTGTGTCCATGGGTTATGCATATATGCATACAAGGTCTTTGGTTGATTACCTCCCACCCACTCACTCTCCCCACCTTTTCAATTAGAATAAAAGATCTCTGAGGACGGAGGCTAATTCCTTCTTTTTTAAAATCTTCACTGTTGAAAGTATTACATATGTCCCCTTTTTCCCCCATTGACCCCTTCTAGCACGAACTCACACCCCACCCCAGGCCTTGACCACACGAGGCTAATTCTTTTTTTTTTTAATATATCTTTTATTGTTGATAGTATTACAGATATCTCCCAATCCCCCCCCCTTTTTACCCCCTTCCTCTCAGTTCCCCCCACGTCTTCACTATCCTGTTGCCCATGTCCATGGGCTATGCATATAAGTATATAAGTCTTTGGTTTATCGCTTCTCATCCCATCCCCACAACCCCACATCAAGGTATGTCAGTCTGTTCCATAACTCCATACTTTGGGTCTTATTTTGTTGGTCAATTCAGTTTGTTCTTTAGATTCCACAAATAAGTGAAATCATGTAATATTTGTCTTTCTCAGATTGGCTTATTTCACTTAGGATAATATTTTCCAGGTTCATCCATGCTGTTCCAAAGGGTAAGAGATGAGGCTAATTCTTAATAAGATTTTTGTTTTCCCAGGTCCTAGCAAAATGTATTTGTGAGTGGAAGAGGATTACACAATCCTTAAACATAAACAGAAGGTATCTCAATTTTTTAATAAGATTCTGTACCCACTTCCCAATTGGGGGGGGGGGGGGGGGTCCTACAAAATGAGACAGGATAGAGACTTGGGCTAGGGAATGGAAAAACACCAGGTGGCCAGATGTCAAAACCACTATTATGCGTGCGCAGTTGACCAAGGTTTGGCCACTAAATGATTTTCCTTGGGGTGATGGTAGTGAGCAACACCACAATCTTGACCCCATAGCATGGGCACACACTGAGATAGTGGCCAAGCAGCCTGACAGAAGGAGAATTCCACATGGAAAATTCTATTGCCCAAACCCTTCACTAGCCTTTTCATGCAAGCCCACCTTTTCAAAAAGCCCAAATTTTCACTCAAGCCTGCTTTGTCCCCGGTTCATTAAAGCAGCCAACCAGAAACAGGCCCTGGGTCAGCTCAGAGGACCTTCCTTTCCTCTGTACTGCCTGCCTTCCTTGTGTTTGAGCGTAAGCTTAATAAAATCTGTCTAGAAATGTCTCTCAGTTTTCCTCTCAATTTTTGTCTTGGGGAACCTAAGAACACCAATGATGGTAACAATATCAAGCAGTTCACTTGACAACAGCTGAGTGTCCTACAATTCAACTCGATTCTGACACTGTCTATGTACCTCAAGATAGCATCAGATCCTGTAAATGAAGGGCTCGGTTTTACAAGACTGACCCCACCTTCAGATACCAATGGCAAGTCCACGTTATCACCTGTACTTCTACCTAACTGGTTATAGATTGGAGATTCCAATGCCCCTTTTTGGGGTTTTGATTAATTTGCTAGAGGGGCTCACAGAACTCAGGGAAACTTCTGATTTACTAAATTACTGATTTATTATGAAAGGTTATAATCAGGAACAGCCAGATGGCAGAGATGCATCAGGCAAGGTAGGTGGGAAGGAGCATGGAACCCCCATGCTCTCTTGGATCACACCACTCTCTCCGAATCTCCACGTGTTCCCCAACCTGAAAGCTCTCCAGACCCCATCCTTCGGGTTTTTGTGGAGGCTTCATAATATAGACATGACTGATTAAATCATTGGCCACGTGTCTTGATGATTGAAGTCAATCTTTTTTCACCTAATGGGTAAGGGGTGTGGGGGATTGAAACTTTCAACCCTCTAATCACAGTGTTGAAACTGGCAACTAGACACCATCAGGAAATTTCCAAAACTCATTTCATTAACATAACAAAAGACACCTTTATCGCTCTGTCACAATCCCAAGGGTTTTAGGAGCTCTGTGAAGGAGAAAAAGACCAAATATATATTTCTTATTATAAATCAAAATATCACACTTAATTACCATCACCAGGAAGAACATAAATGTTTTTAAATCTTTATGGTCACGTTTTTTAAGCTGTTCTGAATTTCAGATCATTTCTAAATGAATTTCTTTTAAATTAAGAGATAGTTCATTGACATTTCCTGAGCATTCTGCAAATTCTAAGAATGTGTGCAGTCACCATGGTTTTGTTACCTGACTGTAATATGGCTTAATGTTGTTTTGAAAAATTTATCTGTATCTGTCCTAGTTGCATTCATTGTGCTAACAGAAATACCCTACATGAATTTTCTGCTTCCAAAGTTAATTTGGCAAACATCTGCTACTAGAAAATGGTCCAGATGGTTTTTGACATGTAGTGATAATAAATAAGTGGTCCTTTTCACATATTGCATGGTGTTTGCTGTAGTTTTCTATTAAAGGGATGTGGTTTTTAAAGGGGGGGAAATCACTTAATTTCATGGCCACCCAAGGCACATGGAAACATATGTGACTCATGTGTCTAAATGCCAGACCACTTTTTATAGATTCAAATGGGGACACATTGCCAGGAATATCTCATATGTTACTGACTCATGTCTCTTTCTGATATTTTAATATCACCACATGTTTTACACATATTATTTCACTTAATCTTTTCAACAATCCTATGCAGTAGGTATCATCATCTCTATTTCTAGAGAAGAAATAGTCCAAGGTTATTATATTAGTAAGTGATAGAGCATCTGACACCAAAGCCTATGTTCCTAATTCTAATATCCACACACTCTCCACACCAATGGTTTCTGAGTTTCATTGCCTAGGTGCTTTCTTCACCTGCAAAGTTGCACAAAGGCACCTCGCCCCACCTCTGAAGCCCACTGTCACCTCAGATAGAGGGACACATTTGTGCCCACCCTCCAAGATCTCAGGCACAGAAGACCTCTACCGGAGTGCAGATAATGATGCCTGTCTCACCCAATCCAGTGTCCCTCTTTAACATCCAAATAGCAATTTATCCCAGTACCTCACAGAACATCTGAGATCCCTCTCTCCCTACGCTGGAACAGAGGACTAACTCTGAAACACTGCATGCTCCTCCCCAAGGAGCTCAGATTTTCATCTTCCTTTTGCCAAAACCCACTAGCACACTGAGCTGGGTTAAGAGGTTAGTCAGCACTAAGATAGTACAGGAAATGTCACCGGATAAAGTATGTTGTATTTACCAACATTCCTTCCATGAGGAGTGTGGTATATGAGTGGGAGGAATATGTGAGAAAGTCACTTGGAGATGGTTAGTAAGATCCCTCAGGGATGTGTAAAGATGGTGGCTACACTGCCTGTCAAGAAGGGGGAGTCTAGTTAGCCTGAGTTTGACTTGTTGGGAGACGTGAGCAAATTGGAAGCTAGAGTGGGAGTGCTCTTGATGACAGCGAAGAGGCCCAGGCGCCTGCCTCTGCCTCGCCCACAAAGAGTGTTTACATTTTCCCCACTGCAGAGATCTTGAATGGACACTTAAAAACAGGAGTTTGAAGAGGTACCAAAGTGAGAAGCTGGGAATGCCACCCAAGCCCGCCCGATAGTTTCCAGCTGTCGATGTGGACTGAGACGCTGCTATAATTCCATGGAACTGTTTCTAGAAATTTTTAATTTTCTTAAATTTAACTATTTTTTAAATTTTTCATTTATGGCATCGGCTTTATATTTTTTGTTGTTTTGTTTTGTTTTGTTTTAATCCTCACCCGAGAATATTTTTCCATTGGTTTTTAGAAAGAGTGGAAGGGAGGGGTGATACAAAGAAAGAGAAACATCGATGTGAGAGAGACACATCGATTGGTTGCCTTCCTCACGCGCCCCAGCTAGGACTGGGGATCGAGCCTGCAACCTAGGGATGTGCCCTTGACGGGAATCGAACCCAGGACCCTTCAGTCCACTGGCTGACGCTCTATCCACTGAGCTAAACCAGCTAGGGTTCTGGCACCTGCTTTAAATAGAACCCTAGGAATTGTTGTGGGGGAGAGGGGTTCAAAACAGGAACAATGTTTGGGGACACAAGAAGTCAGATGAAATTCAGATGTTAGTGTCCAGAAGTGTTATGGCACACAGCCACACCCATTCATTTACACATTGTCCTTGGCTGCTTCATGCTACAATGGCAGAATGGAGTAGTTGCAGCAGAGAGTGCCAGTGGCCCCTCAGGCCTGAGATATTTTCCATCGCACCCTTTACAGGGGGATGGGGGGGGGGACAAAAAAAAAACCACAACCCTGGACTACAGCAGAGGTCCCGCTCGAATACCAGACAGTGGTGAAGTTTTACCCATTCACAGAATATAAAAGGTAAGTATGAAGAAAAGGATTTTTCTTAAAGTTAAACTTACTCAATTTAAAGATGAGCCCTTTATCTTGAGGTGATGATATCCTTCCTACCTTCTGTTGGAGCAAAGCGATGTCCTTCCTGTTATTAGGTGATAATGAATGACGGCTTGGTTCTGTTTAATCTCTTGACTCTGATTGATGGGGATGGAAGGAGCAATGTCTTCTCTCTCTTGCTTTTCCTCAGCTGGAACTGTCTACTCCATCCACGCACTCGCATTCTTCCCTGCCCCAATGCTGGCTCTCTCCTGCAAAGCTGGTGACCTCAAAAAGAATTAATACTCCACAGAATTAGCAAAGGAGAGATATTATAAGTTATCTGCCATTTGTGCTTAAAGGTAAATGTCTAGTTTCATGTGATTGAGTCTCAAGCAATTCAACTACTTTTATAAGTCAGTTTTTTTTCTCAGCAAAAGAAGCAGTTCTTCTATCTTATCATCAGAGCTTGGAGCTCAGTACCTCTCTCATGTGGCAGTCACTCAATAAATGTCTGTGCTGAATTTTTAGGAGATGATTCTAAAAGTATAAGTTATAGGTGGTGAGTGATCCTGATGAAAATTTCCTTCAAAGAAGACAGCAACATTTCCTGCCAAATCAAGCCAGAAATACATTCCTGGGCAAAATGATAATTCTTAAGTATATCTACTTTTTAAAAAATATGATGTAGCTTTTTTAAAAAAAAACTTTTTATTGGAGTATAATATACAGAGAAGTGCACATATAGGAGTACAGCTCAGTGAATTTTCACAAACTGAACATAGCCTGTAAACAACCATCCAGGACATTCCTAGCCCTTAGAAGACCTCTGTGCTCCATTCCAATCACTACCCCAAAGAGTTAAGAAGAAAAAAAACGATCCTGATTGTTAACAGCATAGATCAGTTTTACCTGTACAATATTTGTACTTTATGTATATGGAATCATATATTATATACTCTTTCGTGGCAGGCTTCTTACACTCCAGTGGTGGGGAGTGGGGTAGGATCTGCCCCAGGAGGAAGGAATGTTTTATCACTGATATTGCTTAGAATAGTAGCACATGGTAATAATAAAAGAAGAAAATTTGATTTTTAGTCTGTTTTATTATTGTTGTTGTTTATTTGTTCAGTTTTATTATTTATTCTCTACAGTCAATGCACACCAATATTGTCTATACCTGGGGTGAACTACTCCCAACACTCCCTCACATTCTACATCACTGTTTCACTCACCGTTATATTTAGAAGATTCATCCATATGGTTGCATGTAAATATAGACCATTCCTTTTCATTGATGCATAAGATTTCATTGAGTGACTATACCACAAATTTATTTATTCATTTCTTTTTGATGGGCCTCTAAGTAATTTCTACTTGGGAACTATTATGCATAGTACTGCTCTGCACATTTTTGTCTTTGTCTTTTGGTGAATCTATGGATGTATTTCTGTTGGATAAATACCAAGGGGTAGACTATATATATATATATATATATATATATATATATTGATTTCAGAGAGGAAGGGAGAGGAGAGAGAGCTAGAAACATCAATGATGAGAGAGAATCATTGATTGCCTGCCTCCTACATACCCCACACTGGGGTTGAGCCCACAACCCAGGCACGTGCCCTGACCGGGAATCGAACCATGACCTCCTGGTTCATAGATCAATGCTCAACCACTGAGCCTCGCTGGTCGGACGTGGTTATTGTTGATAGAGCCTTATCATTTGCTGTCAGCCTAGATTCAAGTCAATTTTTGCTAGAGACAATTTGGAAATTCCAAAGGCAGGAGACTAGCTGGGGCAGCACACAATTATAGGTAAGCTTTTGGCAGCAAAAGGATGCATGTTTTGCCATTGATGAAAAGGACCTGCAGGGATATAAAAGATAGGCTAGGTGTGAGCCATCCTGAAGAGACTCTGCAACCCAAGACCACTGCTTCCTGAGGCCAGAGGTCCCCAGCAGGAAGAGGCCATGGAGGGTGAAGCCCCAAAGATATGGGGCAAAGGCTGAGGGCAGATTTCAAGACGCTGACTGGACAATGACTTGAACAGTCTGAAGTCTCATTCATGGGCTCTCCAGATAACCTACATGCCCACCTGAGGTACCTGTACTTGGATGCTTAGATTAATGGATGGAATGAGGACCAGCCAGCATTAGCTAAGAGAGGACTATGTACAACTCTACCTAAGTACAGGGGGGGTGTTCCTCCTCTTAAGTCCATATGCTGGACCCCACGCTAGAGTAATTGGAAAGCACATAAGAGGCAAGAAAAAATCAAAACAAATTATTGAAAGAAGGATGATCTCCTTCCTCACGGAGTCGGCAGTAAAAAGAGTTAAGGACATAAGATATGAGCTGCCATCTAAGCTTTTTCATATCTGAAAGCAGGACTTTCTTACAGCTAAATGTGAGCGAAAAGCTGTAAGATCTACCAGAGATGTCTACCACAGAGCGAGGAAAGGAGATTTAGCATAGAGTGGTTGAAAGCCATTTAGGGAGAAAAAGTTGTTTCCCATTTGTCTCTCTCAGAGTTTAGCCCTGGACTAAACTCATTCTCTGAGGCAGTGACACAAATAGGACAAATGTTACTATTTTGTAAAGCTTGATGGTGGGTGTAGTAGCCAGCCTTCAAGACGGCACCAGTGACTGCTGCCTGCGGTTATTCACACCCTGTGTAGTACCATGCCACACAGTGCCAGTTTGTGTGACCAATGACATATGGTAGAATTGAAGTGTTACTTCTGAGATTCGGTTCTATAAAAAGTCTATAGCTTCCCTCTCCCTCTCTTCCTCCATCACACCCTCTCTCTCTCCTTCTCTCTCTCACTCATGCTCCCTCTTCTCTCTTGCTCTGGGGGAAGCAAGTCCTGTGAAGAGGCCTACGTGTGGAGGAACTGAGCTCTGGCCAACAGCCAGCAAGAAAGTGAAACCTGCCAATAACATGAGTGAGCTTGGAACACTCTCCAGGCCCCGCTGGGCTTTGACTGACTGCAGCCCCAGCCTACAGCTTGCCCACAACCTCATGAGAGACCCTGAACAAGACCACCCAGCTAAGCCACTCCCTGATTCCTGACCTTTAAAAACTATGACATATAAATGTTTGTTGTTTCAGTTACTGCATTTTTAGGCAATTTGTTATATAGCAATATATAATGGTGAGTCACTACCTAAATATTTGATATATTATTCTTTGTATTCTTCTGAATGTCTAAAATATTCCATAATAAATTTAAATATATATCATGAAGATTTTCCCATGTTTACCATCTTGAAACTGAAGTAAAGGGATCCTTTAGGGGTGAGCATATTCCAAGGATTTAGACACTGTCTCTAATTTAGATGGACATTCTTATGGTCCCATAAGAGAAAAAATAAATAAATAAACAATGTTATTGCAATGTTCTTTACTGACACTAGATGGCGATAAAGTTTTATCACGCAAATACTTTATATTTCAATTACACAGTTTGGCCTGATACAAACGCTTTTAATAAGCAAAACTCAAAAAAGCTAAGGAAACCCTTACTTAATTATTACTTAGTTAATACTATTTTGAATTGTTATTTCTAAATGGGAACTAAAATTGAGTTGCTTGTATTGATTCCTGACCTAAACTCATTTTTGAAAGGAGGGAGCTTAAATAAAGTAAATTTATTTATTTTCCACTTTATAAAAATTAATAGCTTCATAATTTAAATAACTGTACTCTGATCATCTATTCAGCATACCTGAAATTTTGGATAATTTAGGCGGTGTTGAGTCATAGTTTACTTTTGAAAGATGGTATTTATGAATCAAACTAGAAAAGTAGTCCAATAATTTCATTCCTTTCAAGTTATTTCCTATTGTAAGAGATTGTCTACTTTAATAATTAAGAGCACAAACCTTGAGACCAGATTGTGTAGGTTTAAATTCTAGCTCTACTTTGGATTATATACCAATCTACCTAATATATGATTCACAATGAATTAGTATATATAACGCACTAGGAATAATACTTGGCATTTAGAAGTGCTATTTAAATATTACTTAAATGCTATCATTATTATTGTTCCATATATATTCCCTGCATCTGAAGTACAAAACGCTATGAAAATATAGACTAAAAACTGAAGCATGAAATCTAGGTCAGCTTCCCAATGTTAGGCAATCAACAGATTCAAAGTCCACAGATAAGAGAGATAAACATTGGAATTGCTCTTTACTATTGACACAGTTTGGAAGGCATTGCTTCCAAAGAGGAAAAACTAGGACTAGACACAAACCAAAATCTCAATTCAATGAACTTTCCACTGCACTATGGCAAATAATTCTTATTTATTGACTGAAGAAATCCTAGAAGACAAGTATTTGGCAATATTGGCTGCTAGTTAAATGACAGATAAAATTTTGAAATATAAAGAGACACTTTCACCCAGCCGGCGTGGTTCAGTGGTTGAGCGACGACCTGTGAACCAGGAGGTTATGATTGATTCTCTCTCATCCTTGATTTTTTTTTTCTTTCTCTCTCTCTCTCTCTCCTGCTCCCTTCCTCTCTGAAATCAATAAAAATATATTTTAAAACAATAATAAATAGACACTTTCATCCATTTACATTATTCTAGTTATCACCATTTTCGATCTCATGAGGTGTTTTGCCTTATTTGCCTCAGAGAAGGAATGACATCACAGAATCCAGAAAACAGAATATTTTTAAATCTTAGGCTCAAGTATTAAATCAAAATGTTTAGAAGGAAAACCTGGCATGTTAGAACAGAGCTCCCTCTGTTCTCAAGACTCAAAAGGATTTGTCTGATGAGGAGGAGGAGGGAAATTTGGGCTCCTGAGAAGGGACCCTAAGTCTGATCCTAAGCTGAGCCCTCTGGTCAGAGGGAGGAAAAATAGAATGCCAAGAAATGTTTGGGGATTCTAGATTCTACCCCCCTTTCCAGCTGGAATCTGGGAGCTGTAGGACTACCCCCTTTCCAGCTGGAATAATATTCTACCCCCCTTTCCAGCTGGAATCTGGGAGCTGTAGGACTCTCTAGAAGAGAATCTTGTGTCCAGCTGTACAGAAGTAGGCAGAAAATCTGCACGTTATGTCTAGGCAGATGGTCCGATGAGAGTCCCACAGAGTCCCCAAAGCCACAAAGTGGCGGCGGCAGAATGATGCCAGGAATCTGATCTAGAAATAAATTGGAGAGACAAGCACAGAAGCAGAGTTTCTCCTAGTGCAGTTGGGGAGCAAGCATTAGAATATTACCAACACATGGAGAGCAACATGAACAAGGAACGGAGAAGCAACAGATTGAAAGACTCTTGACCACCAGAAACAAGGAAGGATGCAGCCGGAGCTACCTCATAGAGTAGGTGTAGCCTTTAAGATACTGATTCAGCTGTTTTCACAGAGACCAAAAATAACAGAGACTGAAGATGGAACAGTCAGTTCTATCACATAGAAGTTACTGTAGCAGAAATCATCCCGGGGGCTAGAACTGCTCTGCTCCACCAGGTCATCAGGAGCCTCGGTTCCTTCTGTCTTGTTGCTCCACCACTCCCCAGAATATCGACCCCATGCCTTCATGGAAACAAAGCTGGCTCACCATCACCATATCTTCATTTCAGCCTAGGAGAAATTGAAAAGGAAATGTGGATAGCTGAGGGCCAGCACTTAGGCACATGTCCATACATAGCTGTAGGAGAGCCTAGGAAATATAGTCACTAGGTGGGCAGTCATGTGCCCAGATAAAAATAAGATGTCTTTTTAACTGAAAAAAAAAGAGAGAAAATGGATACTTGTAGATTAATGGTGATCTCTACCACAATCAGTGCCTCATGAAAGCCAGGAGGGAGCCCTAACCGGTTTGGCTCAGTGGATAGAGCATCGGCCAGCGGACTGAAGGGTCCCAGGTTCGATTCCGGTTAAGGGCATGTACCTTGGTTGCGGGCACATCCCCAGTGGGGCGTGTGCAGGAGGCAGCTGATCGATGTTTTTCTCTCATCAATGTTTCTAATTCTCTATCCCTCTCCATTCCTCTCTGTAAAAATCAATATAATATATATATTTATATATATATAAAAATATTTTTTTTTTTTTTTAAAAGAAAAGAAAGAAAGCCAGGAGGGATGTATAAAGAGGATAGGATTATACACGTTTGAATGCCCTGATACTACACAAATCCCTTGAATCTTAGATGCAACCCTTGGAACGTATGGGGAGGCCTGAAATTTAGCAAAATTAAGTTTCTTCTACTCAATGCAATAGAGACATAAAATAGAAATTCAATTCAGCTGTTGAAAAAAATAAAGAAAGTTAAATTTTTGTACTTTATTCAGATTACTTGAATAGCTTGGAAAAATAAAGCTGTAGTTCTTTACAAAACCTTGGCAAATTTTAATTTTGCAATTATGATATTGTAACAATTTAATAACAATGAAGACATTGTTAGATATATTTTTAATTCTTCACTATTCAATATAATTCTGCTAATTTACAGGGTGGGGCAAAAGTAGGTTTCCAGCTATATGTATGGAAAATAATAAGTAATAATACAAGAATAAACTGTTTTGCATACTCACAACTGTAAACCTACTTTTGCCACACCCTGTATTTATTCATTTTATCTCCAAATTCCAATGCAATTTATTACAAAACTCCTTTACACAAGTGGCTAAAACAGGTGTGGTCACGTAATCAAGCAGTCTGTCTATAGACTGGCCAGTGTGTTTCAGATGGCTTTGAACAAACCCTCTGCTCAAGCAGACAAAGATGATAAACAAGCCAATCAGATTGTCCCTCTTGGACATCTGATCCAGAAATAGATTGAAGAGAGTATGCCAGGGCTGGTTGTAGAAGCAGAGAAGTCACGGAATCGGGCCCTGAGTCAGCAGCACCATTAGTTACATAAATGTGTGATGTGAGATAGAAATCACTGTGTGATGTGAGATAGAAATCACTATTGGTACTTGGGCTACAGAGTCACAAAACAATTGATGTGCTCCCCTACATTTCTGCTCTTTCTTGCAGTTAGGTTGGAGACATGTGTCTAGTTCTGGCCCGTGAAAGTGAGCATACGTGTCACGGATCAGTGGTATCCAGGAGATTCCTCCAACTACTCCATCCCTTGTGCAGTGACTTTGGAAGCCATGTGTTAATATGACAGCATCACAGATGGAGGGACCTGGGGTCTCTGAGTGGAAGAGAATCCTTGCTGACTGACTACATCATTTTGTATGAACAAGAAATAAATTTGTGTTGTAGAAAGCCCTTGAGATTTTAGAGTTGGTCTATTGTGGAAGCTAGTGGGTAGTTATCCAGACTAATAACTAAATGTTTCAGTGTTTTCCATTCTGTAATCATTCTAGTGACAACAATTGCGCAGTTGCAACTTGTTAGGAATAACCAGTAAGTCCAGAACAGTGGTTTACAGCTGATGTTTATCCTGACCATGGCAGTGTCCATTCTGATTGTGCTTATGCCATCTCATTTGCTAAACATATTGCCCCACTTCTAAGGAAACTATTTACTTGTAGTCTTCCATCCTAATATATAAAAACCCAGGGTCCGTAACATCCAAAACAACCGAAGGCTCGACCAACCGGAAGTCAGTGCTGGGTTGCCGTGGTGACCCAGCACTGCACTGACTGCCACCGCTGTGGGTGCCCTGACCCAGCACTGGCTGCCTAGGGGGCTGGGGATCAGGCCCCAAGAGAGGCCTGGAGAGAGAAGCAGGGTCTGATCCGTAGCCTCCGTGGCAGCTGTTGATCAGCACCTGCCTCTCTCTTTTGCTCCAGGACTGGCCAGCAGCTCTGCCTCTCTTTCTCTCGGGCCTCCGCTGGGGCTGCTGATCAGCCCCACCTCTCTGATCAGGCCCATTGATAGGCCCAGAGATGCTGACTGGCATAGAAACTGACGAATCAGAACCATATCTAGGTGAAGTGTGAGGAGCCAATGGCTGTCTAGGAGGTGGAGCTTTTGGCACTGACTGGCATAGAAACCGACCAATAAGAACCAAATCTGGGTGAACTTCGAAGGCAGCACCTAAGGTGGAGGCTGAGGAGGGGTTTTAAGGCAACAGCTGTTTGGTGTAAGGTATAAGAAAGCGGTTCAATTTTTTAATGACTGGTTTGGCAGTATAGTGCATCTCCTCCTGATGAAAAAGGCTCCCCCCCCCCCCACCGCCCATTTAAGCAATCCTATCCTATATAACCTATCTATACCACTAAAATGGTAATATGCTAATTAGACTGGGTCAACTGGCTATCTTCCGGACGTCCAACTTACTTCCAGACAAAGCCATGGTGGTGGGGGCCGAGGCAGAGGCCATTAGGGGTGATCAGGCTGGCAGGAAAGGGCAGTTGGGGGCCATCAGGCAGGAGGAGAGGAGTTGGGGGCAAGATCAGGCTGGCAGGGGAGAGCAGTTAGGGGCGATCAGGCAGGCAGGCAGGCAGAGGTAGTTAGGGGTAGCAGACATGGCCCTGATGGCAGGCTAGGCCTAGGGGACCCTACACATGCATGATTTAAATTGTGCGCTGGGCCTCTAGTAATAATATAAAAGGTTACCATTATTACAGAATGCAAAATGGAATTCTGAAGTTTAAATATATACTCCATTATAGCCTGCTTTCCTCACAAGGCTAACAGCATAAAGTCAATTTTAACATTGAGGTAGATATTAGAAATTATTTTTAACCAATAAAAGAACAAAACCATTACTCCCAGGCCAAGAGTTGATTGAGAACCTAAATATGACTAAAGTTATTTTTCTGAAATTTAACTTATAGTAGGACATTTCTATATTGAAAAAATATGATTGGCCCTACCTGGTTTGGCTCAGTGGATAGAGCATCGGCCTGCAGACCAAAGGGTCCTGGATTCGATTCTGGTCAAGGACATGAACCTCGATTCCAAGTTCAATCCTTGGCCCTGGTCGGGGCATGAGTGGGAGGCAACCAACAGATGTGTCTCTCTCACTTCAATGTTTCTCTCTCGCGCTTTCTCATCTCTCTCTCTCCCCCTGCTCCCTCCCTTACACTCTCCTTAAAAATTAGTGGAAAAAATATCCTCACTCTTTGAAGTGAGGATGGAAAAAAAAAAGTTTAGAACTTTCACATTAAAAAAAGAACTGGCATCTCCATGACCCACATTCCCAAGTGGCAACAACTGGCCTGAATTGAGCTGCCCCTTTTTTGAGGACTCTTTCTCTTCAATTCATGACAATCTCTACTACTATGACTCGCTAAGACAGGGATATGGGATCAATTGCCACTTAGCACATTCTACTGGGCCTCCTCCTCCCGTAACCTGGCCTTTCTGACCCCTAGGTCTGTGGTAAAGGAGTCTGGTCTCCCCAGGAACGGTGAGGATGCATTATTCATAGATGAGGCTTAGAGCATTTGTTGGAACTCCATGCCGCTGAATTCAGAAATAACTTAGAAGGTTAAATATATGAGGAAAGACCTTCACAGATCATCTCAAACTCTTCATTGTCTGAAAGTGGAAACTGAAGTCCCAGGAGGCTGACTTGTATCTTAACTCTAGGCTCCTTCCACTGAAAAAACAGAAACAGGAAAACAGAAGCAACTGCAGAGAAAACTACAGAGAAAGGAAGGCTAGTAGGGACACTATCTTCCTTTCCCTCCCCCCTCCACCCACCACTCCCCCTCCACAGGCTGTGGCAAGCAGCCAACTGCAGCTTGCTGCATATTTAATTTAAACCTTTGTCTGCCCTGGCAAGGACAAAGTACAATCTGTTTTATGTAAAAAGTCTTCCCCGAGGAAAGCCTCAGCCTCCAGCTGCGAAACTGATTGATGTTCTTAAAGCCCCCAGGAACCTCTGCTGGGATCCCAGGCTGTGGTTTCCAAAAAAAGAGTTTGTGAAAGGGGAAGCACTGAAAACAATTTTTTCCCTTTATTGTGTTTCTCTTAATCTGGGAGAATTAGACTGAAACATCGGGGGGGGGGGGGGGGCGGGGGGGGCATGCAAATAAAGATTATATTTTAAAAAGCAGATTTCAGAGTTACACCTGGGAGGGGCTTGGGATGGCAATCTGCTGGGGGAGCCAGACCGGAGGCTTGTCTGGACGCTTTATTTGCGTCGCCAGCACTCTGCTGTTTTTTAGATTGCCCGGTTCCAATCAATAAAGATACTAAAATATTCTAAAGATGCTTTAGCCACACTTGAAGGAGACTGCAAGCATTGACTTTATATATATATATATATATATTTTATATATATTTTTATATAATTTTTATTATATTTTTATATATAATTTATTTTTATTTTTTTTACTTAGGGTGTTTGTGAAATGTTCTGAGATTAAAATCCATTTTATTTTGAGAATTTTGTGGTGTTCCTGATATCCTGTTTGGGAGACCCTGGTTTGGGGTGACATTCTTGCAAAACCAAACCAAGGCCAGTTTTGAAAATCCAGCCCTTGAGTTGCCTCTGATTCCTGAACTGGTCAGGGTCAGAGGAATCTCCACCAAGTCTCCGCTCCATCCCTTGTGATCTCTCCACCAATCCAGGGCCCAGTGCACATACAGCAACACTGAAGTGCCCTCTGAGCCCCAGAAAGGGCAGAACCGCTGCAAAAGTTCTGAGTGACACTGGTTAACCCTGGAGGGCTGCCCTTAGCTGGCCCCGAGCCTCACCTAGAGCAGGCTGCCTGTCAGGCGTGGAGGAGGGCATGGGTCAGGGCCTGCCTTCACCTTCTGGCTCAGGGAGTCGAACTTCAGCTTGGAGCCAGAACAAAGCCACTGCCAGGTCAGGGCTAAGGCGCTTGGGCTGGTCTTGGGATGGAGCCAGGACCCAGAAACCATTGCCATGAGCCACCAGCTGGCTCTGGTCCCAGGAACATGTGCAGCTGTTATGCAGACCAGACTGGGCCTGCAGGCTGTCCCCGTGCCAGCCGCTCCATTAGGCCTCCCGGTCTCTGCTTCCGGCAGACTCACACCCAGTGGCCCAAGTACTTTGGCATCAGCCTGCCTTTGGGTGTGTCCTGAGGTGACTGACTAAATCTTCAGACAAACCATGTGACCTGCTGGTTCTTATCACTCTGGACATTACACTGTTGTTCTAAAAATCCATACAGAACAAAGTGTATCATTTACAAGTCTCTGAAGTTCATGTGCCTGATGAAAAGGAAAGAATCAACTATTTCCCTTAACTCTGTGTGGTCTCATTTAAGTGGCTGGCGTTAGTACTCTTATAAGAACTACCCAGGCGCTGTGGCTGTTGAAATAGAAATCTCTCCCCCATGTGCCTCAATGGTGGGCCACATCGATGAATGGCTGCATTCACAGCTGTTTCTGGGAGTGTTTCCTGGTATTTTGGATATTAAGCTTCAGTAATAAAGTTAATACCAACACAATCATACTGAAAAAGGTCAAAAAGAAGGGGAGCCAAAACCGGTTTGGCTCAGTGGATAGAGCGTCGGCCTTCGGACTGAAAGGTCCCAGGTTCGATTCCGGTCAAGGGCATGTACTTTGGTTGCGGGCACATCCCCAGTGGGGGGTGTGCAAGAGGCAGCTGATCGATGTTTCTCTATCATCGATGTTTCTAACTCTCTATCCCTCTCTCTTCCTCTCTGTGAAAAATCAATAAAAAATATATTTAAAAAAAAAAAAAAAGAAGGGGAAATCTTTATGTTAACAGTATTATAGTGCTCATTTTATATGCCATGCCGCCTTCTGTATTAGTGGCTATTCTCCAAAGCGACTGGTCCCATTGACCCTCTGGGAATTTGTTCTGAAACATGGAGCTTCCTTTCTTTCTAATGTTGTTCCCTCCCAAACTTGGTAGGTCCTCTCCAGCTTGGGTACAAATTCCAGCGTTTGGATGGGCTGCACTTAGTCCATCTTTAGATTCTTTCATCACCAGGGAAAGGCCTGCACAACTTCCCAGTAAATTTTGGCCTTGAGGCACGTTCCCTGAGGAGAATAAAGGGCAGGATCCCACAATGGGGCCAGCGGGATCAGTGTCATGGAGAGCAGCCCAGTAGGACTTAAGCTATAAAGACAAACAAGACAAGGTCTCTATGTTCAGGAACTCGTAAACTGGGGGAGGCCATGGATATGTTGCTTAACAAGGTGATAAGTGCAAGCTAGCAGTGTGAAGCAAGTGCTAGAAGAACTCAAAGGAAGCAATGATTAATTGTGCTAGGTATGGGATTAAAAGATCTGGGAATGTTTCCCAGAGAGAGTCATAGTTGAGCTGAAATTTAAAGGAAGAGCAGGCTTTGATCATGAGGAAATTTAGTGGGCAGAGTGCTCAGCAAGATGCATTCCAGGAAGAGGCATGGTGTAGACGTGTTCCAGACACTGAGAAGCGATGATATATGAAATCTGGGGAGCATAGCAGGTCGTCGGGTATAGTTGGAGTTCATGTTAACATGTAGGGGATGACATAAGACTGAAGAGTAAGGTCAGGCCAGATGGTGACTGTCTTGGAAAACAAACTCCCTGGACTTTATCCTGAAGGCAGTGATGAAGCATGGGATTTTAAAGGACTGGCTAGGTCAAGGGTTTAGGTTAGTGTGCTTGACAAGCAAAACTGTCTAGAAATGACTCTGGGAGGTCACTTTAGGTGACCCTAACAGGCCAACTGGAGCAGCGGCCTCTCCCTTCTCCCAGTGGGATGGGCTGCCCAAACTCAGCTTCCTATAGGACTGGTGGCTTCCCACCCCCTACTCCACCCCACCCCCAAGCCAGACAAACTACAGACCTCCCTGCAGGCCTCAGATCTCCTGAGCTGCAAAATTGGCTTTCCTGGAAGACTCCTGAGAACATCTAACACCTAACCCAGCCTGCCTGGTGCCCCAGGATTTGTTTATAGCCCCACTGACAAGTTGTTCTCTCACTTTCCCTGTATGGAAAGCGACAAGGAGTTAGGGTCCTTCTCCTGGAACATATATCCATATTCCTGTAGATCCCTTTCCTTGGATCAATGAGAAGCTGAGATAGCAGACTTCTGCTCTCCCCAATGACACTTTCTTTGTAAATTTCTTCGGTGAAGGCTGTTTCTAAATCCATACCACAGGATTTGTAGAATGCTTTTCTGACCCCTGGTGCTTTTTGACCACAGTGACCCAGGAGGCATCCACATTGCACCAAAATAGGATGTCCTTGGAATAGAATACACATTTTGACATTGTTGAGACTCTATGTTGTAACAAAAAAGTCTCGCTAACAATGGCTTTAAAATTGAAGGGGATTTTTGGTTCGAGTTACTGTTGAGGTGGACATAGGGTAATTAACCCAATGTTTCAATGAAGTTATCAATGGCCCATTTCTTTCTTCTTTGCTCTGATTTCTATGGTGTCAGCTTCATTCTAAGGCAGGCTCCCCTAATAGTTGTAGGAAGGCTGCCAGTCAAAATCAAGTCTTAAACATTCACATCCAATGGCACAAAGTGCATCCAGATCAGCATTCCAAGCCAGTGTCCTAAAATTCATTCATCTTAGATAAGCTTATGTCACATATCTATGCTCACATCAATTCATGTATTCACGTAACCAATATTTGTTGAGTACCTGCTACTTGCCAACCACTGCTCAAGATTCAGTTAAAATAGCATTGAATGATTTATTGACTTAAGCCCAATTGGTACCCACTACTAGAGCTAGGAGTATGTTCAGTTTTCCCCAAAGCACATAAACTGTATAGGGGTACAAACACCTCTCTGGTATTAGAAAAGGAGGAAGAGGGAATGGATAATAGTTAGGCAGCCAGAAACCTCTTCTACAGTCTTGGTACTGAAAGGGTGGGCTATGGATTGACATAATTGGCATCATCTGAGAGCTTATTATAAATGCAGACTCTTAAGTAATACCCCAATTTTATGGGATTAGAATCTGCATTTTAACAAGATCCCCAGTGATTCATATGAACATAAAACTTTGAGAAGCACTCATCTATAAGATAGATTTAAACAAAAAAAAGCATGTTATGATTGGGGCTATAGAGAAAAGAAGTTGGAGAGCAAAGCAAATGGTCTCTGTAGCAGACACAAGCTGGGATGGCTGCCAGCTCCTAACAGTTCTCCCAGAGGGAATAATGCAGATAGCCCCTCTGTCAGAGATGATTCATCCCAGGGGAGATACACCTGCCAAGGTGGGCTAATTAATGCATCATTCTTCTGGGCATTTGAAACATAAATGGTGAGAAACGAATATAGGCTATTGGAGCAGAGTTGCAATTTGACAGGGTTGTAGGAGCTCCAGAAGTACCTAATCGGAGGCCCCCCCCCCCCAAAGTACTCTGAGTCTTGGTTATTTGGCAACTCCTTTGATTCATCATTCCCTAAAATTATTCCTTTAGCTTAAATCCTTCAAAAGAGATTTATATTGGTTATCATCAGAGGAACTACTTTACATAGCTTTGACTTTCCCAGAATAGTTATCTACTGAGGAAGAGAATGTTTGGTCTGCCTTGTGAGGAAGACCATAGTTAATCCTTTTTAACACAGAATGTCTGAGATACTTCAGTTGCTTTTCTCCAGGCTTCCAAACTTGACCCTCAACACAGCCATGAGTACTAAACTTCATTCACAATTGACATACACATTAAAAAAATGTTTTTACAATATTTTTAAAATTCTCCATATCGTAAATATGCTCATGGTTTTCATAATAAATGTTCCTTTTTTGTTTACTTTCTGTATATAAATTAATGTGTCTTTCTAGAAAGACCAACTATGTATCCTCTTTAATCTGATCATCTATTGTTAACTTCTTTCAAATACAGCTGCCTTATATAAATATATCTACCAAATAATTGAATTGTTGTTATACCAATTTTTCTTCTTTTACATACAAAATGTTTTCAATCAAATGTTGGCTAATAGCTAAGCTATTTGGAAATTAACAACCCTAATAGATGGGAACAACAATACAGTCATTTAAAGCTTAATTACTCCTTCAGGCTCATTGTGAGAAAATCAAGGCTTTCTTTATTAGTCTGATTATGTATTCCTTGGAGTATTTCATCTTCTTCTACAATATTCTCATTTTGTTCTTTTTTAAAAACACACACAGACACAACCCTAATACAATAAAACAACGAAGAGGTCAAATCTAACAAGGAACAAACATGACATCACAGAGGGAAATGAGTCACTGTGCATCAGACTGGGAACTGAGTCAGGACCAAACTGACTCATGTCGTTCTGGGCCAAGAACCAATTCTAGTTATATCATGCTGGAAAATGACTCATTTTCTACCTTATTACCTTCCCTCAACATCAAATCAACTGCAAATTGGAATAGGTCTTATGAAACTCAAGTGGCTCTGTTTGAGCCATTACTCTCTTCTGGTGCACAGAGCATTTCTGTGTATGAAACTAACTGGTTGTTTGGCCAAAACTCACAAGCCCAACCTTGTCCACAGTGTGCTGCACTTAGCTGAGCTGGTCACCTCTAAACATAACAGTATCCATTATCTTTATAGTCTCCATATAGTAAGCACATTTCTTGATAACCTATTGGTTGATTGAAAATCTGTCATCATTCATGTGGGTTTTTTTAATGTTTATTGCAGAAGATAAATCTGAAAAAGCAACTACTCAGTACTGTTGTTAATAGGAAAGTCAAAGTTCAGCAATAGCTAACAGCACTCTTTCCTGCCTTGTAGCTACCTCTGCAACGAAACTGAGTACAACAGAGAGTTGCTCTGATAAAGTATTCCAGCTAAAATGGAAAAGGAAGACAGGGAAAACTGGAGCTTCAAAACCATGAGCTAATTCTCAAAGCATCTTAAATAAGTACCTTATTAAGAACTATAATTGCTGTTAACACCTCGAAGTCTAAAATGGATTCTTTTTGTGGATCTAGCCACAAAAATATAGGAATTTCACATATGTATCCAGAAGTTCTGACAACATTGCTGCCATTCTTCCTTATGACAACTGGCTAGGACAGAACCTCAGTTGATACCTTTAGAAAGGACATTTAAAGCTCTCTCCAATAATCTTCAGTTCTCCACAGTCTCCACTATTCTCTTTTGTCTTAACCAGGTTCATTCCACATTACTTGCTTGATCCCTGATAGGTATTTGAGTTTGTAATCCTTGATAAGTAGATTCCTGAATTTATTACTACTAAATACATTTTTTAAAAATAGAAAATTTCGCCCTGACCGGTTTGGCTCAGTGGATAGAGCATCAGCCTGCGGACTGAAGGGTCCCGGGTTCTATTCCAGTCAAGGGCATGTACTTTGGTTGCGGGCACATCCCCAATTGAGGGTGTGCAGGAGGCAGCTGATCGATGTTTCTCTCTCATCGATGTTTCTAGCTCTCTATCCCTTCTCCCTTCCTCTCTGTAAAAAATCAATAAAATATTTTAAAAAATAGAAAATTTCAAAAGAATGCAAATATTTTATTTTATTAAATATTTTTTATTGACTTTGGAGAGAGGAAAGGAGAGGGAGAGATAGAAACATCAATGAGAGAAAAACAGCCTTGCAGGCCCCCTACTGGAGATCAAGCCTGCAACTGGACATGTGCCCTGACAGGGAATTGAACCAGTGACTTTTAGTGCATAAGATGACACTCTAACCAACTGTGCAACACTGGGTCAGATCTTCCTTTATTAAACATGTATTGAGCATCTTATTTGTATAAGAATGTGCTAGATGTTATACATAAAATGTAAGATACCGTATTTGCCTTCAAGTTGCTGTGATGTAATTGAATAAACAGGTCACACAAGCAAGTTCTTTCTTCAAAATTCTATTTTAAAAAGCCTTAAAATGAGGCTCAGAAACTTTGTATAACTTACCCAAAACTACAGAAACTAGTGATTATCTTTCACCATCCAGGAACCTTTGTTTTCAATCAAAAATATTGAATAAGTATGATGAACAACATAAACTGATGAACAAAAATAGAACCAGAGACATAGAAGCATCAAACAGACTGTCCAACCTATGAGGGAAGGTGGGGGTAAGGGGGTAAGAGATCAACCAAAAAACTTGTATGCATGCATATGAGCATAACCAATGGACATAGACAGTAGGGGAGTAAGGGCATGTGCTGGGGGTTGGGAGCAGCCGGAGAGAGGTCAATGGGGGGAAAAGGAGACTCATATAATACTTTAAACAATAAAGAATTTAAATTTTAAAAAAAGAAAGCAGAGAGTTTTCTAAATTTTAAAAATAAAAGTTAAAAAAATGAATAACCTAGTATTTGGTACTGTGTTCTAGGATTTAATATTCTATAGGGAAGTATTTTCCTCAAGAAGGCTATATTTTATTAGGACTACAACTCTTCTGCAATATCATCATTGACTTAATTCCTCTAACCCTAAACCAAGGCTGTGATCCAACTGAAGAAGAATAGAGGTTTTCCCCGAGAAAACCTCTACATAAATCTGACTGGTGACCACAGGGAAAGTTTTAGCAAGGAAGTAGAGGGGGAAGGGGGAGGGGAGAGGGAAGAGAAAAATAAAACCAAAAAGTTCCAAAGAGACTGGAGTTTAAGCAGGTACTCAAGAGCCACAGGATGGCTCTGGATAACCTTCAGTGTCTGTGGTCTCTGACCCCTCGAGAGCTCAGTTAGGGTTAGGTGGTGACTTTTGTGTGAGTGTCCTCAGCCTATTCACCATATGAACCATTCTTTCCCTTCCTGTTGCGTCCACACTTCCCCATCCTTCTCTGATCTGTACTGTGGGCAAGAGGGGGCTGATCTCTGCAATTTGCTTTCCTAAGCTCCTGTGTCACTGGCTGCCCTCTGTGATTGGCCAATGGGAGGCACTGGCATGAGACTGTGGAGGGGGTGGAGAGTGAGGAGAAACCTGAGGCCACAGCTCCCTCCACCTTGGATGGCTTCTCAGGTGACTGATGGTCTCCTCTCTGGCTTTAGCTCCTGCTGGACAAGGCTGTCATAGTTCCAGCTTACCTGTAGCTGACCCTGGCTCCTGGGGCCTTACCTGTAACTCTGCCTCCTTCACTTCTCTCTCTGTTGATAAAGCCCTGTTTCGGTCTTAGCTTCTCTATCACCTGTGTAAACAATTCCCGTATTTAATTTCTTCTCTTGTAAATACTTAAAGTGGTTTCTGATTTCCTTGCTAGATCTTGATATATATATATATATATATATATATATATATTTGATTTATGAAAATGGTAATTTTCCAAATAGTGCAGTTACAATATTCAAGAATAGAGCACAATTACTAAGTCTTTCCCCCTTCAATATGCAGGAATTGCATAAATGACCATTCAAAGAAAAAAATCTATCTCACAGAGCTTCGGGGAAAACCAGGCCACCAGCTAGCTGAGTAGGAGCAATTGTAATATGAATCCACTGTCCTCAAAGTGTGTTATAAGCAATCAAGTGTCCCAGTCATCATATGCTTCGCTCATCATCTATGAGAAACTACAAGTATGTAATAATGTGCACACAGCTCAGCCCACAAACTTGGGTGTGCCGAGAGCTCTTGAAATTCTTGAGTTTATTTAAATTAACAAAAAAAAAATGTAAAGAGGTAGTGAGAGAAGATAAAAGTAGAAATGTTTCTATTGGGGAAAAAAAAAAAGAGGAAGGCAGAGATGAAAGTCAGAAAGAGAAGGAGTAAAAGAAGCCAGCTCATGGGGTCCCTTGGTCTGTAGGGCAATGCACTCAACCCCCACTGTGGAACAAGGAACAGAAAGGGAAGGAACAAATGGCCAAATGAGGAAGCAGCAAAAGTGCTAGTTCCTTCTTAATTAGGCTACCTTCATGGTGCACAATTTAGTTGAAATAACCACATTTGGAAAAATACATTCTCGGACAAAAATTCAAAACTGCATTTCACAATAAACCAAGATTGATTTGCAGATTGACTTCCCTTTTGCAAATCAAAATATAAAAATTTTCTCTTTTAAGGCATTTGGTAAAGGAAGGTTTACATACTAAATTTCTTCTATCTCTTGGATTATAATCTATAAAAAATTGCACAAAGTATACATATACATGCAAAATGTATGCATATATTAAATGTATATATACAAAAATATACAATGATGTATAAAGTTCTAAGTCACTAAACCAAATCTTCTTTGTCTCATCTTCTAGAACCTGTTGTTTTTTAGAATATATATAGACACACCCCAAACACTTCTCAATGTAGTTTTTTAAATAAACTCACTTTATTAATAGAAATTGGGCTGAGATTTTTAAATATTCTATATTCACCTACATTGTTCCATTAAGAATGCAATAAAAATGCAGGCACATGCTGCAAATACTAAATTGGAAAAACAGCTGTGCTTTTGACATTGTCCTGCTGTAGAAAAAAGGCACCCAAGACAATCCCAGCAGCTGGCATCCTCTACATGGTGTGCTCATTACCACAAATAAATAAAGTCAGTAAATTACTGGCAGAGCACAGGGGACCAGGATGAGTCTAGGAAATAACCCTTTCATCAAGCTCTCTGCACATTGTATATTGCCTGGGCAAAAAAAGCAAATAATGATGATCAATGGAGAATTAATATTTTAGTCAAAGAGGACTACAGATTAATGCATACTATAAATTATTAACCAGCACTTCTACTCTATCCCCTTGGCACAGCGGGAAGTAGGCTTCTAAAGAAACAGGATACATATCTTCTACTTACCTAGCAATATTGTCTTCAACCAATGAATAATAGTCATTAAGATGCACATTTCTGAGACACTCATGAGGGAAATTTATACCGGAATTTCTCTACCTTTCCAAAACAGAATGTAAGCAAAGCATAAATATTTCTCTGTTTATATTTGTAGAAACGTATGTGTGTGTTATGTTATCTGTCTATAAATATTACAGTGCTGTAGCAGGGAAACAATCATTGGGCTGGGAAGCAAGACCCATCAGTTCTAGCTCTCCCTTGGCTATGACCAGTAGTGACACCTTAACTTCCCTGGGCCTCAGTTTTCTCAACTGTAAATTAAGAGGTTGGATCACAGATGACCTTAAATGACCTTTTCAGCCTTCAAGCTCTGCAGAAGGGCTTCATAATAAGCAAATAGTAGAAAGAACTAGAAGATAGTTGCAACCAGGTCTCCAGCAGAAAAGAAATTTAAATATATACATAAAAATTGTTCAGTTCGTGAAGCCAATAAAATATATAATGGCACGGGAGAAAATGTGTATGTATATATAAAATCATATGCACATGTAATCATATGCACATATGCTGTTCCCTTAGTGAAAAAAAAGTAACAGTTAACCAATAATTGTACATTTAAATACATTCTATATTTACATATCAGTAGCCCACCATGAAAGTTACACAAGAAATTATCAAATAATTAGCACTCAAATTTCAGAAGCAGTAATACTTGAAATATTGAACAATCACGGACTTGCAATTTCCTGGATATGCAATTCTACTAAACAAAAGGCAGGCAGCATGCACTAAGTATAGTGCTGTAGGTAACCCCAAAATAAATTACTTGGAACCTGTAGAGCCCACCACAGGAGAGAGGGAAACATTTATCACTTTTAATAATACAAATCAGGCCTCAATAAGGTTATTTGTAAGTAAGGTTACTTATACCCTAAAGAGAACACAGAGCCAGGGAAAAGGGAGACCCTGGAGAGAGACCCTTCTGATCCTTTAAAACTTGTTTTGAAAATTAAGAAGCCTCTGAATCCCTGCTATGACACAGGAGAAGGGTTACACTTTGGGAAGGCATCCAGTCATGTCAGAGCTTAGAGAAGTTTGGAGACCAACCAGTCCTAGCCTCCCATTTTATAGGTAAAGAATTTAAGGTCAGAAAGGATAAGTACCTTGCCCTGTACTATTTGGCAGAGTTGGACTAAAAGTGAAGTCTTCTAACTCCCAGTCTGGTTTGCTTTCCCTCACTGCTTCCCTTTTCTCTGTGTGGGTCCAAAACAAATTATTCCCTGCCTGACAGCGCAAATGGTCCTCCTGGAATGAATAGAGTATACTGTTACCTCTCCCTCCCTGAGAAGTCCTTCCCAAGCCATAAAGTTTTTTCCCAAGCTGACTAATGCTTTGCTTGGTCAGAACTGTTTTTAAGCCGTCATTCTAAATACCATGTCCCAGCTGAGCAATCTGGGAACCGAGCTATTCATACCCACTCACTTGCCTGTGTTCCTCCCAAGGTGGAAGAGCCAGCTTGGCCTGCATGATGTATGGAGGTCACTGACTCATCCACAAAGTATCACACAAGAGAACAGTAGCTCCCTTGGGGTTCGATGTTAGGTGAGCTATAAATCTCCCTGTATCTCAATTTTATCTGTTACAGAGGGACAAATATTCATATAAATTTCCAAGACTGTGGAGATAGAAAATAATATATATTTTTAAATCTGATTTTATAGATACAGATTTCATTCTTCAAGTAGAAAGCAGATGCTTTTAATTTTCTTAAAAATTACCTCATTGATTTCCTCCTTTCATGAAAGAAAAAAAAAAAAAGAGAGAGAACCAGAAAGATTTTGATTTGTTCAGTGACACCCAGCTAGTGTGGTTCTAAGTTCAGGCTAAAAACTGGGCCTTTTGACATGCAGTGTGGTGCTTTAGGCTCCATGCCATGTTGCTCACTCTAATCAAAGTGCTTCATAAATGTGACGATGTAGAGAACATGTAAAATAATATGCTCATATTGAGTTTTGGTAAGACACAAGATGGCAGTCTCCTACACTATCAAGACATAGTTCCCCCCCCCTTCCCCCTCCTGCTTCCCAAATTAATTGTGTTTCTCGTAAATTATGTGGTAGACCTTACCATATAATTTCAGATACCGAGACGGATTGGGAGTCATCTCTTACAACCTAACAATTTGAGATGATCAAGCTGGGTCACGATGAGAGAGGAAGCACGTGGAGGAGGGGCTGACTGTACTAAAATAGTGCTTTATGGAGCTGGGGGTTCACAGACCACAGAGGCAGCTCTAACCCTTCCTGTCTCATTCCCCCCACTCATCAAGGGAATTAGTAGACCTCTCACTCACCCTCTTCCACAAATATTATCAAACTTGGGGTTAGGTTTTGATGATTTAATTCAGGCTCCTAATCATGGGACAATACCTGGAAGACTCAAAGTGTCAAGGTTCTAACTCTCCACTGGGACTGGTCATTACTTGGTCCTTGCCTGGAAGGCTGCTCCTCTCCATATCCCTCGAATATAATATTCTATTGAAGAATAAGTCCTATTCTACTCTTCCTTGTTATGCTCGGCAGGAAAGTGCTTTAAAACAACATACAGGAAATGGATTCTGGAGGAAACATCACCCAGAGCTCTGCTATTGAAGGAGGAGGGAGAAGGGAAGTGGGAAGAGGGTAGGACAGTGGTTAGTTGTCATCGAAGTTTCTGGGAAGACTAGGCTAGTAGGGAATGGAAGCATTTGGAGGAGTTCCACTATTTCCTTGTGTTAGGTTGGGTTTGGAGGCCAGAACTGCCTTTTAGACCACTCTTCTCTGGACAAAACAACAGCAACATTTCAAAATAAGAAAAGAAGGATTCTTCTCAAAGACAGGAGTCATTTCACAAACTTGAAATCAGACCACACTGAAGCTCCGTCTGCAAAAATAGTGGTTTTTCCTGACATTTTAAACAGCACAACTTAACGGCTCAATGTTGCATTTGACATTTAAAAAATCATCCATCTCCAAGAAACTTATTGGCAAATCGTCTCAGTTCCCAGAATTAGCAAAAGTAGTGTGCAATAGAATACATTCTACAAGAGCCCAAACGATTTTCAAAAGGAAGCCCAGGACACTGAGAACTGGCTGTTACCTCCACTGAACTGGATCCTCCCCTTAGCTCGGGCCCTTGCCTGCCCCCCTTCTGTAAACCAATTACTTTTCTGGTAATCAGCCTCCTCATGACAAGAAGGAAGAAAAATCAGTCTCAGCTTAGTACACTGTTGTAGTAAGAAGATAGCTATACTAGATAAAGAGAAAATTAAGTTACTCGGTGCAAGCAGCTGAAAAGCAGGTATTTTTGGATCGAGGTTGTCTCAGATGGGAATTGCGGCTACTCTGCAGACTACAGACTGTGCAATCTTGGGCTCGTTACTTAAACCTTTCTGTGACTTGGTTTTCTCATTTCTAAAATGGGGTAGTAATAGTATCGATCTCATTGGATTGTCAAGATGATCAAATGGGTTAATATTTGTAAAGTTCTTGGAACAACCTGCCAGAGTAAATGCTATAAAAGTTAGAAAATATTAAACAACACATATATTTAACTTTCCCCCCTTTTATTAAGTTTATTGGGGTGACACTGGTTAACCAAAATATATAGGTTTTAAATGCACAATTCCACAACACATCATCTGTACACTGTATTGTGTGCTCACCACCCAGAGTCAAGTCTCCTTCCATCACCATTTTGTATGTAACTTTTTTCAGATCATTTGTGTACTGCTTCTCACTGTATGTGGCCCAAGCTTAAGCCAACCAATGTATCACATTTCTCCTGGGCTCTCTGATTGCTCTGTAGATAGCATATAGTCCCAATCAGAGCCAATAGGATGATATGAGTCTATTTCTGGAACCCCTGGCTCTTTCCTACTGATCTTAAATCTGAGAGGACATAAGAGTCTGGAGTTACTACCACCATATTTCAAATATGAAGCAAGAATCTGAGAATAACAAAGGGAAGCAAATCCATGATGAAGACAACGGGTATGTTAACACTGTTTGAGTTTCTGGATCAGGGGATGCCTGAAGCTGAATCTCCTTTAGACTTCTAATTACAGGACCAATAATTTCCCCCTTTCCTTAACTTATTAGGCTAGGTTTTGGGGGTTTGGTTTTTTTAATCACTTGCATTTAGAATAAACCAAATTGGTACAACTTACACTATAACTCAGGGCCCATAGTAAGGATCATGGAAAAAATTATATCCTCATCTGCATTTAAAAATGTCAAGTTCTGGCTTTGTGATTTTTGTCAGGTCACTTAACTTTTCCTGGTCTCAGTTTGCTCATCTGAAAATCAGAAATTGAAATAAATAATCTTTATGGAGCCTTCCAACTGTAAAATTTTATGACCGTGCCTTAAATTAAGGTCTTCTTGGCGACCTTCAAGGTTGCTCTTAAGTTCACTTTTTCTATTCACTACAAAGCCAAGAATAATTCCAAAAGAATGGTTTGTTTGTTGGTTGGTTGGTTGGTGGGCATTTTTTAAAAATTCTTTTTAAGAATCTTTATTGAATTTTTTAAAAACAATTTAGCTTGTTGGATCTTGATGCAGTTTATAAAACAACTTCCATATAGTTCCATATAAACTGCAATCAAAAAAGTAATTTACTTTGCCAAAGAAGTTATCTGAAGTGGCAAGTTATTTTTTGTAATATGCAGAACAGTACAATGTAAGCATGAATTCGGATGCAGGTGCTCCTGTGTCCTATGGAGTTACTTTGAAGAGCTTGCTAAGGTCTGCAGGTAGTTTATGGAGTACAATCATTTTCTCCACAATTTAGGTACACGCGAATAAAACTGATACTTATGAACAGAGTATTTTTTCTCACAAAAGCTCAGGCAGCTTTTGTTGAATGCTATCTGTGTTGGTACACTTGTTACACCTTGAACTGTACTAAGAGAAACAGACAGCCAGGAGTCCATGTTCACGCTAAAAGTTGAAAAACCCTTCCACACATGTTGAGTTCCAAGAAAGGGAAGAGGGTAAAAGACTATGCAATCATTCATCATCTTACATTAAGAGGCCACACCAAGACACTGTGCATGACAAGGGAGCAAATTCCCTTCACTGCTTTCAGTCAAGGCCAGTGGTGCCTATAGTGGAGGGTGGAGGTGGAGCAAGCCTAGGACAGGATAAAGGTTAATTAAGTCTACATCTCATGTATAGTTGTCCTTGTTCTGTTCTGGAATGTTTCTCAGATCTGAATTAGAACTGAGGTCTGCATTGATTTCATGTCTGTAATGATACCCTTCCATGTGATCCCTGCAGGCATCTCTGATGTCATGCAACCACCTTTTTTTAAAAAATATATTTTATTGATTTTTTTACAGAGAGGAAGGGGAAGGGATAGAGACTTAGAAGCATCAATGAGAGAGAAACATCGATCAGCTGCCTCTTGCACACCCCCTACTGGGGATGTGCCCGCAACCAAGTTATATGCCCTTGACTGGAATTGAACCTGGGGACCCTTCAGTCTGCAGGCCGATGCTCTATCCGCTGAGCCAAGCCGGTCAAAGCTGCATCCACTTTTTTTATCCCCTCACAATTCAAATGCAAAACTAGTAGGACAATGGCACCTACCAGGCGAAAACAATACCTAGGAAGACAAAAGAAGTCCACAGGGATGGAGGGAGGATAGGGTCACAGTCCAGGTTGGCACTGTTACATTCCAGGAGGGCCAGATCATTTTTTTTCCGGGAATGCGTAGGTGAACCTGGATTTGCCCTGCACTATCTCTGTCTCCTTGAGCCAGGCCACCATGTCCGCCATGTGGCAGTTGCAGACCCAGGGATTGTTGTCCAGGAAGACCCTGACTTGGGACAGGCCTTGCAAGTCTGCCAGGGTGCCACTGTGAATGAACTTGAGGGCATTGTCCTCCAGGTGTAGGCTTTCCAGGTGTGTCAAGTTGCAGAAGGACACTTACATCAGGCTCACCAGCGAGTTGTTGCGCAGGTCCAGGTGCCTGAGGCCAGGCACTTGGGCCAAGTACATGGCGGGGGTGGACAGAGAAAGTGGTTGGTGGTCAGCTCCAGGAGGCAGAGCACATGCAGTGCCTGGCCAGCTTCCCAGGCAGTTAGCCATAGAGAGCTGAGCACAGAGGAGATTGTCTACCATGATAGCCATTCCTCTTCCCCTGAGCCCAACATATTCTGTGCGATCTCAGAATGACTGCTATGTTATGTATGCATTTGTGTATATGGGGAGGAAAGAGTGAAAAACTGTGCTACTTACTGCAGAATATGTTTACAGAATAACTAGAGAACACCTAGCAGTTGAACTCAGTTATTCAAAACATAATTGGTGACTGGAAAAGGAAGAAAAAGGATGATTTCTGAGCAATTTAGATAGATGTCTCCTCATCCAAGAACTAAAGATCATCTGCATAATTCATAAGAAAGATCTTCAAACTATACAACTTAATGTTAGACATAATTCTACTGACTTGATATCCACATTTTCACATTTCCCCTCAATAACATTTGCTGAAGTATATTTACTTTGATTTAACAAACACAGAAAGAGTGCTTATAATGTGACAGGCACTCTTTTAAGTGTTCTACAAATATTACCTCACTTAATGCTTATAATCACCCTATAAAGTACACAGAGGTTGCCCATGTCCACAAAATTCATAATTGGCAGAACCAAGATTCGACCTAGGCACTCTAGCTCCTGGGCCCATTTGCTTTACCACCACACCACCCTGCTGCACCTGTCACAACCTTACAGCAAGCATAACTACTTTTAACTATTCATGATGAACACCTCAACAAATGTAGATAGAGAACCAACATATTCTGTGAAATAAAGCCAAGAAGTGAAAAATTTAGTGTAAATATTAATATGATAATAGTAATATTAATATAATAGCAATGTAATAATAACACTTGACCTTTCAAAATAAAAGCATGAGGTATCTAGGAAGGTCATCACCATGAACCTCCTCAGTCCCTGTGAATGGCAGGTAAGTAAAAAGACAATGATATATTTAAAATTCTTTCCATTCTAAGCAATAGCATTATCTTGAACCTCTATATTGTAATCTGCTTATCCTACAAAATCTCTAAATACCAAGGCAACACAAGCCAAAGGAGAGAAATCATTAAGTTGTGGTCACAGAAAAAGTCGCAGGGGACTTAAAACCTAATCTTCACCTCGTAATGAAATTTATGATCATCAGAAGCTTTTTTTCTAAATAAAACATTAACTATATCATATTTAGTAATATAATTTGAATACTTAGATTCAGGCTATGGGAATGGAGATTATGATAAAGAATAAGAAAAATTTTGGTCCTAGTATCTATTTTTTTCATGGAACAAATAACATCTTGGCATTCTCTGGAACATTTTTGTTCACATCGTCATGTTTATACCACCTCTTTTATCCTTGTATTAAATTTCACTCCTAAGCCACAGATTGTAGGGTTGGCTTTATTCAATATTTTAGGAGTAGCTGTATGTGTGTGTGTGTGTGTGTGTGTGAGAGAGAGAGAGAGGGAGAGGGGGAGAGAGAGAGATTACATTATATGTGGCCAAAACAAGAACTATTTACTTCTTTAAAGGAAATATCAATAATATACATGCCATGGTGGCAGCCAAAGGAAGAGGAAGCAGCCAATACTGGCTATAGAAGCAAGCCAGAGGAAGTAGAGCCAAAATAACCTGTCCAAAAGAAGGAAAGATGACAGAATCAATGAAGCGAATGAGTATCCAACACGGAGAGCATTTAACCTTTCATTACCACATGTGAATTGAGAACTTGATTCTAATATACAATTTCTGATTGTTTCCTTAAACTCATCTCTCCTTATTTTATCAGTAATTTTTAATTTGCATAAGGTTTATACTTCCTATATTTGTTACTTTACATTTCATACTATTCAAAATCAATATTTTTGGTGCTGACTCATAAAGGACATATTCTTTCTTGAGCAAGTGACCATTACAGAAGTTTGTGTGTGCACAGGGTTGAGTTAATCATGTCTTTTCTTTTCTAGCATCCTAGAATCATTGGTCCATGCAAATCCCCTTTTTCCACCACTATACCCTTACTTCCTTCATCGCCATGCCCAATACTAGCCCCAACTGTGGCACCTGATATATTAGAAAATCCACTTATCTTTGTAAAATGCGTACTGTTATTTTGTGTTAAAAATAAGTATTTATACTTTACATAACTAGTATTATTCCATCAAAATGATTATTCCTATTTTTTCACTACATATACTTTTTATAGATCTATATGCACTGCAGTATGTACATCTAGTGTGGTCCCTGTAATAGTTAAGTTACATCTCGTGGTAATAATGCAACACAAATTACTTAGGCATTCTCCCAGTAGGTTTCCTAGATTACTTCTAACTGCCCCCCATCCCTATGAATAATGCTGGGATAAACATTCTTATATATCAGTTCTCTGTAATAAAAATTGCTTTTAATCATAGACTATTTCAGAGTTCTAAGTCTAACACGTTTATTTCATAGGCAAAGACCCTACTTTGAGAGAGGTTAAGAATTTTGTAGCCTAAATCCAAAGGAGAGAAATCATCAAATTGCAGAAAAGCAATTAGTAGCAGGGGCAGGACCAAGACTAGTTCTCTCAACTTTTTTTTTTTTTAATAAATCTTTATTGTTCAGATTATTACAGATGTTCCTCTTTTTTCCCCCCATAGCTCCCCTCCACCTGATTCCTCCTCCCCATGCCCTTACCCCCCACCACTGTCCTCATCCATAGGTGTAAGATTTTTGTCCAATCTCTTCCCGCATCCCTCACGCCCCCTTCCCTCCAAGAATTGTCAGTCCACTCCCTTTCTATGCCCTGATTCTATTATATTCACCAGTTTATTCTGTTCATCAGATTTTTTTAATTGATTTGATTTTTAGATTCACTTGTTGATAGATATGTATTTGCTGTCACTTTGTTGTTCATAATTTTTATCTTTACATTTTTCTTCTTCCTCCTCTTCTTAAAGAATACCCTTCAGCATTTTCATATAATCCTGGTTTGGTGGTGATGAACTCCTTTAGCTTTTTCTTATCTGTGAAGCTCTTTATCTGACCTTCAATTCTGAATGATAGCTTTGCTGGGTAGAGTAATCTTGGTTGTAGGTTCTTGCTGTTCATCACTTTGAATATTTCTTGCCACTCCCATCTGGCCTGCATAGTTTCTGTTGAGAAATCAGCTGACAGTCGTATAGGTACTCCCTTATAGGTAACTAACTGTTTTTCTCTTGCTGCTTTCAAGATTCTCTCTTTGTCTTTTGCCCTTGGCATTTTAATTATGATGAGTCTTGGTGTGGTCCTCTTTGGATTCCTCTTGTTTGGGGTTCTCTGCACTTCCTGGACTTGTAAGTCTATTTCTTTCACCAGGTAGGGAAAGTTTTCTGTCATATTTCTTCAAATAGGTTTTAAATATCTTGCTCTCTCTCTTCTTCTGGCACCCCCATAATTCGGATGTTGGTATGCTTGAAGTTGTCCCAGAGGCTCCTTACACTCTCTTCATATTTTTGGATTGTTTTTTCTTTTTGTTTTTCTGGTTGGGTGTTTTTTGCTTCTTTGTATTTCAAATCTTTGGTTTGATTCTTGGGGTCCTCTAGTCTACTGTTGGATTTCTGTATATTATTCTTTATTTCAGACAGTGTATACTTAATTTCTGACTGGTCCTTTTCCATTTTTTTGGCATTCTCGTTAAGATCCTGGAAGGTCTCACTAAGTTCCTCGGAGGTCTCACTACACTTCTTGGCAGTTTCTAGAAGATTCTTGAGTAACCTTATAACTGTGGTTTTGAACTCTATATCCAGTAGTTTGCTTTCCTCCATTTCTTTCATTCATGACAAGTTTCTTTGTCTCCACATTTTGGCTGCTTCCCTGTGTTGATGGAGTGGTTTTGTGTGGTAGGTGACCTATAGGGCCCAGTGGCTCAGCCTGCCCAATCACCTGAGGTGGACATTCTTGGTGCACTCCTTTGTGGGCTGGGTGCACAGTCTTGTTGTAATTAAGCCTTGATTGCTGTTGGTACACTGGGAGGAATTGACCTTCAGGTCAGTTGGCTGTGAGAATCAGCTGTGTCTATAATGGAAGAACTGCTGTGCTGGAGACACCCTTATGGGGCATCACTTACTTCAGTGGGGCTTTGGTGCTCACTGAGTCTGCCTCTTGAGTGTGACGCTTATGGATGTGAAGAGTTGAAATCTGGTGTTGTCTCACACTGACCACTAGGTACACTGCTCCTGGATCTTCAAGGAGGTGCAAGTCAGCTCCTGTCTGAAGCCAACCAGCAGGAGCTACAGCAAGATCTGCAGATTTCTCCTCTTTGCTTGGGGTTTGGAAGTTTTGGAGCTGACCCAGCTGCAGTTTGTTAGGTTAAGCTGTGATAGGGCAGACCATTCATATGCAAAAGCCACTGCGCACAGTTTGGGTGGGTTTGTAAATTGTGCAGGACGGGGTCTCAGGGACTCACTAGGGCATGGCAAACAGCAATGGCTGCCAGTCAGCCATCTCTGCATCTCTGCGTTTCCGCGTCCCCGAGTCCCGCACCCCAGCTCAGTAAACAATGATTTCTGCGCGCACCTCTGTGAGAAAGCCACCCTCACTTTCCAATCCGATGCCAGACAGTCCAGTTTCTCCCCGTAGGAATCTGGGTCCCCAGAGTCTCACCAGAAACTGGAGTTCAGAGCAGTCGGGAACTTGTGTCTCCCTTCCGCTTAAAAAAAGACAACCGCATCCTCAGTTGCCAGTCCTCTCCGTGCGCGCCTCTGTAACTCTGCTTTCCCGCGCCTCTGCACCTCCTACACAGTCTCAATGTGCTTTTTTCTTTCCTTCTAGTTGTAGAACTTCCACTCAGCCAGCTTTCCCGTGGTTCTGGGTGATAGTCGTTTTGTCTTTTAGTTGTAGTTTTGGTGTGGTTGTGAGAGGCAGCACATACAGGTGTATATCTATGCCACCATCTTGGTTTTTCTCTCCTAGTTCTCTCAACTTTAAAACAGCATGCTCTAGGGCACTTAACATATCTACCAGCTGTAAAAGATACAATCTTTTAAAATTAAGTGTTTTTCACACACAAGGTGTCAAAACAAGCCAGAGGAAAATCATTTGGGCAAAAAATGAAATAGGATCCCAAGTCAAATTTATAGAAAATATTCCTTTATTAACTTTTGGTCGAGAATATGCTTGTATATTTTCAGAAAACAACTCCGAGACCATGTGGATTCCAGCAACAGAGAGGAATCGACAGGACTACTCCAGCCATGAAGACAGAAGAGAAGCAGTCCAGAGATGGAAGACGCTGATGTCGCCTTGCCATACTAGCAGTTAGCAGCTGTGCGTCACTGCAGGTTGCCCAGGACCAAACCAGAGAGAGTCGGACCTGCATTACCACCAGTTCTCCACCATCCAGAACTGAAATGTCATTGCTGACATGTACACATAAGGAACTGTATGACATTCAAATTGGGTCTCAAAAGAACTGTTGGCCCAGAAAGAAACTCACTACAGACTGATTCATTTGCCTGTCAACATAACCATTATTGCTTGTCTCCTTTTCGGTTCTTATAAGTGTATTTCTAATAGCACATGATCTCACTCATCTAGGGGAAATAATGAACAACATAGACTGGTGAACAAGAACAGACCCAGAAACAAGGAGGCATGGATCAGACTGTTGGGCCTCAGAGGGAGGGTAGGGGAAGGTGGGGGTAAAGGGGAGAGATCAACCAAAAGACTTGTGTGCATGCATATGAGCCTAACCAGTGGTTAAGGACAACAGGGGGGTGGGGGTATGCGTGGGGAGGGGTATGGGATGGGAATGAGGGGATGAGGACAAATATGTGATACCTTAATCAATAAAGAAATTTAAAAAATAATAATAAAATTAAGTGTTTTTCATCACACAGGTATTGAAGTGGCTTGTTCAGATCAATTCAATTGGCTATATCCTAGAAATCTTAAGTTCTGAATACGTCACCATATTCTACTAATTGAAAAAAAAAACCTGTAAAATCACAAGCTCAGAGGAACTTTATTAGAATCAGTGCCCACTGGTACACAGCAGGCTGCAGTTATATAATATATTTAAAACTAAAATGTTGGAAAATAACCCAAATCTACCTCCAACTGGCTGTGTGGTTTCTTATTTTTGTTAAGAAAACTTCTAAAGGGATGTGAGACTGGTATCTTTGGGAAATGTTTTGTGCTTCTAAGCTCCACCACCAGGAAACGGCCTCATTTGTCATTTTGCATCTTCTGCACGGGGGCCTGCTAGAGCATTTAAACAGAGTCATTTTTGGAATCATTGGTGGGAGGCTGGAGTGATAGAATGCAAATAGCTACATCTCCTTGGACAGCTTGCTTTACTTCTATGAGCCTCTGTTTCCTCATCTAAAATGAGAGAGAGTCTAGCATGTAACAGACAAAAATAAAAGGAACCATTTCTCCTCATCCTTATTTTTAGCTCAAGTCCATGTGTTCCACTACATAAGATAACAAATGTACATTCAGTCTTGTTATGACATAAAAATAAAGTAGAGATGACTATTTTCTATATTGTACTGCTTCTTACCATTAGTGAAATAATGTGAATGATGTTTGTAGGCGCTGATTTACCCTGGAGCTGATGAAGCCACAAAACTGGCTGTTCCTAGGATTTGTAGAGTATTCTCAGTGGGGAAGGGAAGGCAGGCAGTGCTTGGAAACATTACGATGTGTTTCTGGTAAATTGTTGAACAAGATCTCAGAAGAAAGGGACTGGAATCTCTAAGTCTTCACTAATTTGTTGTGATATGTTTTCTATTCTAAATAAATATTCCCTTTTATACTTAATTTTATATTTGTAATTTTGTGTCCTTTAAAAAAAACAAACAACCTCCCAAATTGAATTATTTTAGACTCCAGAAAACCTGGATTTGCCCTTAAATGTATGTTTAACATTGTAATTTAATAATATGAGGAAAAGACATAGATAAATCCCAATTCTATCTAGGAGAGTTTCCTGGAACAAAAGGGGTCCACTAGTTTGAATTTTTAGACAAGTCACTCTTCTTCTGTCTGGACCTTAGTTTTATCATCTTAAAACATGCAGATTTGACTAGCTCCATAAGATCCTTTCAACTCAGAAAATCCTGACTTTATACCCATCTTTCTATACTTTCAATAGTATTTTCCAAAAAATAATACTTAAAGGAAGAACATAGGATGTTCACTTTTTAAAAGTTTAAGACTTCAGTACTGTGAGTAATTCATTACATCTATCCTCCAATTAAGTATTTATTTCATAAATGTAAGTGAATGAATATAGATCTTAAAATAAGGCACACTAGTTATAGCATGTCACTATAGAACTAATTTGCTTTATAAGGACAGGAATACTCTTGTGGTTGTTCTAGTTCAAACTGACCAAGATAACAACCACTACATGCTGATTTTCATTTATATCCCTACTCAAAATAATCCATTCTGAAAGAGGAAGAGGGTTTTTTTATAGTCCCAGTGATACCTCTATGGTCCCAATAAAATCTCTATGTAAACCAAGTTTTAGAAAGTATGAACACAACAGATGAGAAAGTTATGAATAATCTATGATAGTCATTTCTTTTCTGAGCTTTAGATAGTTGATAAGATCAGAGAAGACTTTCTTAAATGGGAAAAAAAATGATAATCCAGTTGAGTTCTCAAATATAAGAACAAAAAAATCAGGGTTTGGATACATTTGTTTCCAGTGGTGAAATTTCACAGCATATTGCCTCTTTTTGGGCACAGGGGATCAGTTGTTGAAAATATGGTAAAATGAGTCTGATGAACTCGGGATTTTCTGAGTTGGAAAGGACAATATGGAGCCAGTCAAATTTACATGTTTTAAAAATGAAAAAGCTGAAACCCAGACAGAAGTGTAACCTGTCCCAAAAGCCACATACCCAGATGAGGCAAAACTGAGGCCAGACCCTACAACCACAAGTCTGGTGCAGTTTCTCTCTTACTAATCTGAGTTTGCATAATCATTTGAATGCTTTCATACTTCAATGCCCAACTGGGAGCTTATGGTACAAAACATGGAGCAATTTTGGTTCTACCAATATTAGATTTTATGATAAAGTTACAATAAATAAGATAGTGGGTATGGTGCAAAGCTCGATAGAAAGCTGTGGAACACATTGGGTGCCTAGGAATTAGACCCACACACATATGGAATCTCAGTTCATGAAAGTGGTGGATTTGTAGATTAGAGGGTAACAGAGGCCAAACAATAGTGCTTTCACATATAGTTATCCGTATGAAAAAAAACCCACAAATTGGGTCACTACTTTAAACTATGTATACAAAAAAAGATTTCAAGTCCATGAAATATAAAAAAGTAAAACTTTAAAATGGTTAGAAGAAAAATAAGAGAATGTGTTTATGACATTAGGATAGGGAAGGATTTTTTAAATAAATCACAAAATCTCAAACCAACCTGGCTGAGTAGCTTAGTTGTTTAGAACATTATCCTGATATGCCAAGGTTGTGGTTTCGACCCCCTGTTAGGGCACATACAAGAACCAATCAATGAATGCATAAATAAGTCTGATGAACAACAAACTGATATTCTCTCTTTCTCTAAAAATAAAATAATTAATAAACCATAGTTATTAATAATTTTTAAAAGTCACAAATTATAATAAAAAAGATTTTAATTCAAACACATTTTTAAAAATGCATCAAAATACATATATTTATATAGGTATATTTATTTGTAAAAATTTATTGAACTATGCCTTTAAATTTTGTGTTTATTATGCTTTAATTTTTTAAAGTTTACCAAAAACAAGGCACTATAATTAAAGAGAAGAGGTAGGCCATGCTCTGGGTAAAGATGTTTACAACATCTATAATCAACAAAGGATTACTATTCACAATATATAAATTACTTCCTCAAATCTAGAAAAAAAAAAGATGAATACTCAAATAGAAAAATGAGCAAAAGATATGAACAGGTAAATCATAAAACAGGGAACCTAAATGGCTAATAAACATTAAAAGATATTCAGCCTCATTGGTCACATGTAAATGAAAATGAAAATCATTATGAGAAAAGGTTTTACACACATTTAATTAGCACACTTTAATAAGTCTGGTAAGACCAACTATTTGTGAGAATGTAGAACAGCAGAAACTTTTATACATTGCTGGTGGGAGTAAAATTGGTAAAAATTACTAGGGAAATTTTGGAAATATCTATTAAGTTATGCACACATGCCATAGTCCAGCAATCCCTCTCTAAGTAAATATCAAAGAGAAATTATCCCAGAAAGTATACCCAAAAATGTTCATAGGGAGACATGTGCAAAAATATTCATAGAAGCGTTGTGTATAACAACAAACAAGTAAACAATCTAAAAGCCCAAACAATAAAAGAGCAGATTAATCAGTTACATTCAAGCAATAGTATACTATATGGCTATGAAAATAAATGAACTAGAGCTAAATGTATACATGGATAAATTGCACAAAAGTTATGTGGAATAGAGGAATTTACAGAAGGATGCTTTCAGTATGATTCTGGATCATAGGCTGGCTTTATCTTACCACAACTGGGACATTGACATAGTATGGGCCAGGTACGGAATATCAGTTAGGAATATTGTCCGCATTTGCTGTTTCTAATCTCAGCTTGGCTAACCTCTGGCTCTCAAGAACAGGTCCAAGCAGAATATATGTGAGGGGAAATGAGTATCTTCAACTGACCCAAGCAGGAACAGAAGAGATGGAACTTCATCTGCACATGACCCAAGAAAGCCGCATATAGATAAGAATAGGGCAAGGCTCACCCAGTCATTTTTAGGTAGAAATGACAATGACACATATGCCTCTAAGTCACACTGCTCCCATCTGGACTTTAAGCTTGATGTACAGCTGTCATCCTGGGAACTCCCTTTACCATCATCCTGGGGAGTCCCTTCATCTTCTCTGACTTGTGTATCCTGTGTGTGTGTGTGTGTGTGTGTGTGTGTGTGTGTGTGTGTGTGTGTGTGTTTTGTATCTTACGCCTTCCTCTTTTTTCGTTTATTCATCTTGGTGTAATACAATTCTCTAAGAAATTATTTTTGGGAGATACATGTTTAGAGTATGAAAATGTCTTGCCTTTATACTTAATAGTTTGACTGAACATAAAATTCTTGTTTAGCAATCACAACTTCAGAATTTTGAAGTCATTTCTCTATTGTCTCCTAGCTTCCAGTATTGTTCCTTAGTCTGAGTCTCTTTCAATCCATTGTGCTGAGAATTCATTATGCCCTTTTAATTTGGAAAGCTCATGTGTTTCAGTTCTGAGAAATGTTATTGAGTCATCCTGTTGATAATGTCCTCCCCTCCATTTCCTCTCTTACTGCTACTTCTTTAATTAAGATTTTGGAACTCTATCCTTGGTTATTTTTCTCATACTTTCTTCTCTTTTTTTTCTTCTCTTTTCTCTTCCTCTCTGTCTCATTTTGATTTTTTGGTGTACACTCTGGGATAATTCCTCAGCTTTCTCTTACATTTCTATTGAGTTTTCATGTTTTAAATTCCCAAGAGCTTTTTTGTTTTCTCTTAATGTTGCCTTTTTAAAGATTTCTATTCTTATTTCATAGACACAATATCTTCTTCTAACTCTCAGGAGATAATAATGATAATTTGCTTTATCTTTACTTTGCAAAGCTGCCATTTCCATCAAGGTGTTTTCATTTTTTTTACTTTCTAGGTTTTGTGTTAGACCCTTTTATTACATATCTAATAATTCTTGGTTGTCTGCTCATGTTTAAAGGTGGGGAGGAGGTGGGGAGTTGATTGGAAGTTCTGAGTATATGGGTGAAGCTTCCTATAAAGAGATGGGGGTGGCTTCCATATAGGATGATGTGGCTGGACCTTCTGTGGGGGAACCTCTGATTCAATATCTTTGAGTTTTTCCTCCTTCATTAGTAAAATTCCCTAGAGATGTTTCTCTTTTTTTTTTTTTGGGGGGGGGGTGTTAATCCTCACCCAAGGATACTTTGCCATTGATTTTTAGAGAGAGTGGAAGGGAGGGGGAGAGAGAGAAACATTTATGTGAGAGAGACACATCGATAGGTTGCCTCCCAAATGCGGGGGCCCTAAGCAGGGCCAGGGATTGAGCCTGCAACAGAGGTACATGTCCTTGACCGGAATCTAACCTTGGACCCTTCAGTCCGAAGGCCAACGCTCTATCCACTGAGCCAAACCTGCTAGGGCAGAGATGTTTCTTTTAACTCTCCTGTTAGCAAGGTAAGGATTGGCTGTCAGCATTTGGAGCTGCCTGGGAAAAGAGAGCTAGGAGGTTTATTTAATCAATTCCCTTCTTTCAGATATGGTGTCTACATTCTCAATTATATTTGGTTTTCTCCAGTTCAGAGACTCTGTGCTATCGTCTCCAAAGAACAAGTGTTCACAGTTCTACTGTGGTGGTAATAGGGACCTCAGTATCTGAATGCTTCTTACCAGTCCTCATTAGCTTTAAACCAGTCCTCTTTGGTTTAGCCCTTGTCCCCTACCCCCATCCCTGATGTCACCAAGTTTGAGGCTTTTCAGCATTGTGTGGTATAAATTCAATAGGCTCTCATCTTTTCCCAATATCAGTTTAGGATTTGGCTTTCTCAGGTTTATTAAGTCAATCCCCACCCATGCATTTGCTTTTCAGCTTCTAAATGCTGTTGCTATGGAATCCCCTTGGCATGTGAAACAAAATATAAACTAAGCCTGGACACAAAAAGAAGAGCTCAACTGTAAAGGGTCTGTTATATGTAATTTGTAGGTAGCTTTTCACTCTTCAGTTTGGGGAGACAGTCATGTCTCCTTGTCATTGTAAGTTTATGCTCTTTGTTAAAAATTCCTCTATGTGTAGTTTAAGTGGGAGTTCAGGAGGGATTGAAATTATATGTATGTATTCAAGTCACCATCTTTAGTTGGCAGTTAATATAATGATATAACTACTGTTTATCTCTTTATATTTTTATCTCTCATAAGTATCACATAATTTATTGATGCAAAGTTTGAGAAACTACACTAAAGACATGAAGTTTAAAGAGAGGTCTCATCCTCCCTGTCGGTACATAGATATCTTGACATTTCCATCTAAGTTTAGGCAGGGCCGAATTATAGAGCTTAAGAACATAAAGCCCAACCCTCTTCCCATTCTTTTCAAGAACAAACTGCCCTAGCTGGCTTGGCTCAGTGGATAGAGGTAGGCCTGCGGACTGAAGGGTCCCAGTTTCAATTCTGGTCAAGGGCATATTGCCTGGGTTTTGGGCTCGATCCCCAGTAGGGGGCATGCAGGAGGCAGCCAATCAATGATTCTCTCTCATTATTGATGTTTCTCTCTCTCCCTCTCTGAAATCAGTAAAAATTATATTTTTTTTAAAAAGAGAGAAAACTGTCCAGGGAGTTGACATGATTTGTTCATGAACATTACTAGTAAACTAAAATTACCAATAAAATTTCCTGATTATTTGGTCAAAGTTTTTTTGCTAATTATCCAGAGACCTCAGTCTAGTGGGTTTTTTCATAGTAGAATAAACTATTTCCCTAAATATTTAGTTATTCTGTTTAGTGTTTTTCCTACTGATAACATTAAAATCATTTAAATTTCTTATAGGTTCCACCAATCACTTAAAATTATAGAAATTTGAAATTACATGAATTGCTTAAAACAGTCAACCAACTAAATATTTTAATGTGAAAAATCTATTCTTAAATAAGTAACAAAATCGGAAAATCTTAATCAGTTTCTCATGGTTAGTTAATCTGGACTAGCTCAGGCCTTCTCCTACACATTATTACTTAACTAAGGATATCTATCTAGGTAGGTAGGTAGGTAGGTAGGTAGGTAGGTAGGTAGATAGATAGGTAGGTAGGTAGGTAGATAGATAGATAGGTAGATAGATAGATAGATAGATAGATAGATAGATAGATAGAAGGATACCTATCTATAATAATAAAAGCATAATATGCTAATTAGACCAGACGTCCTTCTGGATGACCTTTTGGATGAAGCCACGGTGGTAGGGGGCCGAGGCAGAGGCGGCCACTGTGGTGGGCGGGGGCCGAGCCCCTTGCACGAATTTCGTGCATTGGTTCTCTAGTATCTATATATCTGATATAGTTTACCAAGAAAGACCTGGGTGCTTCACGTGGTTTGGAGTACTAGATGTTAAGTCACATGTTTTCATTGTTCCTACAGATGTCTTCAATTTTATACTTAGACTTACATTTCCATTCTCATGAGTGATGTGTCACAACATCCCCTCTGTTTTTCCACATCACCTTGGGAACCCAGCCATCTTAGGGATTCAGGAAGCACATACCCAAAAAAGAACTCATTGTGAAAGTTCATTCCATGTAAGCAAAGTTAGTCCTTGCCTTTCCTCCTTTGCAAACTAATGTGCACAATAGTATATAAGCTAATTATGCATTCATTTTAAGCATTCAAAAACTGAGGACTCAGCCACGTTTTTCAAAGCTAAAAAGAAAAATCAGAAAGTTTTATATCCCAGAGTTTTTAAATTCTGCCAAATAACTTCATAAAATGTCTACTACACACACACACACACACACACACACACACACACACCCTGAGTTACTGGGAAAGTATTTTTTTTAATATATTTTATTGATTTTTTACAGAGAGGAAGAGAGAGGGATAGAGAGTTAGAAACATCAATGAGAGAGAAACATCGATCAGCTGCCTCTTGCACACCCCCTACTGGGGATGTGCCCGCAACCAAGGTACATGCCCTTGACCGGAATCGAACCCAGGACCCTTGAGTCCGCAGGCCGACGCTCTATCCACTGAGCCAAACCGGTTTCGGCGGGGAAAGTATTTTTAATAAATGAATCGTCCAGAAAGTTTTTACTTATTATCCTTCTTTCCACAGAAAATTTAAAAAATCTACTTATTCGCTTTTCCTTCAAGAATATAAGCACAATTTATAAATACTTGAGTAAAAATCAAATAATTCAAGCAGTGCAAGACTGCATTCCTCAGACATATTTGTAAACTTAGCAGTGGCAACACTATCCTCAAATACACACCATTCTCTATGGATTATGTTCACAGATCTTAAATATTGGATAGTTTGAGGTTAAATATAATGTTGGAATCCGAAACGAAAATACAAGATGATTCACAGATTCTGAATCTGTGACTTTAAATGTGGGCGTGAGATACCATTTAACAAGGCTTTATTTTTACCTGTGTCTGGTATGGCCCAGAGTCAACTGCTGTGGTGAAGATAGGAGAGCAAAGGGTTGGAGAGCAGCTGCCTGCCATTAAATTCATCTTCTCAAAACCATTGAGGCAGTGGAGAATGTTGTAGAACTCAGCCTTGTGCTCTCGCTTAGTTCAGTCTCTCAAGTTCAGCTCAATATAGTACTCAATCTCTATCCTTCTCCTAGAAATGGAAAACATTATTTCATTAACGAGAGCCTTATGTACATTATGAACAAAACGCACACAAAAAAACGGGGTAAACCACCAGATGTATACCTACCCAGACTGGCTCCTGCCTGCATTAGTCATCTTCTGGATCTCCATGTTCCTCTGCAGTGGGACCAGAAATAAAACCTAATAGAAGTCTTTTCTACATTCTAGGCTCTTTGCATGTGCTGTCTCATTCAATCTTTGCACACACTATAGCATAGATACCATTGTTATCCCTATTTTATACATGAGAAAATTGATGCATTGAGAAGTTAAGTAACTCTCCCAAGGTCACTCAGCCAGCAGATGGTGAACTACATTCAAATCCTGACAGCCTAAATCCAGAATCAGCACACTAATTCATGCTTGACTGAGAATCACCTCACAGCAATTGCTAGAACAGTTACCCCCCAAATCAGTGTCCTACTTTTCATTAACCCCTAAACGTGTTCCCTATTTTACTGCTGGTACCATTTTGAGATTAATTTGAATTCTCTATGAAAGAGTTATCTTGTAAAAAATAACTTTAGTGTATGAATCATACTAAAGATATGAGTATTTTTCTTTTCAAGTCAACTTGATTAAGTTACAATTTTTATACAACAATATGTACCATTTTCTGTGTATAAGCTGATGATTTTTGACAAATGTATATACCCAAGTATCCTCACCCCAGTTAAGATATACAATATTTCCATCATCTCAAGAAATTCCCTTGTATTCTTTTGTAGTCAACTCCCCCACCCCCATAACTCCCACAGTCAGGCCCAGTAAACCATTTTCCATACTTCAAATGTAATACGAATGCACCTTGATATGCCATGTTCAACTTTTTAAAACATTATAAACCCCTGGGAAGATGCATACAAGCTTTGGTTTGCTCCATGTGAATATTTCAATAATCTAAAAGGAAGTGTGAAGGACCAAACTCCAGAGGTAATTGATATACTATATCAGCCAAGATGGGCCAATCATGATGCTATAACCTAACACCACACAGAACTTAATGCCACCTGTAATTTTCTAAACAAACCTAAAAAAGCAAAAATCCATTTGAAATTGTAAGAGAAAACCTATATAAATCTTCTGTGAAGAATAAAACCTAATCTATAACCAATGTTATAACCAATGCTTCTTTTAATGGCTATTATGTTATAAAAGCATATTTTTACAGTCAACAAAAACATATCCTTTGGCCGAAGCCGGTTTGGGTCAGTGGATAGAGCATCGGCCTGCAGACTCAAGGGTCCTAGGTTCGATTCCAGTCAAGGGCACATACCATGGTTGCGGGCACATCCCCAGTGGGGGTGTGCAGGAGGCAGCTGATCGATGTTTCTCTCTCATCGATGTTTCTAACTCTCTATCCCTCTCCCTTCCTCTCTGTAAAAAATCAATAAAATATATTTAAAAAAAAAACACATATCCTTTGGGTGAGGATTTAAAAAAAAAAGAATACCATCTAGGATGAGAATAAAAAAACCAGAGACTTTGTCTAACCTCTGCTACTCACTAACTTTGAAACTCTGGACAAATCATTCATTCTCCATATATGACATAGGGATTGTAATAAATATGTCTCCCGCCTGAGAATAACAGGAAGATAAATATTTGCAACAGGTGCAACATAAATCTGAGGTATTATTATTTTTTAATCCTCACCTGAGGATATGTTTTTACTTATTTATTTTTAAATATATTTTTATTGATTTCAGAAAGAAAGGACGAGGGAGAAAGAGATAGAAACATCCACGATGAAGAGAATCATGGATCTGCTGTCTCCTGCAAGTCCCCCATTGGGGATCGAACCCACAACCCGGGCATGTGCCCTTGACCGGAATCAAACCTGGGACCTTTCAGTTCACAGGCCGACGCTCTATCCACTGAGCCAAACCGGCTAGGGCAATATGTTTTTATTGATTTATTTTTTGAGAGAGAGAGAGAGAGTGAAACATCGATGTGAGAAAGAAACATCAATTTTTTGCCTCCCAAGTACTCTGGCTGGGGATCATTTGCAACCTAGGTATATGACCTGACCTTGAATCCAAACCCCAACCTTTCCATGAATGGAATGTTGCTCCAACCAACTGAGCCACCCGGCAAAGGCCAAGGTATTATTTTAAATACAGAAAGCCTAGAAATAAATACCATATTGTCCTAACATTATTATTTATTTTAATTGGTCCAAATAATATGATTTTTGTGGGACTTTAATTTGGCTCTTTGTGCAAGAGATAGAAAAAAAGGTCATGTGAAAACAGAGAAACTAGAAGAGGAAATAAATGAGACAACTATGATTAACGTATTATGCTAAAAATTACTGTGAGAAATGAAAGGGCAATTCTAAATTAGATAGCCACAAGACATGAAATCCCCTTCCCAAGCTATTTCAAACCAAAGCCCTCTGAGAGACAATGAAGCCAAACAAAGAACATATGTCATTGTAAAAATGAAATAACAGAAAGCTCAAATAGCTAAATGGTCTCCATGATTAGAAATAAAGAAGGCATATTAACTAGTAAGAGGATCCCATTGTCAAGAAAGAGGGGATAGAGCTTCCTAAGAGTCAGTATGTTCCCTCCTGATTCTCTTTCAAAGTAAAAAGCCAAGCATCAGAAGTTCCCAGTCCTTGATCTAAATCTGAAATATTGTGGGGCCTGGGCCTGCAGATATGTAGCCTGGGGCTAGTCACTGAACCTCAACAGTCAGATTCATCTATCACCAAGGACAATGGCTTCCAAAGGCAAAAAACATTAATCTTAAGATTTTATATGTAACCCTGGCTGGGGTGGTTTAATGATTAGAGTGTCCCGTGCACCAAATGGTCGAGGGTTCAATCCCTGATCAGGGCGCATGCATATGGCAACCTATTGACAACTGATGTTTCTCTCTCACATCAATATCACTCTCTCTCTCTCTCTCTCTCTCTCTCTCTCTCTCTCTCTCTCTCTCTTTCTCTCTCTCTCTGGAATCAATGAAAAAATGTCCTCAGATGAAGATTTAAAAAAAAAAAAAAGATTGTATATCTAGTTGGTGAAGCCCCGCTAGCACACTCTAGGATTACAAACAGCAGCTATTGTTTATTTTCATACTTAAAAATATAAAGAGATTATCTTTAGTCTAAAAAAGGTAAATGTTTAAAAGATATGAAAGTTAATAAATTGTATGGATTTTAAAAAATGATTCTGTTTTTAACTTGCTAGAATGAGACTTTGTTTTGAAGCTTGAGCAAGATATACTTAGGAGAAACAAAAGTAAGTTCTACTTTGAACCATGGGATTCATAGGCAGAAGGCATCATACTGCTTATCACACAAGTATCATAATCTTCTGATTATTTGCTCAAATTATCAGTTCCTTAAGGGCTGGTTCTTAGTCACCATTATTGCCTAGTAATTTAGCACAGCTCCAGGCACATGGAAGGCACTTGATAAATCTTAGTTCTCTTATATGGCCTTTCCTAGGCCCACTTCCCTCTTGGAGAGTCTGTGGTCTATGACCCAGATTCTAAGATTTCTTCTAGCATGGGGAGAATTGTGCAATTACTTTCATGTTCCAAGGGTAGCTGAAGAAAAGAAGAGGAACAAATCAGCACTGCATACTTCGGTCACTCTGCTTTGTTTTCTGTTTCCATAACAATAATACTTCACCTCTCACTTTTTATGATGCGGAAAAACTGGTAAGTAGAAGTCCTGAGAGGATGTAAGGTGCAATTTTGAGTGGGCAACTCAGATATTATTTTTGGACAACGAAAGCTGGTCTTTAGCATACATTTAGTATTTAATAAACAATGCTAACTATAAATACCACTCTTACCCAAAATAACCACTCCAAATAATTTTCATATTAGAGATATTATTCATAATTCCAATACAAGGGCACAACATTAAAAAGACTTAAATAATTTGGGGAAAACCTGACAGTTAAAAATAACATAAAATACCTGCAGAAAATACCTCAAATACATATATATTGAAATTAGAATGCCATGGACAAATAAATATAATCAACTCTCAGTAAGAGTACTAGTTAATGGATCCTAAACCAGTGGTTCTCAAAGAGAGCTCTCTGGATCAGCGGCATCAGCATCACCTGAGAACTTCTCAGACCCCACCCTAGGCCTACTGATTCAGCAACTGTGGGGCTGGGGCTCCACAATCTGTGCTTCAACAAGCACGCCAATGATCAGATCAACACGTTGTAACTTTAAACTTACACAGTGTTATGTGGCAATTATATCTCAATTAAGACAAAAAAACAAGCCCTCCAAATGATTCTGATACACACTACAACTGCCTAATCTATACATATGACTATTCTTTTTTTACCAAATGAGAGAATGTGGGCTCATACATAATCTATCTAATGGGGCCTGGGACAAGAGCAGGCCCTGTGACCTTGTGTGCAGTTTTGGAAGAAAAGAATTAACTTAAGAACCAGAAAATCTTCTCCTTCCTAAAATGGATTTTTTTTTTGATAGTAATAATGTACTAACCTCAAGAGGTTTTGGTGAGAAACAAATCAGATAATGTATGAAACCATGGTTTTAGGCCATAAAGTGTCATAACATTTTGGTCATCATTATTTCTACAGCCTTTTGATCTTATGAGAATATGTATTCTCAGTTGCTATTCCACATTTCTAACTACAGGATTTACATGAACTTTTAAACATGATTTACTTCTAATTTTGTTTTCTGCTATGATAAGTTTTTCCTCCAAATTGTAAAATTACATGAGCTATAACTCTACTCAAGACAAAATTACTATGGCCATACTTTTTGTATAGAGAAAAGAGAGAGTGTTATGTAGCATTTTTCTATAAAAGAATAAAATGATTTTAATTAAAAAAAAAAAAACCACACCTTCTCTCAGATTCAGTTCATGTATATCTTATGCTTTTCAGCTCACATAAGTAGCTTTCACAAGTGAATTACCATTCTACATTTATTTTATAAAACTGGCATTTTAAATATATTATTTATTGTATCTTAAGTGGACCTTAGATAATAACTTCATAAACCATATATATGTGTGTGTGCGCTCACTTTTAAAAAATAACTTTAATCACATGAGCTCACTCATCTAGGGGAAAAGATGAACAACATAGACTGAAGAACAAAAACAGCATTGATCAGACTATCAGACCTCAGATGGAAGGTAGGGGAGGGTGGGGACAAGGGAGATAGATCAACTAAAGGACTTGTGTGCTTGCATATGAGCCTAACCAGTGATCACGGACAACAGGGGGATGGGGGCATGCGTGTGGTGGGGTTTGGGATGGGAATGGGGGGGGGTTTGATGACAAATATGTGATACCTTAATAAAGTAATTTAAAAAAATCATATATAAATATTATGTATGCTTAAATATATTTGTTAGCTTTCGAATAAAAAGTGTTACTAGAGGGAAAAAGAAAACTTTAATTTTGATATTTGGTATTATAATACCACTAGAGACCTGATGCCTGAAATTCGTGCAAGAGTAGGCCTTCCTTCCGCAACTGCCGGCACTGGCTTCCCTCTGGCACCCAGGACCTGGGCTTCCCTCCAGCCCTGGCTTCATCCGGAAGGATGTCCAGAATGACGTTCGGTCTAATTAGCATATTACCCTTTTATTATTATAGATTATAAGTTACTGTAAAATTACAAAAATATACTTAAAAAATTGTTAAGCCTATATTCCTATCAATCAGCAACAGCTGGTTTTAACATTTTGGTTTTTATCCATCCAGAAATTTTTTTTTAATTCTCACCCAAGGATATTTTTCCCATTGATCTTTAGTGTGAGAGAGGAAGGGAGGAAGGAGAGAGAGAGAGAGAGAGAGAGAGAGAGAGAGAGAGAGAAGAGAGAAAGAGAAACACCGTGATGTGAGGGAGACACATCAGCTGGTTGCTCCCCAAACATGCCCCAACCAGGGCCAGGGATTGAACCTGCAACCGAGGTATGTGCCCTTGACCAGGAATTGAACTGGGACCCTTTGATCTGAGGTCTGCTGCTCTGACCATTGAGCAAACTGGCCAGGGCCATCCAGAATTTTTTTACATGCCCACAACACACCCAAACATATTTTAACAATATAGGAGCATCTGACTTGAACATTTATCAGTATATTATAAAAATAATTCCAGGTAATCATTTCTGCTTCAAATGGCACATTGTATTGCATTGGAGGAAGGAATTGGATAGATGGGTGAGAGATTCACTTTTATAACCAGCGATTTAATGAACACAGCATACTAACCTAATTGTCCTCTCAAAAAGACATTCTTAGGAGCAAAATTCCTGGATCAAAGAGAAGCACATTTTTAACGCTTTTGATTCATACCCCAAATGGCCCTGTAGAAAGATTGTACTAACATTTACCTCACCAGTAGTATATGTTTTCCAACATCCTCCATTTTGTAAAAACAAACAAACAAACAAACACCTCTTTTCTACTCTAATATGTCAAAATATATTTCATTGTTTCAAGTTACATTATTTGGTTACTTGTGAGACTGATTATTTTTTTCATACGAGTAGCAGACGCTGACAGACCCTCCTGTATCCCTGTGTATCCACCTCTACAGCCTCTGGCTGCTTACTCCACTGCTGTGTTTCTTTGGGTCCCGCAATGGTAAGCTCTGCAGGGCAGTGGCAAGGGCCAGAAAATTAATAAACTCAGGAGCAGCCATCAGGTTGAGGGATAAGTACCGCAGTTGCACCCCTTACGTGGAATAACTCTTGGAAATGTTCCCCAGTTGCCCGCACAGGAAATGTCTCAGAGTTCCCCAGTTGCCCGCAGAGGAACGGCTTGGTAACTCACCATTTGTGGCTTCCTTCCCTTCCCTATCTCACTTCTTCACTTCCTATCAGCATTTTCTCAGATCATCTCCTAAATAAACTACTTGAACTTGAATCCTTCCCTCAGGGTCTTCTGAGCTGGTAAAGTCAACCCACAGCAATATGAGCCTTTTTCCTCTTTACTTAATCGATTACTTTATCATTCATATATTTTTCCCCATTTTTATATTGGAGTTAGGATTATCTCTTTTAAAATATTAAAAAGGAAGAGATACTTGTGAAAGGCAACCCTGATAGATCACAAATCAGGAGCTTAATAAATAATTAGTTATCCCAAGTTATCTTAATAATCAGTAATAAAAGTTATTAATAACTGTTATATTCAGTTAATTGCCCTCTATCTTGAATGTACCTTATCGTGCTAAAGATTTTCTTGGAGGTATAAATTAACTAAAATTTGAAAAGAGGGGGAAAACTAGCAAACCATTTTAGCCAAGATGCACGAAATGTGTTGAGTGAAATAAAAATAAAAATAAAACTACATTCAACAATGTAAATATGCTAAAAATAGATTGCCATCAATTTTAGGGAGAGATTAGGGCTCAGTGAGAAGTCTGGAAGGTTTAGAATGGAGAGACATTTTGAGTCAAATGACATTTTCTAATATCTAAGATCAATATGTTCTTAATTAAAATACCAATCTCCTAAGATGGCTCTGAAAGAGAGTAAACAGTGTTCAACTAAACTGGATCAGAGCCAAGAAATTCAGCCAGACTAGGAGTGCATACAATTAGGCTCAAAAACAAAACAAAACAAAACAAAAAACTTTCTAAAGCAATCTAAACATTTGGAATTGGCGGGGAAGGGGCAGGTGTGGAAAACAAGAAAGCTGCCAGTTTGCATCTTGTTCTGGACCAAGAATCAGACACAATCACTCCAGCAGAATCAGTTCAGAGGCCATTCTTCCATCTGCGCAATTTACACTTTACTAAGGTAACACAAGGACGGTCTAAACAACCTAACCTGCTTTGTTTGGACAATTAATGTTTTTAAAGAGGGCACACAGACTACAAATCCACAAAAGTCAAGCTTAAAAGCCTCTTAAGGGCTGTAACTGGCCCCAACTTCCATGCTATCTCCAGAGGAGTTAAATGAAAAAATGTGACTTGGTCATTTTAACGTATTTTATCAGGACAGATTGTAATGTTTTTCTGAACCGATAAGACACATTAAGTCCATGTGCCTCCACAGTAGCAAACACCCAGAAGACATGTAGAAAATTCTGTCCAGATTAAAGTTAGTGCAAATGATGGGGGTTTGCTCTCAAATATAGATATTTGTAACATATTAAAAGATAAATGTTCCATAATGTATCATATCTTCCCTAGTCAGGTTTTAAAAGCTCACAGTCTAGTCAGGAGGAGATCTCCCTAAACATTTCTGTTTCAAACTAAAAATATGTTTACTTAAATACATTTTAGTAGATGCTAGCAACCGTCATTGCTAAATAAAGAAAACTTACTACATTTGCCAGCCTCAGTATGGACTGAATTCTCTAAGGCCGTCAGCAGCTATCAACTAACTAAGCACGGATAGCAGTGGCCTTGGGCAAATTTCACTCAAGTGCAATTCCACTTCGTATCAGTCAGAATAGTCTTGGTTTTTCTGTGACAACACACCACTCCCAAATCTCAGTGGGTTAACCCAACACAAGTTTATGTCTTGCTCACGCTACATGCTCCATGGGAATCAGCAAAAACTGTTTGGCACAGCCACTGAAGGACTCCAGCAGATAAAGGCTGTATGAGCTTCAAGCTGCACCTCCTGGCACACGTACCAGGAAGAGATGGTGAAAGGAAAGGTAGGCTGAACAGTCTCAGATATGTCACTTCTGCTCATATTTGATTAGCCAGAATTGATGTCATGGCTTCTTCTAACACAAGGGGTTTGAGAAATACTGTCAGTTGTGCCTGGAAGAGGAATATAGCTAGATATTAGAGTAATTTCCACCACACACCTCAATGACCTGGAACTTTGGGTGATTTTCCAGAGATGATAGAAAATATATGCATTGGTCTCTGCCTCCAGTTCCTGGCACAGAGTTTCTCAATCCCTTGGAAATTCTTGGGTGATAGTAGTATCTTTTGTTCCAATGAGGTGATTCTTGGTGGGCTCCTAGCAGGGGCCTGGTCACCAGAAAGCCAAGCCATGATTAGAAGTTTGGCCCTACTCCCTCTTCTCCAGAATGGGAAGAGGAACTGAAAATGAAGTTACCGATCGATCATGCCTGCATAATGAAGCCTCCATAAAAATCCCAGTAGTATGAGGTTCAGAGAACTTCCAGATTGGTGAACACGTGGAGGTGCCCGGAGAGGGCATGGAGCTCTGTACCCTTCCCTCATACCTTGTCCTGTGCATTTCTTCCATCTGGATGTCCATCTGTATCCTTTTATAATAACCTGGCAAACACTGAGTAAACATTTTTTTCTGAGTTCTATGAGCTGTTCTAGCAAATTAATTGAACACAAAGAGGAGGTTGTGGGAACCTCCAACTTACGGTTGCTTGGTAATAACCTAGACTGTGACTAGAATCTGAAGGATTGGGGCAGTCTGGTGAGACTGAGCCCTTGACCTGTGGGATATAGCTCTATCTCAGGGTAGATAGTGTCGGGATTGAGTTCAATTGTAGGACACCCAGTTGGTGATGCAGAATTGGTTGGTGCAGGAAAACCCACACACATCTCTTGTCACAGGGTTCTAAGTGTAGCAGTAGTGTGAGAATACAGGAGAAACACAGAAAGAGGACTGTTTTTTTCCCAGTACAGAAGCTTTTTTAAAACAGAGAAAAAAATACACACCGGTGTATAAGAGCTGTTTATACACTTTACAGGGACAAGTAGTGAAAGCAAAAATGGACATACCAGAAAACTTTAAAAATTCCACAACCTAAGATTAATGGTGAATCATGGGTAAAAATCCCCTGCTCTGAAATATTGAGAGGAAATTCCGATAGCCAAACAAAATATAACGATGAATCTTGGGTTGAAAAATAAGAATATGAAAAAAAAGAAAGTTTGTGTGTGTGTGTGTGTGTGTGTGTGTGTGTGTGTGTGTGTGTGTAGGAGAATATCACCAAAATGTAAAGCATCTTATTATAAAAAAATGTTTTATTGTCCCAAAGAAAGTATTTTTGCTCAAATGGGTGTATTTATTACCTACAGAATTGACAAGCCCTCTGTGAGTTCTTCAAACCTAGGATCCAGAAGTGAGCTGTCTTTAGAAGTATAAAATATCGTGGCCTACATGATATGGGGCCGAGGGTCAACCTCAAAGCTCTGGGAGTGAATAAGAAGTTCAGATCATGATGTAAGAAAAGAGACAAGATACTGAGCTCAGTGGCTTTTAGTAAATAAAAGATTGGTATACCAAATACCAGCAAACATTCTTTTTAAAATATATATATTTTATTGATTTTTTTACAGAGAGGAAGGGAGAGGGATAGAGAGTTAGAAACATCAATCAGCTGCCTCCTGCACACCCCCTACTTGGGATGTACCCGCAACCAAGGTACATGCCCTTGACCGAAATTGAACCTGGGACCCTTCAGTCTGCAGGCCAACACTCTATCCACTGAGCCAAACCGGTTAGGGCTCAGCAAACCTTCTTCATGCTAATCAATATTAGCAGCTATTAATATGTACTCCAAGTCTCAGTATCTTAACATTTTTTCTTTTTATTGTTGTTGCTTTGTTTTAGTTTTACTAAGGTATAACTGACTAATAAAATTGTAAGAGATTTAAAGTGCACAACATGATAATTTGATATGCATATACGTACACATTGTAAAAGGACTCACACCTAGTTAAAAAATTTCTTTCTCACCTCCCTGCCCAATACAGATTGGGCAGCTCTCCTTGGAGGCTGTACTCCAGAGAGTGATCCAGAGATTTGGGTTATTTCTGTCCTATGCTCTACTACCCCTAGTATTTCCATGAGCTACTCTGTTTGGTCATCACTCAGCCATCAAGTAAAGAGAGAGAGCAAGGAGGGTCACTCAGGATGTTTTATAGACATTCCATTGGCCAGAGTCTAGTCAAATATCACCAATCAAACTGCAAGCAGGATTGAGACAAAAAGAGGAAATGGGATTAAGTGAGCATCTAGCCAACCTTTGCCACATAATGACTACTAATCCATAATTTGGCTCTATTTTAGTTAAAATCATACAACTTCCTAAAATTGTTTAAGCATGTTTTATACTGTAGCTCCTAAAATATATTATTAAAAACTACAGTATTTGAATGTCATTATTAGAATAGCTGATTCTCAATACAACTTATAGAAATGCAGGACTCTTTAGTGGTGTAAATTAAAAAATAATTATTCAAAGTTCAGAATGATTTAGTTTAGCAATTCCATCCTAGCATTTGGAAGATAGCTAAGCCCTTGTTCTTATAATATGCCTTGTGAACCCATTTTTGAAAAGGGCATATAATAGAGAATATAAAGAATGTTTGGGCTGTAAATTCCAAATCTTATTTATAAACTTCTAACACTACACTTATAATCTCAGATCTATTCTAATACTGTATGTCTCTGAACACTTATGAAAGACCCAGTAGAAAATCTATTGACCAATGACAGCTAGTTTTGAATATTTCTGAAATATCCACTCCACATACATACACATCATCATTGTACTTTTTATATTCTTATTTTTCAACCCAAGATTTATCATCTATATTTTGTATAGCTACTAATATTTCCTGTCAATATTCTAGAGCAAGAAATTCAACCCATGATTCACCATTCATTTCTGTGAGTTGTGGAAGCTTTAAAACTTTCTGGTGTGTCCATTTTGCTTTTTTCTCTTTCCCCCTCTTTCTCTTCCCTCGTATAGAATATGTGATAGTTCTGTTTCATTACCCAGCATGTGCTTTTCTCTTTTTTTAAAAAAAATTTCCAATAGCAATGGTAGCATTTTGAAATTTACACTTAAGGGAGACTAATCTATATATGAAACAGATGAGTAAGTATATCTTGGACAAAATAACTTAGAGATGAGAAAGAAAAGTAGGGTAGACATAGGTTTGTGGTTGAGAAAGCATGTCTGTCCAAATGCATTGAAAGCATGGAGAGAGGACCACTGTACAGAAGGATATTATCTACTTGTTACATAAGCAACTGAGAAATCTAGGATGACCCTCAACCTCCTTGGCTGACTAAGTACCAACTAGATGCCTGGAGTTGAAAACAATTGATGCCATTTAGGTAAAAAATAAAGTTGATTCCACTTACTTTACCACCTCATTTATTTGTGGGTCAAAGGATTCATTGAAATGTTCAATTATGCAGTCTTTAAGACAAACAAATAATAAATATGATTCAATAGCAAATGATCATTTTTCATTTGTTTGCAAAGCTTTCTATGGATACTGGCTTTGAAAAAACATCTCAATGTCTAAGGGCACTCTTTATACAAGAAATTAATGTAAACTATAGGTAAATACCAGTGTAGAAATATTAACTATTAACATTATCATGTTTCAAATAACAAGCAAAAAGGAAAACTATAAAAAGAAAAAAGAATAGTTATAGAGGACCCCAACCATGATATCTTAAAGGAAAAAACAGTCCTACTATTTTCAGCTAATACTATTGTTACTTATAAAGCTTTGGTCAATAACAGTCTTTTATATAAAGCATCTTTTTTTTTCTCTGTGAAAGTTTTTTATTTTATGTTTGTCGTGAAATCCATTATATTAATAGTTATTTAAAAGTTGATTTAGCCAGCCAGCATGGTTCAGTGATTGAGTGTCAACCTATGAACCAGGAGGTCATGGTTCAATTCCCACCCAATTGAAGGCTTGATCTCCAGTAGGGGGCATGCAGAAGGCAGCTGATCAATATTTCTACCTCTCTCCATCTCCCTTTCCCTTCTTCTCTAAAAAAATAAAAATAAATAAAAAAAATATTTTTTTAGGTTGATTTACTTTTCTTCTAAAATAAACTCATTTTATACACCATCTTGACACAAATGATGGAGCCCTCCTCAGCTGGAACTGCTGCTGATAAGTCATAATGTGGATCTTGACCTCTGACCACTTTTGGAGAGCGATCAAATCAAGACAAAAAATCTAACCTTGCCAAAGACCACATAGGCAGTTCTTGGCAAAAGTCAGATGAGAAAACAGAGTTCATGAACTCCAAGAGCTGACATTTTTAACCACTGCCTTTGTTCCTTGTTTTAGGAATCCTTTTTGAATTTAAAAAAATAAAAAAGTAGGAAATGCTAGAATTTTCTTTCTTTTTTCCATGGCCAATTTAACAGAGTGATGGAAAGAGCTCTGCACTGGGAATCAGAGACTTAAGACTATTTAAAAAAAACAAAAAACTTCCTATAACTGAACATTTCTATGAATCCTGTGACCCATCACTCAGTTTCAAGAATCTTAAAACTCTTAGTGTATCTTATTTTAACTATATCCCACTGACTTTTTTCCTCCCATGTAATTTTGAAGCAAATCCCAGACATCATACCATTTCATCCATAAATATTTCAGTATATATCTTTAAAAGATGTTTTTTTAAAGTAACCACAACACCATTATCATGTCTAAAACATTTTATATTATTTAATACCATCAAATATACAGGCAGTGTAGGCAGTGTTCAACATTTCCACTGTCTCATAAATATACTAATTTTTAACAGTTTGCTTGAATCAAGATCCAAATAAAATTCACTCTTTATAATTCACTACATGTTTTTTGTGTCTTTTTAAACATTTCTAGGCTCTCCCTCCATTTCTTTATTTTATTTGTAACCTATTTGTTTTAGGAACCAGGATATTTGTCCTGTAGACACTGATTGGGTTTTGCTAATTGCAAACCTGTGGTATTATTGTTTAACACGTTCTTGAATTCGTTGGTTTCAAATTTGTAGTTGAATTGAACAGATTTGAAAAGATTCAGATTTGGTTAACTAATGTCTGTTTATCTCTTATTTTAACATGTTAGCAAATTTAGGTGCTCAATGTCTAGATTCATTAATTCATTAAGGATTGTATAATGCTGGTGTTATAATTCTATTAGTCTGTCTTCATTTATTAGCCAGAATAAAATTTAAAAATTCCCTCATTTACTATATAGCTCTCCAGAAGTGCAGTTCATAAAGCAAAAACAGGATAAATGCTTACTTCATTCTTTTTATTACCAGTTTTCAAAATAATGAGTTATTTTACTAGTATCCAATAATGATGACTAATTAGCTTTTATTTTTTAGTATCATTATGAACCCTTAGGAGGTTATACTCCAGTAAAGGAAACAGATGTACATAAGCAATCATAATACAACATGATTTTGTGTTATAGTAAAAGTAAGCAAATGCTTCTATGGATATCCAGAGATTAGAATACCTAACTCGGCTTTATGGGGTATGGCAAAGGCCTCAAAAAGGTGATAGCATTCGAGTTGACTGCTATGGCATGAAGGTCACCAGGCAGAGAAAATCAAGAACGTGTTGTCCCACAACTAATAGAACCTTCGCAGAGGCCACCTCTGCAAATAGTTTCAAGCTATTTATCTGGTACGAGCGATGGGGTGGTAGGAAATGGATGAAATTCACTAAGTCATGATAAAGGGGGTAAAGAGGAGGAGCCCTATGGTGGAATGGGAACTGGAGGGATAGGATGAAGAGATTAGTTTTTATATGCTGAGTGTGTGATGCCCTTGGAATATCCAGGTAGAAATGTCTAGAAATATGGTCTAAAACTAAGGAAAACCTCCTGTCTGGATAGGTCAATTTAAGATTCACCAACAACTAACACTGAAGTGGGATGAGATCCCTTAAGGAGGGTGGAATAAGAAGAAAAGGGTCACTACAATGAATTTATCACCATATGTAAGGGGTCTGCAGCAGAAGAGAAATCTGTGAGGGATACTGAAAAGCAGCAGAGAAGTAGGAAATAGCATGGAAGCCAAAGGAGAATACACAGAGAGATCCAGGAAAATATTGATTGAAAAGGCTTTTCAGTTAGCCACTGGTGACCTCATCAAAGGCTGTTTCAGTGGGTTGGTGAGGATAGGAGAGCTACATTTCAGTGAATGCAGAATGAGTGAGAGGTGAAGAAATAGAGACAGAAGCGAAATTACTCTTTTCAAAAAGTTTGATGGGGTCTGGAAGTGTGAAAACTCGTTATTATAGATTGTGTCCTATATGTAACATAAAATCCAATCAACCAGTAAATATTTACTGTGAGCTTATTATGTGCAAGCCGTTAGCCAAAGTAGAACTAGTGTAAAAAAGATATTCAAGACATTGTTCTTGCTAGAACAGATACAATTGCGAAGAAAGAAGTATGCAAATTCTTAAATGCATGTTTTTAAAGAAAGCTTTTCAGAAACCCTAAGAAATTGGATTAAATAAGTAATTTAAAAAATATGTTGGCTTTTATTATCTCTTTAAAATTATACAAAGAATGCAGGTGCATGATTCTAAAAAATAAGGAAAGTGTATGTTGCTAAATTAAAGAAATGTAAAATAACTCTGATGTACGAAACAAAAATAATTCAGTGACCAGTATATTTAGAAGTCTTTTGATTAGGCATACAGCACAGTTTTTGTATACATTAAAAGATCAGGTTCAGTCCCTCTGAATATAGAAGGGTAATCAATCACATTATTTTACCAGCCAAAGGTAGGCTAATAAGTGTATATTGATTCAGATAGTGTCTTTAAGTATTACAATAAGTAAATAAGTAAATTCATTCCTAGTGATTCAAGAAAGTCAGCAGGGTCTATGGTCATTATAATTTTCAATTTGGAGGCTTCCTCCTCAGCCTTCCTCCCAACCCCATTAACCTTTAATAAAGACATATCTCATTTAACAAAAGTACCCTCATAGTTCTAGAAGTGTTTTTTTAGACTTTTTAAAAAATAAATTTACTGGAGTAACATTGGTTAATAAAATTATATAGGTTTCAAGTGTACAATTCTATGATACATCATCTGTATATTGCATTGTGTGTTTACCACCCAGGTCAAATCTTCTTCCATCACATACAAATGGCCCCTCTTTATCTTTAACTACCTCCCCCACCTCCCTTCTGGTAACTATCAAACTGTTGTCTGTGTATATGAGTTTTTTATTTGTTCATCTTGTTCATTTGTAGCTTTCAGTTTTATATCCCACATATGAATAAAATCACATCTGACTTATTTCGCTTACCATGATACTCTCAAGATCCATCCATGATTCTGTAAACGGCAGTGTTTCATTTTTTCCTATGGCTGAGCAGTATTCCATTGTATATATGTGACACATCTTCTTTATCCAATTTGGTTGTTTCCATGTCTTGGGCACTGTGAATAATGTTACAATAAACATAAGGTGTATATATTTTTTAGAATAAGTGTTTTCAATTTTTTCCAGTAGACACCCAGGAGAGGGATTGCTGGTTTTTATTGTTGTTGTTGTTTGTTTATCAGCTTTCTAATCAGTGCCTACTTTAGATTCAAGTGGAGAATAACAGTGATCATGAAAAAGGCCACTGGGTTACATAAGTATTCCCTCCCAGCAGCATCCTGAACTATGAGGAGTCTTTTCTTTTGCTGCCTCTCAAGGGAGCACTTTGAAATCCAGGAACCAGGTCTCAACACAAGCAAATCAGAATGAAATGATGGCCAGCACAAAGCAAAAAAAAAAAAAAAATTACATCAAAGTAAGAGGAATCACAGTTGAATGGCACCACCTCATTCTCTGAGGGAACTTTTCCATTTACATTTCATTCTATTGTGCACGGTAGTGTTACAAATAAGTTGTCATGGGTGACAAACAAGAAAGACCTTATATAATCTTGGGTACACCTGTCTTTTCCTTTCCTTCCTCAGACTCGGTCCTGGCCTTGAGTTGCGTGGGTGGATGTAAGGACAGTGTACCATGCTTGGTTCCCACTGAGAGGGTTCTCCATGTGTTCTGGCAGGTGGTTTATACCCGGAGAAAGGTTTAGGGGGAGCCTTTTCCCTCCTACCCATTCCCTAGAGAAAAGAGACATCACTGGATGGTTCTGAGATAGGCCCATGCCCGTGGCTCAGGGCCAATGGCTCTGCAGTTTGATCAGATATGGCCTTCTTGGGCAGCAGAGTAAGCCCTAAATAAGCCTTTCAAATATATTGGTGCAATGAAGTGCAGGTTCGTCTGTGCATTATATAACCTTATTTCCTCCAGTGCCTGAGACCAGATGGCTAAGTAAATAAATTACAACCAAGTCTGTTTCAATGTTTTGACTGCAGAATTTGAGATAATTCCTTTAATCAGCCATCCAAAGAGTTGAGTCTCCTGTGTGTCCTGACCTAGAAGTGGATATCTTTCACCATGACTTTCAGAGTCATTTGGTGATAAGAGATTTTCAGTATCAGTTAATATAAATTCAAGTTTTATTACTGAATTTTCTGGAAATGAGTTAATGAAAACCTCAGGGAACATTTCACTGCAGAAATAACTGATGGTGTGTAAGAATTGTAGAAGAATTTGAGAGAAAAATATAAAGTTATATCATTTTATTTTTTAAATAGAGATTTCAAAATAAGCCAACTTATTAGAAATCAAAATGGAACTTCAAAATTTAAATTGCCAATCCACATATTTTTTTTCAGATAGTCAGATGCTCATCTTCCACATTAAAAAATATCAAATTCTTAGCTAGGGAACTGTTATACTTCTATAATTATTAAGAGCTTATAGACAAAAATGAACTATATTGACTGACTTGAAATTGCTGATAAAAAAAATCCTATAGCTCTAGTAGAGTAAGGAAATATTGATTTTGGATTAACAATTGATGGCCCATTAGAGGCCTTTATTACTGAATTGGTTTGGCTCATGAAAAAGCCATTGAGCTATGATCAGAAACCTTAATGTAAAAAACAATAATCTATTCCAGTGAGTTACAACCTTTATAATCTCATGGCACACACAAACTAATTAATAAAATTCTGAGGCACACCAAAAAATATATTTTTTGCTGCTCTGACAAAAAAATAGGTATAATTGTGATTCTTTCACACCAGAAGGCTATTATCGTGTTGGCTGTTGTCTTTTTCTTTTTTTTTTTTTTTTTTTACAATCTAAGGGAAAAGAGGTCAGTGCTCCTGACTAAATAGTCAGATATTGCATGTTTTAAAAATTCTGAGGCACAATGGTTGAAAATCACTGATTATTTTAGACGAGCTGTTGAAAAACCCAGCTATATATTAAAAACATAAGATGGAGGCATTTAAAATATATAGATGCCCATGCCCCAGCCAGAAATTCTGTTATATAATTGATGTGGGGGCTCTGAGATAATATTTTTCAAAACTACCCCCCCAATCCCTATGCAGGTGTTTTTAATGTACTATCAGGTTAAAAACTCCTGATCTAAATTGTCTAGCTTTTTTATTTTTAATCCTCACCTGAGAATACTTTCTCCTTTGATCTTTCAGAGGGAGTGAAAGTGAGGGAGGAGGGGAGAGACAAAGAAAGTGAGAGAGAGGGAGAAAGACAAAGAGAAACATCTACTTGGTTGCCTCCCACATGCAACCCAGGTACAGGAATCAAACCCAAGACTCTTCGGTGCACACGCCAGGGCTCTAACCACTGAGAACACTGACCAGAGCTAATTGTCTAGCTTTTTAATAATACTGAACTATATTATTTATAAATGATATAAGCAATAAAGAGTGACAGGTACACTTGCAAAATAGTTCTTTTATTACAATTGATTCTAAATCACTATTCTCTGAATTTCCTGGTTTAGAAAATGACAGTTACTAAGTAAACATAAGATAGCATCTACATAGTGTTTACACAAAGTAAAAAAATATATGTAAGTGTATAGATGAACCACAAGATGACCTTTTTATTTTTTCAGTAATTCTATATAATAAAAGTCTAATATGCTAAGTGTCCGGTAGTCCTGTGACTGGTCAACTGTTCAACCAATCAAAGAGTAATATGCTAATGATATGCTAAGGCTGCTCAACCACTTGCTGTGATGTGCACTGACCACCCGGAGGCAGACAGTGGACTGGTCGACCAGTCGCTATAACATGCACTGACCACCAGGGGGAAGACGCTCCAACCAGTAGGTTAGCTTGCTTCTGAGGTCTGGCCAATCTGGACTGAGATAGGCCAGACATGCCCTGGAGCCCTCCCACGGTCCCTCCCCGGTCGTGCACTGGTGGGGTCCCTTGGCCTGGCCTGTGCCCTCTCGCAATCTGGGACCCCTCAAGGGATGTCAGAGAGCCAGTTTAGGCCTGATCCCACAAGCCACTCCCCTTTGGGAGGGCGCCAAATGCAGGGTTCTCAGCTGGTGAGTGCTGCTGTGGCAGCTGGAGCCTCTCCCTGTCGGGACTGATTGGGCATGAGCCCACAGCAGGCACAGTGAGACCAGGATGAGCGGGAGCTGCAGGTAGGAGCTGCAAGCAGTGTTGGACTATGGGTTTCAGCCCAATCCCCGCAGACCACCCAGAGGGGCCCCACCCATGCACGAATTCATGCACTGGGTGTCTAGTGTTGTTTATAAGAGCCTTGGATTGAAATCATAAAATTTTCTATCCAAATACCTCATTGAGGGTAGAAGTTAAGCGACTTCCCAAGGTTCATCTCACTTATGACAGATACTGGTTAGAACCCATGTCCCTAGATTAATGTTTGTTTGTTTTTCAAACATTTCCTCAATTTTTTTAAAAGTAAGTTTATTTGGGGGGAATAATAAAAGAAACCACAATCAATTATAAGAAACTTAAACTTCGGAGGCAATTTGTAGCATATTTGTCAAGACTGTGGACTCTGGAATCACATTAACCTCAGTCTAAGCCCAACCAAGAGGAGAGAGAACAAATGCTGAGAAAGATGTGGAGAAAAGGGAACCTTGCTGTACCTTTGGTGGGAATATAAACTGGTGTAGCCATTACAAAATACAGTATAAAGGCTCCTCAAAAACTTAAAAATACAACTACCGTATAATCCAGCAATCTTACTTCTGAATATATACCCAAAGAAGATGAAATCACCACCTTAAAAATATGTATCTGCATTTCTATTTTTATTGCCACATTTTTCACAATAGCCAAGACATGGAAGTATCCTAAGTGTTATCAATGGACAAGTGGATAAAATGTTCTGTAAAAATACAATGGAATGTTATTCAGCCATAAAAAATAAGGAGATTCTGTCATTTACTATTAACATGGATGACTCTTGATGGCATTATACAAAGGAAATAAGTCAGAGAAAGACAAAATTGTATGATCTCATTTATATGTGAAATCAAAAAACATCTAACTCAGAAACAGAGTAGAATGGTGGTTGCAAGAGACAGAGTAGTGAAGGAAATGGGAAGATGTTGGTAACAAGGTATAAACTTCCAGTTATAGGGTGAATAATTTCTGGGAATCTTATATACAGCATGGGGACTGTAGTTATCAATACTGTATTATATACCTGAAAGATGCTATGATAGTAGAGCTTTAATTTCCTCACTATAACAACAACAGGTGGTAATTATATGAGGTAAAGGATGTGTTAAATAACCTTATTGTGCTAAAGATCTCTCAATATATATGAGTACCAAATCATCACATTGTATACTTTCAACGTATACAGTGTTATGTCAATTATACCTCAATAAAGTTGGAAAACAAACAAATAAGCAAATAATAAAATTATTTACAATGGCCCAATCTCTACATTAGTTCTTCCCCATATATTTAAATGGCTGGCATGCTATAATAGTATCTACACTAATAAAAGAGAATGATGCAAATTGACCATACCTTCATGACACCCACCAGCCAATCAGGTGTGAGTATGCAAATTAACCCAACAAAGATGGTGAGTTAATTTGCATATGCAGGCGCCAAGTGGCTCAGGGTGGGATGCTTGTGTTGTCACCATGGCAACGATGCAGGCATTCTACACCGCCCCAGCAGCTCTGGGCCTCTGGGCAGCATGGGAAGGCAGAAAGGCGTCTCCGGGCCGGAGCGAAGGTGGTGCCAGCAGCCAGGGGAAGGAAAGCCCATTCTTTCATGAATCTTCGTGCCATGGACCTGTAGTATTAAATAAGAAAATATATGTAAATCATATAGATTAGTGCCTCATATATAGTATGCATTCAACAATATCATATCCGTTGCAACTATGATGCATTATATAATATTGCTCAATGAAGCAGGTGGGAGTTGTTGTTTTTCAAATAAGTAAATTGTGTTTACATCTATTTAAGTTTGTATTATGTGAAACATTCTTCCGTAAAGTCCAAACCACTTCATAGTGCATAATTAGTAATACTATAAATGAATCAAGCAGTCAATATATATGCAGAATTGCAAAGAAAGAGGACAACATCTTTATCCTCCAAAAAAACCTATAACTTAGTGAAGAGGGAGGGGGGAAAAAGATGAACTCTGCCAGCCAGCCAAAGTACCAAGCTGATCAACTCACTGAGCTTATATTTCACTTACTCTCCCCATTGTTACTCACTCTGTTCCTCAGATGTAAGCTAGGTAGCATTTGGAGAATTAGAAGAAATAGTATCTGCAGGTTTATTTGACATATTAGCTCAATTTATACTATATTTCTGGGGAAGAAGAATTCATTTAGCCAAGAAAAAGAAACATGTTGATGCCCTTACCCATCAAATACACTGACTTTCTGCCAAATGAATGTGATCCAAGGTTGAACCTTCCAATCAGGAAACCAGCAAAGGATAAGATGACACCAGGCTCATTTTATAGGCTTTGTGTTTAATTAATAGCACTGTCAGAGATTCTAAAAGAAAAAAGTTATACTAAAATGATGTCATCTACTTACAAAAGACTACACTACAGCACCACGACCGTAATATCAAGGTTACAGCTGACAAAACAGACATTGCAGCCCTGAAAAAGAAAATGAATCATCTTCATTCTTTTCCTTAATTACCGTACTTTTACAATCCAAGATTGAAGTTATTTTATGTCATGTTTGTAAAATTTTTCTGCAAATGGGTATAATTGGCTATGACTTCATTGAAGCAAATGAAACTTTCAGATAAAATGGTGACTTTATGATATTCCTGAATTCACTTAACAAATATGTATTGTAAGCCTACTATGAGTGAGGCACTGTGTGTGCGATGGAAAAGAAGACAGGGTCTGTGCCTTCACAGAGTGGGGAAAGGGACAATAAACAAGTCAAAACCCAATAAAATAATGGAGATTATTAATGAAGTACAATGAAGAAAGTAAGCCTGGGACTGTGAAGAGAAAATAAAAAAGGGACCTGCTTTAGATGAGGGGAGCAGGGAAGTCCTCTCTGAAAATGTAACACCCGAGCGGAGACCTCAGTGATGAGGACACAGTTGCATGGAAAGCCTGGGAAAGAGATATATATGCAGAGAGAACTACACATTCAAGTATCCTTGTGCAGAAAAAGCTCTAGTAACCGACAGAAGAGGAGAGGGACTAGTGTGAGGAACAAGAGAGACAGTGGCATGAGGCTTGAGGGAAATTGTATATTTAAGCAGAAAATAATACAACCTGGTGTGTATGTGTGTGTGTGTGTGTGTGTGTGTGCACATGTATTTGATTTTATCTTTTACTAAGAAAAATCCAGATTTCCTACAATAAGTGTGAAATATCAGAGAGGTATCAACATTAGAATGACTCATGTGTAAATAAATTTTCTTATTGGCTTGATTCAGTCTTTGACTATTTGTGTGGCATCCCAAAGTCAGGCAGTTACTGTACTGGCAAAGGAAAATAGAGATGTAGCACAGAGGCTGCCAATAGAAAAATCTAGGAAAGAGACAGCTGAATGTAAGAGTTTTCCAGACTGGTCTAGAAACTTAGATCTAGACTAAGGTGACATCCTGAAAATTTGGTCCCATATTGGAAAGCCACTACATGGCTCTAATCCTTGTAAAGTCACTTACTCTTCCAGGATCTTTCATTACTGGTATAGAAGGATCTAGAATCATAGAAACATGTAATCTCAGGATTAGAAAGAAACCTAGAACAGTTCACCCTGGGAACTTGGTAAATGTAGAGTTTTATTAAAGTGGGGCACGAAATTCTGTACTTCTAACAAGATCCCGGATGGAACTTGACACTTTGAGTAGATTATCAGGCTATTGTATTCAGCTCCTTCTTTGCCCCATCCCTTCCATTATCCAAATTTGAGTCTTCTTAAGCTCAGTGAATCTGTATCTCCTTGTAGATCTCACCATGAAATCCTCCAATGTATAAGATATACATTGAGTATGTAGTTGGGACTCAGTACATTTTTGATTACTAGATCAATGAATGGGTGTTTGGATGAGTGCACACCCATGACCAATATTTATCAGCTTCTGATGAAAAAAAAAACAAACCCTCCCAATTGTAGGATCATCAACTAAGAAAGCATTTTTTGGACCATTCTGGTCTTTGGAAATTCCTGTCTATTCTGAGCCAGTTATCTGTCTGTCTCTATGATTGATAGAGATCTCTAGATCTGTCCTCTGGGGAAACACATGGCAGCCTTCTCTTTTGACACAATCAGGACTGGTATTTGCTTAGTTAACAATAAAAACTCATTTAAAGTAAAGCATCACAGTTTAAAAAGTGACACAATTAAACATTTTATTTTATTTTTAATTTCTTTATTGATTAAGGTATCACATATTTGTCCTTATCCCCCCATTCCTATCCCACACCCCTCCCCACACATGCTCCCACCCCTCTAAACATTTTATTTTAACTTAAAGCATATGAATGCACATTTATTCACCAATCTTCCGTGCAGATGCAAGGCTGGGAATGTGGATCCTTTGATGATCTTTATCAGTTTATGTTGTCTGCCAACATAAACCACACCTATAGTAACACATCAAGCACATGTGAAACCAACTGGAATGAGAGGAAAGCGTACTGAGTGGGAGAAATAAAAACCTGGCTTGGACCAATTTGAAAAGATATGACTCATTCCTAGCACAGGCATTGTGCTGGATAATGTAGAACAAAAGCCACAGAGAGGAAAAAAAAAATCCAGGAGCAATGGCCATACAGCCATGTAGTAGAGATCTCTTTTTATTTATATTAGGTCAAGGTGATTCATTACCTGCATTAAGTGAAGAAAGCACTCATGGTATTTTCAGACTGTCCTACCTATATCACAAGTACTAACCAAAATATAAAAATAATTCCAAAGCTCCTAAAAAGCAGGCCAATATAAAACACATGGTTATCAGTTTTCTTTTCCTCTATTAAAACATTCCAAGATTTACCAATTCATGGAATGCTCAGACACTTCTTTGATTTCCATTTTGAGAATCAATTTCTCTCTGTGTCCAATAAATTGCCCTTAGTTTATTATATAAATTTCATTATATTCTCTAATTAATCTGTTCTAGGATGTCTTTTGCTTGAATTTTTGAATCATCGTTTTCCTTCTGTAATTTTCTGAAGAGTTCACTCATTCATTAATGCTCAACTTAAAATTTAAAGACTGAACAGATATTTTCAAGTATGTATTTGTTCTTAAAATAGTGATATATTTTATTTAATAGATATATCCAAAATGTTCATTCTCACATAAAGAGTTTCAGAATGTCTTATATTTGTACAGTAGAGTGTGCTTTAGCATTCATTACCTTGCTTAAGTTTCAAAGCAACTATGGGAGGTCAGTGGTATTCTTTCTCTTCTAAGAAGGCAAAAAGAAACTCAGAGGTGGTCAGTGTCTTGTAATACATATGGGCCACCCAGTGGGGAAGTGACAGAACCTAGCCTTTTGATTCTTGGGGCCTCCTTTTAAATTTCCTAATTGTATCAACAAAGGCCAGAGAGCAGTAAACGGGGCTTCTCCTTCACTGCGTGGCTCTGTGATGCCCAAATATACTGCCAGATTCAAATAATGTTACTTTTTATTTGAATTAAAGACTCTTCCCACCGTGCCCGTGGCAGTCCCCCCTGGATCTGTTCTCTTGTTTCAACGGTGTTTGGACAGAACAGACCCAGGGGCGTCCCTTCTTCCAGCCTCCCACCACCCTCCAACCTCTTTTCCAGCCACCACCTTCGGAACCACCTCAGCCCTCCTCAGCCTCTGAGACCAGCCAACACCGTTTTCTGTTTGTTTGTTTTTGTTTTCAGCTCAACTCCTTATTGCCCAACAACCATGAGCTCCCAAATGCATCAGAATTATTCCGCCGAGGCGGAGGCTGCCATCAACCGCCTGGTCCCCCAGCCCCTGCGGGCCTCCCACACCTACCTCTCTCTGGGCTTCTATTTTGACCGGGGGGGATGTGGCTCTGGAAGGTGTGGGCCACTTCTTCCTCAAGTCGGCCAAGGACAAGCGGGAGGGCGTCTCTTAAAGACGCAAAACCAGCTCAGCGGCCGCATTCTCTTCCAGGACATGCTGAGGCCGTCCTAAGATGAACCGGGGTAAAACTCAGGACACCATGGAAACTGCTACGGCCGTGGAGAAGAGCCTGAACCGGGTCCTGGTGGATCTGCGTGCCCTGGATCTACCCGCAGACCCTCAGCTCTGTGACTTCCTGGAGAGCCACGTCCTGGGTGAGCAGGTGAAACTCATCAAGAAGATGGACGACACCTGACTCACCTCCGCAGGCTTCGGGCCCCGGGCTGGGCTGGGCTGGGCAAATATCTCTTCGAGAGGCTCATCCTCAAGTACAGCCAGGAGCCTTTGGAGCCCAGAGGCCTTTGAGGGGCCCCTCTGCATTCCCCTGGTGTCTGGCTTTTGCCTGAGCCTCTCCAGAAACCACTAGATTTCCTTATAACCACCCGGGAGCCCTCCTCTACCATGCACTGGACCAAATGGAAACAATGAAGATTTTTGCAACAACAACAGAACTCTCTTCCTTCTTCAAAAAGTTTGTCAAAGAGCTCCTAGATTAAAGTGAAATCAAAGTATTTGGGAAGTCTTTTTTTTAAATTTAGCAAATTGTGCCTTGGCTGGTTTGGTTCAGTGGATAGAGCATCGGCCTGTGGATTAACCTTTTGCACTCGGATGTCGAGTGTGACTCGACACGGTTAGCATCGGTAGCAGCTCGATGAAAAAAGCAAGCGAGTGCAAAGGGTTAAAGGGCCCAGTTTTGGATTCTGGTCAAGGACACACGCCTGGGACACATGCCCGGGTTTCGGGCTCGATCCCCAGAAGTGGGTGTGCAGGAGGCAGCCAATCAATGATTCTCTCTCATCATTGATGTTTCTGTCTCCCTCCCTTCCTCTCTGAAATCAATTAAAAAAAAATATTTTTAAATTTAGCAAGTTAGTTTTAGAATTTGTTGTTGTTGTTAATCCTCACCCGAGGATATTTTTCCTTTGATTTTTAGAAAGAATGGAAGGTAGTGGGGGGGGGGGGGGCGGGCAGAGAGAGATAAACATTGATGTTGGTTGCCTCCTGCATGCGCCCCAACCAGGGCCCAGGATCTAGCCTGCAACCAACGTATGTGCCCTTGATCGGTATCGAACCCGACACCCTTCAGTCCTGGGACCAGCTCTTCATCCACTGAGCCAACCTGCTAGTGCTTACAATTCTATAATAAACCTGGAGGTAATTCTAGATCATATTCACAGTGTGTTGAAAGCAGGATTGAAAATCCCTGTCTGATGTTGATTTAGCTTTGGGGATTGGCATCATTACTGGTTTATGGTAAGTAATTATCTCTTCATTTTGTGACAGCAGAATACACTTTAAAAATTAAAAGGCTATTTAAAAAGTAAACTACAGTACACATTTTTACCTAGGTCAGTGAATAAATATAGGTAGATTGCAAATTTAAAAAATATTTTTAGCAACCCTGAATCATACTCTGATTTGAATAAATCTTTTGTAACAACTTTAATGACCTTTCTTAACATTCAAGGTGGGAAGTTCAAAATTTGGAGGGGAAAATGCAAAAGCAATCCTATGAATCATTTAGCATGAATTTGGTTTAAATTTATTCTACCTGAGAGCTGTTTCATTATTAATATAGGCCAAAAAGCTGGTCCTAGCTTCAGACCTTTTTATTTATAAAGAATATTTCTCGTGCCCTGGGCGGTGGCTCAGTTGATTACAGCAGCATCCCGAAAAGCCAAGGTGGTTCGATCTCGGGTCAGGGTACATACAAGAAGCAAACAATGAATACATAAACAAGTGGAACAGCAAATCAATGTGTGTGGGGTTTTTTCTCTCTGTATCTCCCTTCCTCTCGCTCTCTAAAAATAATCATTCAATTAAAAAATATTTAAGACTATTGTTTGTATTTTTGTTTTTAAGAAAAATATAATTTCTAATTATATACATAATCCCTGCAGAAATAATTCAACCATCAATTTCTTTTTTGAACTCCAAATAAAAAGTGAAATAAGAAAAGCCTGAGAAATTCATGTTTCACCAAAAGCTTTTAGGTTCCTCTCTCAGTCACTATATATGCCATTTCCTCTGTTAGATGGACATACTTGGTGAGATTTTTATGACTCATATGACTTTTGTCTTGATTAAGATGACCTCTGGCACTATACCCCCCAAAACAATAAGCATAAACTGAGATGGTCCTAAATTTCTTTTAAAAAGAACACACCGTTTATGGTTGACTAAAGATCTACATCTACCATCATTTTCATGAGGTTTCTTTATTTGTCATACACATTCAGAACTTGTCTTTCTGTTTTACTTATATTGCTACAGATCAAGTCTCACCTCCATCTTTACTCCTTACTCCACCAATGGTGTCTGCCATCTGGGGGTTCAAAGTTGACTTGTTTAAAAGGTTGATGGCCTACAAAATATATCCACTCATGTTTAACTGTAAGACAACAAAAACCTATGAGGAATATTGTAATCTTTAAACTATAATTAGATCTGCTTCAATTTTCTAAGCTCACAGATTTGTATTACAGCGATCCTAATTAAACAGAATGAGAGTACATGCCATTTCCAGGTCTAAATGAGAGTACAAGAAAAAAGATGATGTAGATATTGGTGGCACTTCATTTAGGCCTCTTTGGCTAACACTGGAAAGTAAGCGGTCTCTCTCTGATACTGAAGTCTCAGGTACTCAGTGGCATGGTGCTGTATGCTGGTTTCCTGTGACACCACAAATGGAAAATGGCAAGGAGAGAACTCTAGGAGTAAAAATGAGATTTCAGTTAGAAGACTCTTACTTTGTTCAAGTAGAAATGATGGTGACTTAGTTTAGGGTGTTATGGTAATGGTGGTGATCAGTGTGATAAAGATGGAAAAGAGTGAAAGAATTTGGGATAGATTTTGGAGGAGAATTAATAAAAAGGTACTCATGAATTAGATATAGGGATTGAAGAAAAGGAGAAATCAAGGACATTTTTAAAAAAATATATTTTATTGATTTTTTACAGAGAGGAAGGGAGAGGGATAGAGAGTTAGAAACATCGATCAGCTGCCTCCTACACACCTCCCACTGAGGATGTGCCCACAACCAAGGTACATGCCCTTGACCGGAATCGAACCTGGAACCCCTCAGTCTGCAGACCGACACTCTATCCACTGAGCCAAACGGGTTAGGGCTCGAGGACATTCTTTAACTCATTTGCCTCAGCTGCTGATTGTTAGTGTTGGTGGGTAACATATATTAAGATTGAGACTAATAGTTTGGCTGGTGTGGTTCAATGGATTGGGCATCGTCCCATACACCAAGAGGTCACAGGTTTGATTCCTGGTCAGGTGACATACTGGGTTTTGGGCTTGATCCCCAATAAGGAGCATGCAGCAGGCCGCCAATCAAAGATTCTCTCTCGTCATTGATGTTTTTCTCTCTCACTCTCTCTAAAATCAATTAAAAAATATATATATTAAAAATACTTTGTTGTAAAAAAAAAAAAAGATTGAGTGGAACAGGCTTTGAGTAGTTGAGGGGTGAGTTCTGTTTTAGACATGACATAGTGCTACCTAGTTGCCTAGTAGCCATCCAACTGGGCATTAGAGTTGGAATTTGGTGGCGGGGAGTCAGATATTTATCCTTCTCAGCAGCCATTCATATCCTTTGACATAAGGTGTTGCCATGGCATGCTGGCTCTGGCAGCACTGAGATAGCAGGTAGGAGAGAAGAGTTTCCCACACATGAGTGCTTGAAGTATCGGCGCCACAGTTGATCTTTCCCATTGCTGGCTGTGCCCATCTGCCTTTAAATTACACAACGACTTTAACTCTTGGCTTGGAATTCTGAGGGTTGATAACAGCTTCAGAGGGTGGGGGAGGCAACCAGATGGTCCACCCAACGGTCTCCACTTCAGGCTTTGGGTGCTGTGCACCTGTTCTTGGGCGATTTGGATTTTCCACGTGGAATCTCTCTTAGCCGTCGTGGTATTTCCCTTCCTGTGGTGGAAGGTGAAGAGAGCTGTCAGACCTTTCTCACCGCACATGTTTGATTCATGGTATTTTAAATTACTGGAATTCACACATTACACATTAGGTGACTCCTCCTCCAAGATGGCCCCCAATGGTTCTCACCTCCTTGTATTTATGTCTTTGTGCAGTCTCCTGCCACAGTGAATCAGGGATGGGGGCTGATGTGAATTACCAATAGATGAAGATGGGTGACTGCTAAGGCTAGGTCCTAATGAGACTGCAGCTTCACCTTGTTCTCTTGTATTGCTCACTCTGGGGGAAGCCAACTAACCTATTCTGAGAACACCAACTGGCCTTGGAGCGCTCGTGTGAAAAGAGCTGCGGTCTCGCACCAGCAGCGAGCACTGCCTTGCCAGCTCTGTGAGTGCGTCCCTTGGAAGTGGGTACTCCAGGCTCAGAGAACCTTCACAGCCTTCTGCTGACATCTGACTACAACCTCTTGAGAAGCCCCAGGCCAGAACCGCCTGTCCAAATTGCTCTAGAATTCCTAACCCAGAGAAACTGCGAAAGATAATACGCAATTATTATTTTAAGTATTGGGGTGATTTGTTATGCAACAATAGGTAACATCCAATTTGTCTTTAAAAAGACAGCATCGTTGTTGTTATGAACAACCTTATGACTCGAACTTCCATTTTGCGGTATTAAAAACATGGAAAATAAATGTACTGTGAGTTTTCCAGAAGAGAAACAGTCAAACAATCAACTCACAGACTCTTGAATTCTAAGCTCCATGCTAAGGAATGGATACAGCGGAAGTTGTGATTAATTGTGGAGAAAGAAGCCACATAACCTAAATGTGTTAAATTGTGGTGGTTTAGAAACTCAGCCTGCCTGACAAAAGAAAGCACAAAACTATGTTGGGTCTTTTGTTTTTATGTCATAAATAATTCCAAAGCTCAGAGGAAGGAACTCTGGTGTTTCCTTTATACCAAAGCAGACTAGGCTGTGCCCTTTTATCTGAGAATAGAAAGTTATGAGATTTTTGAATTCTGAGTATCAGTCAGAATTTTTCACAGCAAGTACCTCCCAAGATGTAATTTCTAACCAAAACTTGCCAAAATGTAAGTGTTTTCGTTTTATTTTATTTTATTTTATTTTTTTCTGGAAACTTGTCTACCTTTAACAGAATTCGTTAAATCATAAACTTATTTTCTGTGCAAGTACTTCCAAAACTTAAAATGTTACATTCTGCTGTACTAGTCTGACTGCACTGTTGTTAACAATTGGGGTCCCTTCTTACCCACAATGGAGCGTCTAAATGGATCAACACTGACAAGCCTGTACAATTTTAATCAGTTTCAAGTTGATTTTGCATCCATTATCGGAGTCTTAAAAACCACGCTGTAGGTTTTAACAGATCCCATTTAACAGATAAGAAAACTGAGACCCAGAGAGGTTACTCACCAGCCTCATTTCCTTGAACAATTTACCAAGTTACTTTACCTCTCTGAGAAATGCGTGGGTTGCACTGTTATCTGAAGTGTCTTCGGTCCTGAAATTCCTTTATTCCGAGAGACTTCAACCAGACCAAGCCAGTGTGTGAGACACGAAAAGCACAGACTCAGCGTTAGATCATCTGAATCTTTGTTCTACAATTTTGCTGACTTTAAATACTTGGGGGGAATCATTTAAACTTTCCCAGTCTCGGTAGCCTTGTCCATAAAAGGGAGTTAACAAGAAATACCTGATAGAATTATTTTACAGGCCAAATGAAATAAAATATCTAAGTCACTTACTTTCTCTAGAAATTTGCTCTAATTACTCTCCCTGCATCCCGGGTTCCCATGCATAAAATACGGAAGGAAGCAAGTTCACTTTTGGTAAAATACATGCTGTGATGCATCCCCTTCAGGACTCTAGCACTCATTCCCCAGCTGCCTGGGGTTTGCCAGGTAACAAGTCTCATCCTAGTCCCTCTAGAGCAGCGATTTTCAACCTTTTTCATTTCACGGTACACATAAAGTAATTACTAAAATTCTGCGGCACACCAAAGATTACTTTTTTTTTTTTTTTGCTGATCTGACACCTGTCCCCCCCCCCCCCCCCCCCAAAAAAAATGGTATGATATTGATTTAGTCACACCGGACAGCTATTGTTGTCATTTTTTTAATTTGACAATATTTGGGAAAAGAGGTCAGTGCCCCTAACTAAATAGTCAGGTATAGCATGCTTTAAAAATTCTTGCTGTACACCAGTGTGCCTCTTGCTCACGGGGTTGAAAATCCCTGCTCTGGAGAACTGCTTGCAGCTGAAAACAGCTGCCTCCTCCGAGGTCATGTCCCCTTCCCAGGAAGCGGCTCATATTCTCTGACTGTCGATTCAGGGCTATGAAGGACTGGCCCTCTTGCTTCAACCTGGGGGAAATATGAGGGGCTAAGCCAACTCCCATGCTCTTTGTGAGATTGGCTGAGCCCCCTGTTAGAATGCTTCTCAGTCCAACCTCTCGCTGCCCAGTCTTGTTTCCTTCACCCCCTCGCAGATGCCCTTCCTAAGAGCACTCACCCCCAGAATCTTTCCATCTTAGAGTCGGGTTTCTGGGAACTCGACCAGCACATTGTAACATGATGATAGTGAGATCACAGATAAGGACGTTATCGGCAATGTTGGATACCATTTACTATAGCATAATGAGGGTTATCTAGAAAATATTGAACCGATGTATTTTTTTATTCCTCCTATAAATTGTGTTCCTCTGTAGCCAGCCATTCTAGCATTATGGCCGCAGGGAAGAGAAAGGGCAAATGTCACCTGCACAGTAGGGTATGATGTAAGAGCAGCACCTCACAGCCAAAAAGAGGAAGCTTAGGGAAAGTTTCAGTTTAAGGAGGGGAAAGGAGAGACGAAAGGAAGAGATTAGGGGAGGAGGTCGGATGCTGGTGTCCACACTACCCGTCTTGGCGTGGTCTCTGTGGGGAGGTGGTAGGAACATTCAGGTAGGTTCAAGGTGAGAGTGAGAACTTTTGAGCTACTAGCTCCTCCTCTGGGAATAGGCAGAGGGAAGCTGCAAGATAGCACTGTGTAGCTTAGTTGTGATGGCCCACCATTGGCAGAAATGAGCCCCTTTTCCCAGACCTGCCTGCGGCTGGTGGAAAGAAGGCAATTTTAAGCATGTCCTCCCCCTGCCTCAGCCTCAGCCAGGGGAGGACAGAACCCTGAGGAGAGGGGCAGGCTGGCAGAAGGCCCTGAGTTGGGAAGAGGAGGAAGGAACTCTGCAAGACCGTCAAAGCAGGAAAGCTGCTGAAAATATGACAGTCTGACTTCAGGGAGAAATGTTGATGAGATAATGCCAGTCTGGAAGAGGGTTTGAAAACTGCACAGTCGTCTGGGAGACAGAAAAAAAATCACTGCCCATTGGAGTGTAGAAATCAATGTTTTTCTTTTGAAAGTAATTATTAAAAGCATAGAATTTTTTGCTTTGTGGCCTGCTTATGTTCTATGTTCCACAGATATTTAGTTCAAATCCTGTTCACTTTCAACAGCATTGAGGCCCTGGCCTTGCTGTGTTCTAGTAGACAATGTATTCCTTATTTATAGCTCCGATGGCGTTAGTTTTCTGGAAACGCTGTATCAAATTTTGCCATCTGTTGCATCTCAGGGGAAGTTTAGCAGAACCCATCATTATAGATACAGAAATTATGACTTGTTGACATTTCCACTGTACGCTCTAATTTTGTATTGTTTATGCATAACTATGGTTTTACTTTACATTGGGCTGAAAACTGGTAGAATTTCAGACAGTCTTTGTGAAAACTAACTTAGACTCCATATGTACTTCAGAAACTTTTTAGTAAGAGCCTGTGAAAAAATTATAATCTGCTTTTATAACTAAAAAACTTAGTTTAAGTATAAATTAAGCTGTTGGTTGATGTAATCAGATTATGTTGCTTTAAAAACTGAACTTGTGGAAACTTAGATTTTAAAAATAATTACTTATGTTCACTTTGAATCATTTAAATATAATTAGAATATTAGTTGAGAATGTTAGAATGCATGTTTGCTTTCTATGATTTATACCATTTAATTGAAGGCCTAAGAGAATAATAGAATGTATAAAATGAACTGTGGCCAACATTCAGTGTTTTTTACTAATTGTATTAAGTAAAACAATTTGAGTGCTTATTTAATGAATAAGTTAATGAACCATACGTGGTTCTCTAATAAATCATTAGACAAAATATGCCTTTCATTTATAATTGTGTTAATATTTTCTCAAGGAATAAAGACGTCCTGTCATAAAAGAAAAGACTAAATAGTTAAATGCCCTAATATTCAGAATCATAACAATGCCTTTCTAAATCATTTTACTTGTTATGTTACTTACACTCTAAAAGTTTTATCTAACTGAAGTGGTAGTTCAAAATAATTTTTAGAGAAGTTAGGATGGCATAGATTCTCTTCCTCTGATTGAACCCTGATGTAAGGCTTTTCATAATACTTATACGGATTTAACCTGATTCACTGTTTCTTGAATTTCATACTTTTAAAACTTAAATGAATATATACAAATTCACTATTTAGTAGTTTTATTTTTGTTTAAACATGCTGATGTAATTTAATAAGACAATGATTTTTAAAGATTACTTTCTCAGCTCTTGTTTTCAAAATCCTGACCATATTATTATTTGTCAACTGCTATGGAAAGTCCATACTTGACAAACTGGGAAAAAGTAGTAATTTGTGATGCTAATATGTCAATTTATTGATAATAAAAACAGTAAAATATTTGTCTTTATAGAATCATAAAATAACTTGTCAAGCCCTTAATATAGGGCAAATTTTGTATCTAGTGGTAGGCCAGGATGTGGAAAGCAGCTTATTATAATTGCCTGAAATGATCTCTCCCCATATAGTAAAACAAAAATCTAATAGTCACATTCATGATTTTTAGATTATCTATTAAGTTTATTACTAAGTTATTTTATTAAAAGAAAGAGATATATTGAGGAGAGGTTATTTTTACTGTGGGATTTTTAATATGATATATTTCTGAAATGTAAACATACATTTTTAATGCATATTTAAGTAACAGTAAAGGAAATAAATCAAAGCAATGAAAAAAATGTAGTAAAGTTCATATTATCAAATTGAACCATTTGGGTGGTCTTGACATGTACTTTTGGTTAAATGTAAACTTCAATACAGTAATTCTTAATGTACAATTTTCATTTAAAATATGCCTCTGAGATTTTTAAAAAATGCACATATATGCATAGAAAAAATATAGCTAGACTGTACTCCAAAATGTTAAACAAGTTTTCTCCTCAACATAATTGGTTTTTATTGCCTTTTCTGTATTTTTTATTTTCCAAATTTTCTATAATGAACGTATTAATTTTTGAGTCAGAAAAAAAAAAAAACAGTGAATGCTAACGAGGAGCTTGAGCGGAATGACCATCTGATTGTATTGGTAAAAATTATCGTTAAGATGAAGACCGAAAAACAGGCAAGGGGAGACCGTGGAGCCTGACATGCCATGGCAGAAGGATGGAATCTTATTAGAGAGTTGAAGGAGATCTAGTGAAAGATGTGCGTCTGCAAGATCACTTTAGGTACAGCGTGAAGAATGGCTTAAAAGGGAATGGTGGGCACAAAGTCCACAGAGGCAGTTATAAAAATCTGAAGGAAAAATTATGAAGTCTTTCTTTATATCGAGACACAAACTTCATGCACCTTCTCAGATCCCCTGAATGCCTCCCCCTCCTCCTTTTCTCTCTCTCTGGGTCAGAAATTCATCAGTGCCAAGTTGCTGCTTTGCTTTTGAAGTTGTATGGAGTACCACACTATGGACATGAGATCTGCCTTCCTGAGAGCCACCGCGTGGCCATATGTTACAACCGAGAAGTTTGGGGGCATTTAGCTCTCTGTGAGATAAACCTTCACCAGCAGCAAATGAAGCCAAAGGAGACGTCAGCAGATACATTTCTCCTCCTTTCTCTCTGTTGTGGATGATTCTGAGATGTAGTTCCTCCTTGAAAGCCTTTCGGAGCAGTCCCATGCTTGTTGAGTGATCTGTTGTGCCATTGCACAACAGGACCACTGTGGTAACACAGGGCATCTCACTAAGTCACATCTATCCTTGCCTCATTCCCTTCCCACCACCGGGCTGGTGGCACCTCCCAAACAGAGTGCCTCATCCTCTGCTTTCTACAGCAGCTGGGCTTAGCCCCTCTTTACCAGTGTAGTGACGGGGGCGGGAGGGGGTGAGTGGAGAGAAGGACAACAATTAAAGGGGTCACACACTATTGTGTTGCATTGAGGATTCAAACTCATTTCCCAACTGCCTTACATTTGAGGGTCATGCTGTTCAGACTATCAGCATTTTTAAACACCCAGTATGACACATTGATCAGATTCATGTCTCTCATCTTATGTTTATTTCAATACATACACTTTCTGAGTAAATGATAAACAGAATTATCACGCTATTTACATTGTTTTTTTCTCTCTCCATTTTTCTCCTTTTACTCCCCTCCCCCATTGATTGAATGTAGTTTGAATCATATATTTATATGCATGCAGGATTACACTCCTTTCCAATAGCCAATATCCATCTTGGAGCAGGAGCCAATCAGGAATAAGCTCATGAGATTTTCTTGGGTTTACACTAAAGGATACCTTGTTTCCCCATTGCTTTTCCAGGTGGAGACTCTTTTTACACTTCCACTTAGCAATAACTTTATTATGTGCCTTTTATAAGACAAGCACTGTTTTAGACTGGAGACCTTTTGTTGAACAAGATCGACCAAATCCTTACCCTAGAAGAGCCTATATTCTAGAGGTGAGACAACAATCTAGTAAAATTTTAAGAGATTTGATAAAAGATATGATAATAAACCAGGGCAATTAGCTAGAGAATAGCTATGGGCATGATGCATCTATATTAGATAAGATAATCAGGGGTTCTTTCTGAGGTAACATTTGGGCAGATACTTGAATAAATTAAGGTAAACCATGAAAAGATCTCAGGGTTGAAGGCAGGGCAAACAGAAAATGCAAAGACCCCAAATAAGAGTCTTCTTAACATCTATGTTAGGACATCGAGAAGGATGGTGTGACTAAAGAGGAATAAACAAGGGAGAAAGTGACAGAGGATGAGGTGAGAGAATTAGGCGTTAAATCATATGGGCCATAGTTAGGAGTACGGGTTTTATTCCAAGTGTTGATGGGAGACTCCTAGAGGATTTTGAACAGGAGTCCTTTTATCTTTTAAAAGGACAACTTTGGCTGCTGTGTGGAGAGTGAAATGTCGGGTGGAGTGGAAGCAGGAAGAATAATTAGAAGATTATTGCATTAGGTTTGCCAAAATATAATGATGCTTGGACTAGTTGCTAGTGTAGAAAGTAGTATGAGGGGGTGGAGTTTGTGACATATCTGTATCTAGATTATATCCACACCTATAAATTAGAGTTGACAGGAGTGACTGATAGATTGGACGTGGAGCATGAGGGAGAGGAATCTCGGGTGATGGAAAGGAGGGAGCCGCATTATTGTTTGGCAAATATTTCTCAGGGAAGATGATGAGGGGAAATTTCATGGGAGACATTTTAAGGTAAAATGGGATTAGGGTCCTGACCACAAGGACCACCATCCTACTCCTTCTTTCTTGGGGGACTTTCTAGTTAACATGACAAGGAGGCCCACAAGAGGTCACACTTCTCTCATCCAGTCAGAATCAAGGGCAGCTTCCGTTTCAGCCCCCTCTTCGGAAAAGTCAGACCAGTCATGCCCAGAAGAAGAAACTTCTACCTTTTTTGCAGGTGGTGGGAAAACTTCCCAAAGGAGGGACCTGTGTATATATAGCATCTATGCTGGATATGCTATATATAAATACAAATGTACCTTATGTATTAAAGTATGTATACCAATGCTTATGAGATGAATAGATCCACTGTATGCACAGAATATGTTAGCATTTACCTGGTTATAAGTACTTTACCTTGCTGTATACAGGTGACTCTTGAACAACACTGGTTCAAACAGCATGGGTCCATTTATATGCTGATTCCTTTTCAATAAATACAGTGGGACCTTCCTCTTAGCGGGGTTTGCCTCTGAGGATTCAACCAACCCCTGATGGAAATAAGTATTTTCTCATTCCCAACCAGGGGTCAAAATGCTGTTTTCAACCTGAGCATAGCAGGTTGGTTGAATCTGCATTGGGAAGGGATGACTGAAGAGTCAAAAGTTATACACAGATTTTTCTCTCTGTGAGAAAGTGTCCACGCCACTAACCTTTGCGTGGTTCAGGGGTCAACTGTAGTTCAGTACTGGTCTGAGTTCCCGCGCTATCCTCATCACCCAGTGATGGTCATTCTCCATCCCAAAGCTTCTCAAAGTCCCTTTCTTACCCCTGCAGGCCCTGGTATACAAAGGAAATATCTCCTGGATACAACAACCTTTAGAAACCAAAGTGTGTCAGTGAAGGAAGGAAAAGCCAGTCTAACCCCTCCCCCCGCTCAACACACACACTTTAAAGTGGGAGACACTGAACCTGGAGAATATAAGACTCACAAGGAAGTTCCAGCAGCTCCCTGTGTACACAATAGCCTCGACTCTTTCAGAATTATATTTTAAACTATTTGTAAACTAAACTAGTTCTAAGTTCCCACATTTCCATGTGATACGGAGGCTGCCCTAATCAGATTCCTCTATCCTTATTTAGCCAAGGGAGAAGGCGATGTGCAGAACAAAGAAGAGGAGGTGTATAATGGGGGAACCCACAAGTCAAATTCCTTTTATAAAAACAAGTTACATTATGAGGAAAGCCTATGCATCATTACCATTTCATCCAATTTAATCTCATTAGACTGAAAACTCTACCAGGGTATCTAGATTAGGAGATGCGACCAGGGCTGCAGGTTTTACTTGTTCAACAAGATGTAAAAACTCACACTCTTAAAAGCGGTGAACTCTGGGGGCGGTCTTGTCCATCTGCCCATGCCCACAACTTGTATGTCAGTGGCAAACAGAGGTTACTCTCATTGATAGTAATAATGATTAATTGAGTTTTTGCTATGCACTGGGCTTTGTGTTAAGAACTTGATTTGCACAATCTCACGAATCCTTGATCCTTATACCACACGATGCCATAGGTACAGCTACATTTTTTAAAATGGTGAAACGGAGGCACCAAGCGCCAAAAAGTAGAGTTAACTTGCCACAGGTCACAGACATAACGACAGAAGAGCTAGTATTTGAACACTGAGCACTCAACACCCAGAATTCTTGTTGCTGTTCTCAATGAAGCCCCGCAGTCTTTGGGAAACACCCGAGATCGTTCAGTTTCAGCTGGTGACTAACGTGGTGTCAGACCTCATTCACGCACGTTGCCCCTATAACGGGGCGGGAGGAAGATTTCCCTTAAGTTGAAGAAAGCTGTAAATAGAGTTTCTTATTTTACTTTTGGTGGAGAATATGTGATGAAAAGGGGAGAACGCCTTTTAACATTTCCTGTCGTGGTTTTTCTTTTCTTTTTTTTTCTTTAAAGATATTTCCCCTTCCGGTTCTCCAAATTGTCACAAAACATTTGCGTAACGACCTGGTGCTGACACGCTTAGATGGAACTCTAAGGACAACTTGGATGAAGGTCAACTTTTAAGTAATGAAAAGCGTCCAGGAGACGCAGGCTCCTCGGTAAACACGGCCGCGTAGCGAGACGTCCAACGCCCGCGTGCAAACCGCCCCGGGGCGCGCCCACCCGAGCTCCGCAGGCTCTCCGACCAGACCAAGGTTTGGGGAAAAGTCTGGAGAGCACATGTCGCTCCTCTCCCTCCCGGTTCAGGGCCAGGTGAGGAGAGAAGGAAAGGCGAGCAAGGCCCCGTCGGGATACGCGGTGACGACCCTTCTGGTCGCCCCAATTAAGCGCAGAGAACGCGGGGGGCGCAGAGCTCCTCGGCGCAGGGCAAAGGGAGAGGAGGCAGGGGGAATCCCGCCCTCAGCTCCCCTCCCCCGGCAGGATCGGCGCGCCCCTCCCCCGCAGGAAACGTGCCCGCCTGCCCCCGCCCCCCCTCACTACCTCCGGGGCATTTGGGTTGTAAAATCCCACCGAGTGGGACGGACTCTGCGGCGGGGCGGGGCGGGGCGCGGCGGGGCGCGGCGAGGCACTGACCAGGTCCTGGCCACCCCCTCCCCCGCACCCAACCGCCTCTCCGCGCACTCTCCCTGCCCCTTCTCCAGCCTTGCGGTGCGATCACATCACCCCTCCCCCAGGCCCCCCCTGGGCTTCAGCACTCCCACCCCCGCCAAACCCCGCCAAACCCCGCCAAACCCCGCCAAACCCCGCGCCGGCTGGCCTATCTCGCGCTCCGGGGTGATCTCCCCAGTCTAGACCCCCGAAGCCCGGGCTACAGGGCGGAGCCACCACGGCGGCAGCCCCGCCCGTCGATTTCTTGGACTCCCCTGGCCCCCTGAACATCTGGGTGTGCGGGGGTTAGCGTCCCATCTGTGGCTCCCGGGCAGCCAGATGTGCGCGCTCCTCCCTCCGCCCTGGCCTGGAGGCCGGCGGGTCTGAGCGGGCGCGTGGGAGGGGCTGGGCGGTCTCCCCGGGAGCCGGCTTCAGCGCGGGCGGAACCTCAGCCCCCAGGGCGCCCCGCCTCGGCCTCCCAGCGCTCCGGGACGCCCCGCCCAGACGAAAAGTTTCCAGCCCAGCCCCGGCCCCGCGGCCCCACAGCCCGAGGAACCTCTCAAACCAGCAGGGAAAAGAGAGCAAGGGCTGGGGGACTCCCCTATGTTATGACCGGGCGACCCGCGTCCTGGCCGTGGGATCCCACGGGTGCAGCCGGCAAACCCCGTGTGTGCGGTTGTATTTGGGGCTTGCCCTGAAGTGCTCTTTGACCGGTTACGGATTCCTTTTTTTTTTTTTTTTTTGAAGTTGGAGGTCGTATTCCAACCGGTACAGGCAGTTCAGGACGGGAGGAAAGCCAAGCGAACCCTGTGACTCAACCCCCTTGGAATGTGCCTGGAATCGTAATGGGGACTTGAAAGGTTTTTATGGCCGCGGTGGGGGGAGACGAGGCTCCTGCGCCTGCACTTGGCGGCCGGCCGAGGGGGGCAGTGTTGCCTTTTTCAGTGCTGCCGCGCGGGCAAGCCGTGGACAAAAATAGTCGGAGCATCTGGTTTAAATCAACCAAAAAGCACTTCTATCAGCTTAACCCACGCCCCGCGGAACTGACAGAACAGGACAAGCCAGATATATGCACAGTACCCCTTTAACACTCCTGCATGAGCTAGCCCCAATCCCATTTTACCGCCGGCATTTCCAAGCGTCCTAACGTACAACTGCCGTTACTTTATATATGTTGCAAATTAAACTTCCTTTTCTGAGGCTGTGTGTGGGCTTGTTGCTCGAGCATTTGCATTTGCAAGCAACGCTCTGAATATGTTATCCTTTTTGAAAAAATGGATGTTGAAGCGAGAAGCTCTAGAATAGGTTTATTTTTTTTTTAAAGTGAGGCTAACATATGGACTGCTTATACTATTAAATATATAGTCGCATTTCCCTCCCTTAACGCCCTACTCAGAATTCCAAAGGCAAGTTGGAACAAAAGGAAAACGTGTCTTAGTGTAAAGAGAGAACTTGTGCCAAGAATTACAGTCACAGGGTAAATAACCTTGTTTTCTCCTTCATCCGTGGCCGCTACCAAACCCCGCTCTTGGAAGGTGGCCAACCGTCTGTCTGGTGGAGGGTGCTGCTAATTAGAGAGAGCCCATAAACCTCCCTGTCGAAGAGGGCATATGACCTTCCTTTCGAGTCTAAACAATAAAGCTGGCGAAGTGCAGGCTGCACTTCACGCTGGCTGCCCTGCGGATTCCCTAAATAGGAACAGGATGAAGGCCAGGCTTTAGAGGTTACCATAGCTCTGCTCTCACACTTTGAGGAATGGGTCACTCGGCTTCCCAGTATAACTTGTTTCAATTACTCTATACAGTCTTTTTAGAGGAGAGCAGCTCGCAGAGAGGACTCATTGTCTAACCTAAATGAGGAAGCAATTACTTGCTGCAGTCCAACTTGCTTTGAGACTGTCGGGTCAAATATCAACCAGATCTCCTGTAACTGGACTTTGCACTTTGGAAGATACATCTTTTTTTTTTTCTGACCATTTTATTTCCCCCTGCTTTTCTGGAACTCTTTATTTTCTATTAAGGTTACAAAGTTGTCATTCCCTCCCCCTCTTCAGCCTTCAAAGCTTTTGTTAATTTTAGAATTTGTTACTGCAAGGTAAAGACTACAACCTCTTCTGTACATTGTTTACTGTTACATATTCAAAAATGTATTATTATTTTTTTATAGGCATCGTCTCAGGATATAGCAAAATAGTCCCCCAAGTCTTCCCTTTTTTGTCTAATTTATCTCCCTGGGAGCCCCCTGCAAGTTTTAATTTTACACTGTTGTAAACTATAAATAATCCAGTTCCACTTCCTAGAACATGTGGAAACTGTAGCCCATTATATATCCTAACTGTACTTGCTTTCAACTTAAAAAAGACAATAAAGTCCATCCCCAGTGTAAAAAGGCATTTGGCCCTTTTTGTGTGTTTTTATTAGTTAAGACCCAGTGTGGAGCAACACAGGAGAATTCTTCTTCTTGTCAACAGAGCACATAAAAGGGTTTACGAGGTGTGGTTGAAGAGAGGAAGTCGTGGAGCAAATGTTGGTGGGGAGGTGAGGAAGGAAGGAAAGCACTTCCGGAGAGGATACTCCTCCTGTTGAAGCTACATCCTCTCTTCAAATCTCTATTTATCTTGGCCAGTAATTGATAATGGTCTTTATTTTTCCTATTTTAAAAAGCATCCTTTCCTTACTGAAGTTACTCTTAAAACCAAATCTATTACTAACTACAAATGACTTTAAAAAAGTCACAGTTTAATCTTCTAATAATCAAAATTTTTGTATGTTTGTCTCATTTCTATGTTAGCTGCTTAAGTAGTCTGTGATTGCCAAGATAACCAAGTGTAATGGAATTAACAACGCAGAGTCTAAATCCAAATTGTGGCTGGGTCCCAGGTTAGTCACTATTGAGTCTCGTGTTGTTTTGTACCGTGACATGCTGTACTAGTTTGTAGCCTACGAGCAATAGACTATACCTATAGTCTACGTGTGCAGTAGGCTATACCATCTAGGTTTGTGTATGTGCATTCTACGATGTTCACAAAATGATGAAATTGCCTAAGGAGGCATTTCTTAGAATGTATCCATGTCATTAAGCAGTGCAAGACTGTATACAGCAGGTCCTCCAATAACGTTTTCAACATTGTGTTTTTATAACTTTAATGGGGGGGGGGGCAGTTAATAGATTCTTGGTGAGGCCACGGTCTGTGTGGAGTTGGCAAGTTCTCCCCATGTCTGCATGGGTTCCTCCCACCTCCCAAAGCTGTGCACTTGAGGTTAACTGGCAAGTTTTCCCAGTGGGTGCGGGTGTGAGCGTGCCCTGTGCTGGATGGCCATCTTGTCCAGGGCTGGTTCCCACTTTTCATTGAGCTGCTAGGAGAGGCTCCAGCCACTCATGGCAGGAACTGGAATCAGCGGGTTGAAAAAGACTTATTTTACTTATTACTAATCTTTCTTAAATGTATGCATAGCTCACATTTATTTCAATGTTTAATATTAGAGGTGTTTTGTGTCTTTATTTAGAAGTTTGGTGAGGTTTCTGTGATAAGAAATATGCCATAGAAACTTAACTCTTGTTTCTATCAATTAGCCTATGGTAAAATTCGTGTCTCTCTACATCATTTTGCTTAAAAATCCCAGTTATTAAGAACCTACAGACGGAGTTAAGTGAGGACTTACTGTACACACACCCACATACATCCTATTGGTGCCATTTCTCTGGAGAATTTTGACCAATACAGATACCTACTGTTGACTCTGGCACTACCATGATCTATTGCAGCACACAAGTTTAGCGTATCTGAAATTAGGCCTAACATTACAAAAGGGGGGAGAATATCCATCTATATTTGAAACTTTTTCCCAGTACTCTGAGATAGCATCATGTCAAAACACATAATTCAGCCAAAGGCTCTAACCTGGCTTCATCAACTCCTCTTTCTCTCCTTTTCCAAATTTCAACATTCAACAATGCTTGGAAAAGAGAAAGTTCTCTTCTAAGGATGATATACAAAATCCTCTGTTTCTGTTTTTTACCTCCTTTCCCTTTACAACCTTCTTTTTGTATTTCCCAAAGAAGTACAGACGATAAGAAACTGGTAGTTCTATGGGACTAAATGTTAAAAGTTACCTTGAAAATTTTGCAAGGCTACAAAAAATGTAGTAAGGTTTCAAGAAATTCTGCCTTAAGTAAAAGTAGTGCTCTGAGCACTGGCTGGTGTGACTCAGCTGGTTGCACCCAAAGTTACCGCTTTGATTCCAGGTTGGCCATGTGAGAGGCAACAGATCAGTTTCTTTCTCACATGAAGTTTCTTTCCCTCTTCCTGCCTCTGTCTAAATGATCAATTAAAAAAAAAAAACCACCCTTCTAACAACAACAAAAAAAGTAATGCCCTGAGTACTTCAGATGAGAGATGATGATGGCTTAAAATAGGGCAGTTGAAGGAGAAGCAAATGTAATGGTCAAATTCAGGATATAGTTTGAAGAGAGTCAGAAGGATTTACTAATGTATTAATGTAAGAGATGAGGCAAAGAAGAGATCCAAGGAGTAAAAGAAGGGAAACAGAGCGCTGTAAGAGAAACCAAATAAATTGTTCAGTAACCAAGAAGAAATCCCAGCATTAATGATACTAAAAGAATCCAAACATCTGGTAAAGGTAAATTTGTTTTTATTAAAGCAAGACTTATTTTCCTTAAATTGTTATGCTGTCCTACTTGGATATAGGCATTGTGAAGAAACATAACAGAGATACTATATACAGTAGGCACTAAAAGAATATATATTTTTAAAAGTATGTTTTTATTGATTTCAGAGAGAAGGAAAGGGGGAGAGATATAGGAACATCAATGATGAGAAGAATCATTGATCAGCTGCCTCATGCACGCCCCCTACTGGGGATAGAGCCTGAAACCTGGGCGTGGACCCTGACCAGGAATCAAACTGTGACCTCCTGGTTCACAGGTCGATGCTCAACCAAGCCACACTGGCCGGGCTCAAAAAATATTTTTGAATGGAAAAGAAAACTGTTGCTAATCTGATTTGTACATATGCCAAGCACCATACTTTGCTTTTTCTTTCTTCCTCCTCTTGCCCTTAGTCTGGAATTGCCAGGCCATCGAAGGGTAAATGTGACTTTCCTGCTTTTGTTGAGCAGTCTTTTAGTGTCCTCTACTTTTAGTATCCTATACTTAAAGTTATCAGTCTTGTGCTTTAAAATTTCAATTCGAAGCATTATCTTATAAAAAGCAATTTAAAAAAGATTATCAGAACCAGACCATAAGGAGAGCGTTTCAAGGCTAGAATATTGATAGGTAGATAAAAGGGCAGAATGTTTTTCAGGGAACAATGAATCAGTCTCTGACATGCTTTTTGTTCTATGAATCTCTTTCTCAAGAACAGTGAGCCACTTTAAAGGGAGAAAAAAAACACTGGGGAAAAATGTCATAGTTCATATATGCATGTGCTCTTTAAAATTCTTATTTACATTTCTAACTTCTTTGGATCATCACAAGGATATACCTCCTAATAAAAATTAAACTATAACTCCAGTTGAAACACTTTAGCACACATTATATACCATAATGAAGTAACACAAAGGAACTTTTAAACATAGGATTTCCCTCTAAAGTTTAAATGTGAAGCAAACAGACGTAACCCCAGAACATTCCCAGGATACGTAAAACTGAATTTTGTGTTATATTCTATGTCTGAGACATCTAGCCAATACAAATTGATGGCTAGGGTTTCTTTACTAATTGTTTTTTCCTATCTTCTCTTTACAACATTCAAATTTAATAATTCAGTATTTCTTTTAATCCCATGGATGAACATTCCAGAATGTATATGATTTTCATAATTTTCTCTGTGATTTATAATCTTAAATGTGTGCATATGTTGTCTATTATTCAATCAAATCATACTTAATAATAATCAATTCATGTAACTCAACATATGTACTGTGACAAGAAAAAAGCAACAAATCGTCACTAATAAAATGAGTTTATTTTATATTACAGTTTTCAAAAACCACATTTGTAAAATTACCCCTATATTAGGCCTAAAAGGTAGCCTTTACAAAGAGTTTGCAAAACTACTTTCTCTTAACTATTAAAGTACATAGATTTAAAAGGTTTTAGAAGAAAAAAAATGTTAATCCAATGGTAAACATTTAAAGAATTCTTACACATTAAATCTGTAGGATACCTTAGCTTAGAAGGTTATATCTTAAAAAACATTTAGAGAAAAAATGTCTTTCCCTTTCAGAAAACTTTACTCTTAAATGATATTTATTAAGAAATGTACACTGTGTACCATACTAACAATGATCTTCCCGAATTTTACTACTAGCTTAAATTAGTAGTAGTGAATTACTAATTACTTATTAATTACTAATTAACTAATTACTTAGCTTGCAAGTCAATCAGCCCATATGAGAGAAAACAGGAAATTGCTTTCTAATACATATTGACTCCTTAATTCTCCTGATAAAATCAAAATAAAAATTTAGTCTATTACAATTAAACACACAGATTGTTGATATTAAAGGTAAGATGGTATTGTATTATTTTGAATAACACAAAAGTTCAAGCATTCCAGAAGCATAAACTGTTATTTCAAAAGAAAACAAAAGGAAGAAAAGTGTATTTGTCTAACCACTGTCTTACAGAAATTTAGAATATTTACATCCTTTATAACACTGTAGAAATCTTTGGTGGTGACATATGGATTAAGTTCCCTGAAAACACTTTAATAATTTTGTTCCATCAATCTGTGTAGTCAAGTATTCATAATTAGTAATGCTGGCAGTATCATTTTCTAGCCAAATCCACATACATATAGTGAAGTGTGTGGAGAAAATCTTATGCAGGTTATAGGCAGGTTTATATAATTACTTAGCAAGTAGGCTTATTTCTGGCTCATTTTTTATACCAGAAAAAATACAATAAACTAAAGAACAGATCAATTCTTACTTCCAAACAAACTCTGGAAATAGTTAATATTAATGAACAAGTTGAATGCATATATGATAAAATGGCTACAATTTCTGGATAAACGTTAACAGCTACCAAAATAGTGCCCTAAATAGGCTTGTGCAGCATGTGATGCCCATTCACACCAGGTGGTAGTGGTGGGGAAGCAGGGCACTGTGGTCCAGGGATAAATTTACCTCTTCTAAAAGCAGTGGACTTAAAAGCAGAGAAACAAAAGTGTCCTGCTCAACCTTGAAAGAAACTAAAATGTAGAAGCTTATTATACAAGGTTTAAAGGAAAGGGCATGCTAAAACACGTAAGAGAAAAGAAGCGCCCTGGCCGGTGTGGCTCAGCGGTAGAGTGTTGGCCCAAGCACAGAAAGGTGGAGGGTTTGATTCCCGACCAAGGGCATATGTACCTGGGTTGTAGGTTTGTTCCTTTGTGTGCGGGAGGCAACCAATCCATGTGTCTCTCTCAAATTGATGTTTTGTTCTCTCTCTCCTCCTCTCACCCTTCTACTCTCTTAAAAAAAAAAAAAGGTGAAAAGAAGCAAAATTTAAGAAAAGGAGAGGAAGGAAATGACAGGACAGCAAAATTACATCACTGTATATAAGGACGTACCAGTACAGTAGAAATACACCAGAGGAAGCATTGTAAGTGTGAAGAGAGACAATTAAACAGAAGGACTTACATTACCTCTTTGAAACTGGTGTTGTCTTTGATTAAACGTTTTGATTCTAGAAGAGTAAAGGGATACATAATTCCTCCAGTTTAGAAAAGTATGAATTTACCATGATTAAAGAATAGGTAAAATAGTGAAATTATATTTGAAAATGATAAAAGGGTACAAATCAGCCCCAATAAATAATATTTTTGATACAGTGTCCTTTACATGACCTTGTCAGATAATTTGAGATGACACTACCTTTGCACATGAAAGCAAGGTGTAGCATTTATATTGATAAGTCTAGGACTCTGCAAATATAAATACAACTCTCTTTCAAGAGTTTTCATCAGAATTCATAGGAATTTTGAACACAAATTAAAGTTTTTCCAGAAACTAAGAGGCAAAAAATTAGTCAAGGTAAAGTAGATGAAAATACTCATAGAAATAAACTTTAGGAGAAAAGACGTTGAATGAATTTTTACTTGGTGTTATGTATCAAGAAAGTGAGATAATCTAGAAAAAATGCATATTTTAATATATATTTTTAAAAACATGTTTTTATTGATTTCAGAGAGAGGAAGGGAGAGGGAAAGAGAGAGATAGAAACATCAATGATGACCTCCTAGTTCATGGGTCAACACTCAACCACTGAGCCACACCAGTGGGCTAGAAAATATTTTAAGACTTGTATCAAGAGAAGTGTCTGAATTATACTAAGGTACTCCTGAGTAAACATTCCGTTCTCTGCCAACACTCTGAGGAGGTCCTGAATATACACTGTCCAGCTGGCTTCATTTCTTAAAAGGTAGAAAAGTCAAAGATCTTACAAATCTCTTTGTTTTTTTCTTTTGGACAAACAAGTAGAATCGTCAAGTAAATTACCTGAACAAGTATAATTGTACAAATTTCATTACTGATCACTAAAACCATCACCAGAAATATACTGACTTAGAGTTCATAATGCATAGCTATGAATGCAAGCTAAAAATGCCTCACAGTCCAGTAACTCAAAAATAGCTTGGATTAAAAAAATGATATTTTCTAATATCTATTCTAATACACGAGATTAATGACATCTATATTTTGCATTGGCAACTATCTTCAGGAAACTATATCAGCCAGAAAAGAAGTGATTCAAGTGATTCTAGATAATGCCAGATTTATTAATCAGAAGCACATAGAAGTGCCAAGATTGTGAATGGATTGGCTAGATATTTTCATTAGTTAGAAGAAACCTAAGTGCTATACTGGTCTCTGACTCTATTTCATAAAAGTTACTACTTTTAAAATCTGAGAATGTAACCAGTGTTAATAAAAAAACATGCTGAGTTCAACTACAATGTACAGCTAAAAACAGAAAACTAATAATTAAGATAATTTCTTATCTGTAAATGAGATAAGAACAATTAGTTATAGTTTTCTACTAATAAAATCAAGCAAATTTAACAAATGAAACCCACAGGAAAAAAGATGACATCATTTAAGGCATAAATTTGACATAACAGAATCCAACAAGTAATAGTGTCAGTAAAACTTAAAATGTACAGTCATAAAAAAAGTAAACAATTTTCAAGTGTGCAAAACTAGTCAGGAATAAAAGTGCTATGTGGATACCTGGTTTTCAAATATTTGTTTTTGAAAACTTTCAGTTGATGGTGGAAAAACTATAAAGTGTTTTAAAAAAGTAAAAATTGTAAAGAATATATAAAACATACTTTATCTCACATTATGCCCTTGTGCTATCACTGCTGGATCAGAGGCCTATTTAATGACTATCCTCATGTGATAGCTATAACATAAATGGAGGTAAACAATACAATACCACAAAGGCCGATGGATCCTGAACCATAAAATGACTCTTTTCAAGTGTACTGGGTTTGTGTTTCCTCTTATATCCCAGGCACTTGATGTTGTTGATGAATTTGAAAACAGATTAACACAATTTTCTATGCTTTCTGATATATATATTTCATAACTACCTTTAGTAGTCAACATTTGAAGGTAATTGTTAAAGAAATAAAAATTATTTAAATTAACAAAAGTAAACCCTACCACCGCCACAATCTAAAGGATTACTTTAATGTGTAAATCCTGAACATAATGTTAGGGAAAAAAGTTGATGCATTAGCATAATTTGTCTTGGGATACTTGAAGCGCACATGACTAAAAATACACCTGTGGTCTCTTCTTCACTTTATATTTTAGTGACCCATACCGCACCTGAAGAGAGAGATGTGTTATTATTACAAATTAGATGGTTACTTTTTGAAATGATGTAAGATTTAATAGTTCATAATCATCATAAGAATTTTTTAACTTTTCTGAAATAAAGAATCAATTATCCTGTAAGTGTGTATGCAAAAGACAACACTATTTATATTCTAAAAAATGTAGTTGGTTCTACGTTGAATATATGCTGCAGATTATTATCGCTAATAATGAAAACAATAACTGTTATTATTTATGCTTTGCTTGGTACATTGCTCATAGTAACCTGAGGTCATTCCCTGGAATCCTCCATTGCTTTCTGGGCACATAGACAATATATAATTATAAACTTTTACTCTTTAATCCTCATGTAGGGTTGCTGGTTCAAAACAGATCTATGTAGTTAATCTTGTTAACGGCTTTCTTTGCTTATGTGTAGAGCTGGTACTGGGTATTTACGACAACCATATCATTCCCTATCTGAGAATGCCATTTTCTATGTGTAGTGGAAGACTAGCAATTTCTAAATTTCCAGAGATCCTACTATATCTGATCTGAATAAAGAATTTAAAAAATAACTGGCTCTACCATCCCAATCCTTCACTTATGGATCATTAACATCCTGAATGATAATGCAACAGGGAAATCCTTTCATATTAATCATTAGGAAAACAACTCTATAATTGACTAACCTCTTTGCGGACTTTCATGGTTTTCACAGATTTCATGCTTTGTGATCTTCGAAGCCCTTTGTGTGTTAACATCTCATCATCTGAAAAGGGCCCATCCGCTTCTTCATCTGTTTTCTCATCTCCGTCTTTCAGTGGAATTCCATAACCTAAGGGAGTTGTCGAAACCAGCATTTTTTGGTAAAAGCATACCAGTCAGTACCACCTCTTAACTGCAGTTCTCCGCATGGCCTGCATTTGTCCGGTTACTCCTCCCCTTCCTCATCTGGAATGTGCTCCCGACTCCTCAGCATTAATCTGTGCCTACTGCACTATTCTACATGAAGCTCACACTCATTTCTTCCAGAAAGTTTTCCCTGACCATTCTTTTTTACTATGCTTTTTTCAGAATAAATAAAAATAATTATTTTTGAGTAGGTAACACATTTATCTTGTTAAAAAAAATCAAAGAATATAAATAGATATATAGTAAAAAGTCTCTTCCTGCCCTTCCTCCTTTTGATGAATTCTAAATAACCTAAGCAATGGTGTGTTGTAGTCTGTCATTTGTACCTTTGACTTTAATTAGGAACTGAAGGTTTTCCCCATCCTATGTGTCAACCCTTTTGTCAAGACTGGGAATGGTAGGGTGAACTTAAGGAGTCATATAAGACCCAAAGGGGCTAGCATTTTGGGCAAGTGCACTAGGGGCAGGTGATAGAGATGTTGAACCAACACTGTTGTAGCTGCTGAGATAAAACCCAACCAGACAGGAAAAAATGCCACAGGCTATGATGACAGATGTCAAAGAAAAGAGGCAGCATCCGGAAGGGCAGTAAGAGATTGTGGGGATGTGCTAACAGGCTGCTAAGTGTAGCTACAAAGACTTAACATTAGCAAATATGCAAACATCCAGGCAGTCAGGCTGCTTGTTGTCAGGAAGCCTGAGAGCATCCTGATGCTGGGATTCAGGGACAAGAATGTTCCTATTCCTGAAGCAGATGGTCCCAAACTTTAGCAGATTATTATGAGTCACCTGGAGAACTTGTTAGTTAATACCCGGATTGCTGGGCCTGAGGTGGACTGAGAATTACATTTCTAACTAGTTTCCAGGTGATGCCCATGCTACCGGCCTGGGGCCTACACTTTCAGAACCACTGCCTGGATGGAGCAAAGGAGGGGCCCAAGTCTACGGCAACCAGAGTACTAGGTAGGTTATGAAGACAGAGGTGAGTTTACAAGGCCCATTTCAAATTCTCCTACTAAAAAGGAACATAAATACCTAAACCTTACAGTGAGAAATAAGCAGCAGGTTTTTCCAGGATCAGAAGGGGACGAGAGATGGACTGTTTGCGTGTGAAGAAAAAGATACTAAACATTATTAATCTCTCACAGGACATGTGTAAGTTGAGACTCACTAAGTTGTTCATAAGCTTCTTAGTCTGGTAATAAGACAAACATCCTATCTAAGAAAAGGATAATATGCAAATTAACCATCACTCAGTCACAAAGATGGCAGCGCCCAGTCCCCTCAGCCTCACCGGAGTCTCCCAGTCCTGGGGGGGCTGCTGCTGAGAGTGGGCAGTATGAGTGGCCTGGTGGAATGCTTGCTTTGTCGCCGCAGCGACAGAGGGCCTCTGGGCAGCGGGCGCGGAGCTGCCAGGGCGGGACACTTTCTTCGTCGCCGTGGCGACGCCCTGGCCGCGGAGAGCCTCTGGGGGACAGGGGGGCCAGCCCGCAGCCTCTGCAGCCGAGCGCAGGCCCGGAGAGGAGACAGGAGATGGCGGGCCCGCCTCCCACGGAAGCAGCGCGGCTCCCGGTGGTGCACTGCGGTTCCCACTGGCTCCCACGGAAGCGGCGGGCGGCCTACTGCACGCGATATCGCGCAATGGGCTACTAGTCTTCATATATTGAGCTAGTACAATTTCATGCTGCCAGACTTCTAAACTAGAAATTTGGAAGGATTCAGGAGTAGAATCAGTCATTACTGAGGTCAGGATCCTTTGTTTTGCTGCAGCAGTCCAACAAAGTATGTTTTAGGGAGAAGAGAGAGCATTGCAAAGGCACTAAGACATGGGGAAGCAACTGCTTGGAAGAACTGTGAGGAGGCCAGAGTGGCTTGGGGAGGGATGGGTTAGTAGTCCTGGGAAAACGCTCCCAATGCAATATTAGGGGGGGAATGTACATATAGAAGCAAACAAAGGAAAAACATAAAAATGAACTCATTGTACATCTACACAATGGAATACTACACTGCTGTAAAAAAGAAGGAATTCTTACCATTTGCCACAGCATGGATGGAACTGGAGAGCATTATGCTAAGTGAAATAAGCCAGTCAGAGAGAGATAAATATCACATGATCTCACTCATTTGTGGAATATAATAAACAACGTAAACTGATGAACAAAAACAGAACCAGAGTCATAGAAACATAGAATAGACTGTCCAACCTATGAGGGAAGGCAGGGGATGAGGGGGTAAGAGATCAACCAAAGGATTTGTATGCATGCATATGAACATAACCAATGGACACAGACAGGGGTTAGGGGGTGAGGGCATGTGCTGGGGGTGGGGGCGGCTGGAGAGAGGTCAATGGGGGAAAAAGGAGACTTATGTAATACATCCTATATAATAAAGAGGTAATATGCAAATTGACCATCACACCCTCACAAGATGGCTGCCTATGAACAGGCTGGCAGGGGGGTTACCGAGGACGACCAAATGACTAAACAAGCAGGCTGCATGGGGCGACCAGGTTGGGGGGTGGGGGGGCCAGTTGGGGACGACAAGGTCGGCAGCGGGGGCAGTTAGGGGTGACCAGGCCGGCAGAGGGGGGTAGTTGGGGGCGACCAGGCAGGTGAGCAATTAGGAGCCAGAGGTCCAGGATTGTGAGAGGGATGCAAGCTGGGCTGAAGGACACCCCCCCGCCCCGTGCATGAATTTCGTGCACTGGACCTCTAGTTAAACAATAAAGAACTTAAAAAAATAATGAACCCATTGAATCTATTGAAAGTGGACTTTTAGGAGATTTTAAATTCATTTTTCCTTTTTTTTTTTTTTTTTAATAAATTTGCCTTTTTTTCCCCCATTGATTTTTAGAAAGAGTGGAGTGGGATGGGGAGACAGGGAGGGAGGGAGAGAGGGAGTGAGAGAGGGAAAAGAAGAGAGGGAGGGAGAGAAATGTAAGAGAGAAACACTGATTGGTTGCCTCCTGCATGTGCCCTGAATGGGGCTAGGGATCAAACTGCAACCCAGGTATGAGCCCTTGTCTGGGAATCAAAACCATGACCCTTCAGTATTCAGGCTGATACTCTAACCACAGAGGCCAGGGCCAAGTTTTTATTTTAAAAATTGTATTACTTCTATAATTGGAGAGAATAGACCAGAAAAAAATGTTTTTAGGTTGTCATTTCTACATTTTTCTCTATTGCTACTACTTACATAATATTCTGGACCCAATCTAATAAAAATAAGGTAGAACAGAGAATGAGGAATGAAGAGAAAGTCAGAGAGGAAGAATCTGTGACCAGCAAGTTCTCTGAGGCCCCAGATTAAAGCACAAGACTATAGTTCAAAAGACGTGGCCCTTGCTATTTTAATCCCCTCTTCTTTTATACTAGGAATTGGAATTTCATTCAAAAGATGATATAAATCGTATTTCTGTATTTCCTAATTTTACTTTAAAAATCTTATTAGCTTTCTAATTACGGTTTCAGGAAATATGATGACATTTTTTTCTCCCACAAATATTTTAAAAATTCTACGTGGGAGGCAGTGTGTTAAATCATGGTGATAAAATGATGAAAAAGACACAACTATCGTTTTCTACCTTAAAAAACTTACAGTCCAGCCCTAGCCAGTTTGGCTCAGTGGATAGAGCGTCGGACTGCAGACTGAAGGGTCCTGGGTTCAATTCTGGTCAAGGGCACATACCTGGGTTGTGGGCTTGATTCCCAGTAGGGGGCGTGTAGGAGGCAGCTGATCAATGATTCTCATCATTGATGTTTCCATCTTTCTCTCCCTCTCCCTGTCTGAAAGCAATAAAGAAATATATATAAAACAAAACAAAACAAAAAACATTTACAGTCCAAAAGGGGAAATAGACTCTATTGGGCATTAGAACCCTGTAAGAGATGCCACAAATGGAAGAAAAGGACAAGGTGCTGTGGGAGCATACAGTAAGAGAGCTAGCTCAGCCTGGGGGTGGGGGAAGTGGGATGTGAAGGAAGGCTTCTTGTAGGAGGTAGTGAGTAAGCTAAATCCTGAAAGGCTCGTGATTCTATACAGTTAGCACATGATGGAGTGGGAACAGGGCCAAGGAGCTAATATACCACATGCTATTGAGTTTGGATTTCATCAGAGAGCAATGGGGAGCCACTGAAGCATGTTAAGCAGAAGGGTTATATGATTATATTTGGATTCTTTAAAAGATTATTCCTGCACTTTGGAGAAAGGTGAATCAAGATTGAAAACGGGGGAGGGGGGGTTACTGCAGTATGGTAGGTCAGAAATGACAAAGTCCAAGGAGTGAGGACAGCGAAAGCAGCCAACGTTGGGAGGTGAAATAATTAAGTTAGCAACTTAGTAAACCAGTCCCTCCATTCAAAAGAGAGGAGTCAAGCCAAACACCCTCACTAAAATATGCATTTTGTCCCCCTTAATACCTGGAAATGAGTATATATGAAAATTCTGTTGTGAGTGCTAAAAATGATGTTAGTCAATGTTATATGAGTATTTAAAAGTCTTTGGAGGAGGAGAGGGAGACCTGAGATTATGAGAGAAACCCAAATCTGGATGCTGAATTGAGCAGGAACTCAAGGAGTTAGCTGGCTGGGTGGTTTATGGGTCTGCCAAGCCCAGGCAAGGTAGACTGGTGGGATACTGCTGGTGTCATACAAAGGTGATGCTAAGGTTGGCTGCTTTAAATCATCACTCTAGACTGGAGAGAGCCCTCAGTATGGTGCCTTCCATGCCTGTTCCTGTGGAGTGGTGACTGGGGACCAAAGAATGAGGAGCCTGTGTTGCCCACCCCGGGCCCGAGGCTGCAGCTGCTTGGCTGGCTTCAGCCCACAGCTCTGTAACCATTTTAGAAAACTAGTAGAACCTTTGGAAAACTGACCTGGTTTTTATTCGCAGTATGTACATCTTACAGTTGGGGTATTTCAAGTTTTCTCTCCTTAAAATGGTAATAGCCAATACTGATCCAATACTTAGCATGTACCAGGCACAGCTCTAAACAGTTTCCATGTATTAACGTAAGTGTAGAATCACCGGAAGTTTGACCTGAAAGGAGCCTTAGCTATTGTGGTGGAAGGAGCCTGGACACATGTGAGGAGAAATGAGCACTGTGTCTTCTATTAGCTGTGAGACCCAGAGTCATGCCTTTCTCCAGGCCTGCTTTCTTATCTGGTAAGGTGGTGAGAGAGATGAGATGATGAACATGTTTCTATGTCAATGCCACCTCTGAGCCAGCTGCCCGGGGCACTGTGTGAGGTGGGACTGAGCCAGTGTGGGAAAGTGCCACAATCCACTAGCAATGTCTGCCGGCATGGGCACGGGGAGTACACTTGTCACCTATTTGCTACCTTTGACTAAAGCATCTCTAAGGTCCTTCCTGCTCAAATTATTTGAATTCATAGTTTCAGCCCAACTGTCTCACTAAGTGTAGCCTCTTTATAATATATTTTATTGATTTTTTACAGAGAGGAAGAGAGAGGGATAGAGAGCTAGAAACATCGATGAGAGAGAAACATCGATCAGCTGCCTCTTGCACACCCGCTACTGGGGATGTGCCCGCAACCAAGGTACATGCCCTTGACCAGAATCGAACCTGGGACCTTTCAGTCCGCAGGCCGACGCTCTATCCACTGAGCCAAACCGGTTTCGGCAAGTGTAGCCTCTTTATAAATTAAAAAGAGTAATAGCGTGGTGAAGGCCTGGGGTGGGGGGCGGGCCAGAAGGGGTCACGGGGGAAAAAAGGGGACATATGTAATACTTTCAACAATAAAGATTTTTCAAAAAGCTCTAGCTGGTTTGGCTTGGTGGATAGAGCATCAGCCTGCGGATTGAAGGGTCCCGGGTTAGATTCCAGTCAAGGGCACATGTCTGGAGTTGTGGGCTTGATCCCCAGTCAGGGGGCATGCAGGAGGCAGCTGATCAATGATTCTCTTTCATCACTGATGTTTCTATCTCTCCCTCTCCCTTCCTCTCTGAAATAAATAAAAGCATATTACAAGGTTTTTAAAAAAAATACACATCTGCTTAGGAACCTTGGATACCCCATTTCTGTCACTAAGCCTTTAATAAATAATCTCCTTTAAGTCTCAGTTTATTCGTCTACAAAATAAGGATAAAATACTTAACCTGCATAGTCATCTTAAGGATTAAATAAATATGTAAAGCACCCAAAACAAACAAGGAATCTCTTTATGCACTGGTATTGAAACTGAATGTTGAATCACTTGTAACTAATATGGGAGCAGCAGGCTCTTTGCAGAGAAAATATTTCCACCTATCAAAATATGATGTTCTTTCAAGGGATGTGAACAATCATGTTCAAGGCATCCATTTTCTTACAGGAAAGCATTTGGAGGAAGATCTTTTTTCCCCGTGGTGACAACATAAAGATTTGAATAATTTCATCAAAGCAGGAGGACTTCTTTTGATCAGCTAACCTCAAACTGCCTAGAGCAGGCCATGGTGAGTTTGCAAAGGGGACCCACTTTTGCAGATAATTTGAGTTTGCTTGTGTGTACAAACAGAGCTTCTGAGGTAAATGTATTGATCACATGAACCAGTAAAGACTTTGCAATGTGAATGTAATTTTCACACTTAAAAACTAAGCAATTTGTGTGTGGTTGAGGAATTTTGGAAGTAAATAAAATAGGAAAAAATGCATGATAAAAAATGTAGTACTTAATTATTTTCAAAAGGGAAAGTGCTGTTGTTTTATTTCTCATTTTGAGTGAAAAGTTGACTTTTTTAAAAAAATCATTAAAGTTCTATTACTTAGAGCTAAGCACTGTTAACATTTTAGTAATATCCTCCCAGACTCTCTATTATCTATTGTGTATCTACATTATAACACAATATAACATAGCACAATTGGTGCAGGATTATAATACACACAGTTTAGCTGTTATTGTTTATTCCCCCACAATCTGGTTATATTTTCATTTCAGTAAGTATAGACTGACCTTATTATTTTTTCATGGCTAATAAACCACCTTTTTGCTTAAACATTTCTCGTAGGTATTTGGTTTGTTCCAACATTTTGTTACTACAAACAACGAGATGAACACACTTGTACATACATCTCTGAACACTTGTCTGATTATTTCCTTATGGCATATTTCTAGAAGTTTCTTGTTGAGTTAAAGGGATTAAATTTTTATAGTTATTGCCAGACTGCCATCCAAAAGGATTATTCCACTTCAAACTCTCATAAAAAGTATATGAGAGTGTCTGTTTCCTAGCATGCTTGCTGTGGTGGTTTTAGCACACGTCCACAGATTCTGGCACTTTTCTCTTGGGACACTGGCTCTGCCAGCCCCAGCTGCTGTTTGACTATAGATGCACAAGACCCTGAACAAAAACTGCCTTGTTGAGCCCAGTCACCCCCCCTAGACTATGAACAATATAAATGACCATGGTTGTTTTTTTTTTAATTACTATTTGGTGCTCAGCCCATGTGGCTCAGTGACTGAGTGTTGACCTATGAACCCGGAGGTCACAGTTCAATTCCCAGTCAGGGCACATGCCTGGGTTGCAGCTCAATCCCACAGTGTGGGGCCCACAGGTGGCAGCCAATCAATGATTCTCTCTCATCATTGATGTTTCTATCTCTCTCTCCCTCTCCCTTCCTCTCTGAAATCAATAAAAAAATATATATATATTTTAAATCACTATTTGGAAGCGATTTATTATTACACAGCAACACACAACTAGAATAGTTACAACACAGAAGACTATTAATTAAAACTTTTTGCCAATCTGGTAAGCAAAAATTACTATTTGAGGCTAAATATCCTTTTCATGTATTAATTGGTCAGCTGTGTTCTTTGATAAAGTTGCCAATAATTGGCTTGTAAGGGTTCTTCTCTTCCCCTGCCCCCTTCCCCCAATCTGGTAGAAAAATCTCTCAAACTTTTCCCTTATGTTTTCTGGTTTCAGTGTCATGCTTAAGAAGCTTGATATATCCTAGGGGTATCAAAATATACATAGGAATATCCTAGTATATTACTTAATTTCTTACATTTCAGTCTTAATCTTTTCAGAATTTATTTTGATCAAAGGTTTGAGGTAGAGGTATAACTTCATTCCCTCTTCCACCTTCTAAGCCTATCAGTTATCCTAACACCACTTTTTAATCTGCCTTTCTCACACCAATCTGAAAAGCCACCTTTCTCATTTGATAAACTTCCATGTATATCCAGACTTGTATCTCTCCCGATTGTCTATTACTATCTTCTCTTCCCTGATTCCTCTCCTGGAACTATACTACTTTATTAGAAATATTGTCAAGAGAGGAAGTTTTGGTTAATTTTTTTCCTTAGGGAAGAAAAATCATCATATACACTATTTTGTAGGAAAGTTGGGCAAGTAATGCATATTAAAATTTTAATCTCATCACCAAACAAGTACTTTTTTAGCACTGCTACCATTTACTTTTCATATTTTTATAAATCTTCAGTTAGTTCAACTTCATGGTTTGAACTTGAATAAAAAAACTAAATAGCACCTCACTATCTTAAAATATTTTAGTCACACCATTTTAAATTTAATAGATGAATACCATAAAAATAGTGCTAAGGATTTTCCTATATATAATCCCATTTTTATTTAAAGAATTGGATATAATTCTTTACTAATTCTAAGATAAAATTATGAATAAATTGCTGATAAAAGTCTCAGAGAATTGGTCCAAATCAGCTAAATAATACAGCAGACCCCATAATTAAAATCGGGCCCTAACCGGTTTGGCTCCGTGGATAGACCAGGGTCCTGGGTTCGATTCTGGTCAAGGGCATGTATCTTGGTTGAAAACTCCTCCCCGGTCCAGGCCCTGGTCGGGGCTCATACAGGAGGCAACCAATCGATATGTTTCTCTTACATGGATGTTTATCTCTGTCTTTTCCTCTCTCTAAAAATCAATGGAAAAATGTCCTTGGGTGAGGATGATTAACAACAACAACAAAAAAATCAGCATGTCTAATTTTTAGGGGCATATTAAGAAAAAGCCTATATTGGAAACGACTTTTACATTATTTATGTATTAAGAATGATGGTTCAAAGTTCAATGGTTCCTCACTCTTAAAGATATTACAACCTTAATCAATGGCCAAACCTAATTACTATCTCTCAGATATTAGTCACCAACTTTGTAAAGTTATTCATTCTAAGAACTCAGAAGAAAGTTCACTATTTTCCTCTGTAAGAAGAGATAGTTATTTTATTTTCAAACCAGTTTAATTATTTTTAAAATATTTATTTATTTTAGACAGAAAGGAAGGGAGAGTGAGGGGGGAAAGCAAAGGGGAGAGAGAGAGAGAGAGAGAGAGAGAGAGAGAGAGAGAGAGAGAGAGAGAAAGAAACATCGATTTGTCGTTCCACTTATTTTTGCACTAGGTTGATTCTTGTATGTGCCCTGACCGGCGATTGAACCCACAATCATGGCATATTGGAACGATGATCTAACCAACTGGCCAGAGCCAAATTGGTTTCAATTATAAAGGATAATTTTTAATCTTCCTCAAAAGAAATCTCCTAAAAAAACAAGATCATCAAGTAGTCCTGTACTTTATGGACTTAATAATACAGTAATAAGTGGTCCTGAAGATCTTAGTTCTCAGCTGAGCCTTGAACTAAAACTTTCTTATATGTGATAAAATGACTAAGGAACTATGTCTTTTTATTTATGTGTAATATAACATTTTTTTAGTGAAGTTTTGGATATGTCAACTATGACATGCTCATAGCTTACATTAAAATATGCCTACAAGTTAGTTCTTGAACTAGAAATACATGTAATTTCAACACATTTTCCATTGGAGTAATCCTGTTTTCAAATTGAGTCATCTTTTGTCACCCACTTAAAGCCTTTTATCTTGTGAGTCAATATCCTTATTTGTTCAGAGTACTTAAAAGTAAAGAATGTTTAACTATGAAACTCCTTAGATGTCACTATAGTTTAAGGAGAAAGAGTATTGATCACAGGTCAGAACTAGTACTGATGCCGGGGAAGTGGGGGTAACCACACCCAGGGCTTCTAAACATTCATGGCAGCACAAAAGGCTACCGCTACTTTCTTAGATGGATAATCTCCAGAGTCAACAAAAGGCATGCACTAACTACAGTAAAGTGTAAAACTCAAAAATATAAGCTTAAGAGGAAATTTTGTCTACCCTGATTCAGAGCTACCAGGGATTATCTTACTACCCATCTTGACTCCAAATCACATTGTGAAAGGATGATAAATTAAAACAAAGAAGCACACCTGCCGACTCACTGGAGGCTGCTTTACTTCTCTTTTTTGTTTCTGGTGGAGGCTGGAATGGTCTCTGCCTCACGTGCTCCTCCCCTGGGATGGCGGTCAGGTCGTGCATGCTGAAACTCCGCAGTCGTTCGGTGATCGCTCCTTGGCTCTAGAGAACAGAGAGCGACAGATCCAAGAAAGGAAAGTACAGTTCAAGATGTTTAATATGTTTACATTGGACATGTCCCCCAACACTTGATCATGAAGCTTATTCATTTTATCATGAAACTTTCAGAAAAGTTGAAATTATTAGAGAGTGAACACCCATAAATCACTTGCATTTTGCTTTATTTTCTTTATCACATATCTATCATTTATCCACCCATCCAACAATTTTTGAATGCACTTCAAAGTGAACTGTAGATACCAGCACATTCCATCCCAAACATTTCACCTTTATATTTAATTTAAAAATGTAAGAAACATATAATGAGCTTACCCTCAGAGTAAACCGCACCAATAATTTTGCTCTCTCTTATAACTAGCATTTGGGGCTTACGTTTATGATTTAGAAGAAAATTTTAAAGTAAGAGAGGTACTATTGTGAGCTAAACTAAGTCAGAAGTGGTAATGTCTCTACCCAGAACAGGGTAAAAAAAAAAATTTAAGAGCCTAAGAATCTTGGATACAAAATGACATTCAGTTAATGAATTCACTTTCTGGCAAGGCATATCTACTACTATGCAATTTGACTTTGCCATGTTAACAATATGGTAGACACTGAACACATGTGGATATTTAAACTTAAATAAACTAAAATTAAATAAACTAAAAATCTAGGCCCTTAATTGCACATTTCACAGGCTCAGCAGCCACATGTAGCTTTGTGGCTACTGTATTCGATAATGCAGACGCAGGACATTTCCGCCACTGCAGAAAGTTCAATTATTACATCATTGCACGGCTCGGAAAGGACATTTCTGAACCTTTCCGACATAACCAGATTTCCCCTCAAAGTATAAAGCTTTGGGAAGAGAAAAAGAGATTTCTAAATTTACTCACTTTGAAAATTTGCATAGCACATAGATGACTCATTTCTTATGTATAGCTGAATTAAAAATATTCTTCTGGTGGATTTTTACACTTCTTTCTCCTTCTCACACATGTCAATTTATGACTGCCTCTAGTTATAAAGTTATCATAGAAATTTGTCCATAATGGTTTGTCTCTAAATTTCAAAGCCTAGGTATGGCACTATGAACATTTGAACGTTACTGCGAACATGTATTTTATCCTGAAGGAAATGGTCTTGATTCAGCTACTCTGAGTTAGTGATATATTATGTTAAAATCAAATGCCGTACCCCACTTAAGCTTTGCAGTTCTGCCATAATTTTTTGAGTTATGAAAAGGAATTATTTAATTACAGGGTCTATATCTTCAATAAAAGTAACTGGGTTCCACGCATTTTTTAAAACATTCTTGGCATGGTTTAATTCATTATTCTTTCTTCCTCCTTATCAGATGTCATTTACTTACTTCAGATATCGGTGACTGAGGGTTTCAGACAGATACTAAAAGAAAGTGACCAGTGCTCTCTGAAACAGATGCCTGGTTTTCTCAGAACTGTCAATGTCTTTGTCTTGTCTTTGTATTTCTGTGCCCTCTCTTAGAAATTCTTGACTTTTTACCTACTGCCAAACAAATGATAAAGGGATACACATCCATGTTACCCTCTACTCGACTCAGGTGCAATTTTCAGGGCTGGCTATAATGCCCAAACAAGCCCTCCTACTCAAGAAAGTACATCTCAGCTTGCAAATGAGTCAAAGTGCCACTGAATCAGTCTAGCTTTATAACGTCCACAAACTTTGGTATCTTTGGGTATAGTCAACTAATCACTTAGTATAAGTAATTAGTATAATCAACTAATTACTAACCACAAATGAACTCACACATTATTGTTAGTTCTGTTGTGCTGTATATATTTTGCCTCCAAAACAAGATTTTAAGAAACTAGATAAGATGAATAAACCTTAGGCTTCTTCAATTTTCCTAATGTACCTGGTATGGTTCTGATACTGAGATACTGAGCTGGTAATAATTAAACTATTCTTTTTATGCCTCTTCTTTTTTCATTACTCTTAAAAATAAAAAGGCTAGAGGTAGAGAGAGAGAGAGAGAGAGAGAGAGAGAGAGAGAGAGAGAGAAAATGTATTTGTTGTTCCACTTATTTATGCATTCATTGATTGATTGTTGTATGTGCCCTGACTGGGGATCAAACCTGCAACCTTGGCATATCAGGAGGACACTAACCAACTGAGCTACCCGGCCAGGGTTTTGTGTTTTTTTTTATTACTCTTGATTGCTTGAGTTCTCCAAAGATAGGAGCTTGTTTAAACATAAACACTGGTGTTTTTATGCAGAGATTCAGTAGCAAACTACAAGTATTGCCATGGGTATCTACATGGGTAGATTATCCCATCCATCGGAGGTTTGTTTCAAGTTTAAATTAAAGGTGAGCAAGGACCAACCCTGAGGTATCTAGGTGATGTACTTACAGCAAAGATTTTAATGTAGCTCTAGAGCAGTGGTTCTCCACCTTTCTAATGCTGCGACCCTTTAATACAGTTCCTCATGTTGTGGTGACCCCCAACCATAAAATTATTTTCGTTGCTACTTCATAACTGTAATTTTGCTACTGTTATGAATCGTACTGTAAATATCTGTGTTTTCCGATGGTCTTACGCGACTCTACTAGCTGCTGTAGAGCCTAAGACCATCGGAAAACACAGATATTTACAGTACGATTCATAACAGTAGCAAAATTACAGTTATGAAGCAGCAACGAAAATAATTTTATGGTTGGGGGTCACCACAACATGAGGAACTGTATTAAAGGGTCGTGGCATTAGAAAGGTGGAGAACCACTGCTCTAGAGTAACCAACCCTATAGCCCTAATTATTATCAATCTCTTCAAAGTTTCAAAAAGGCCAGGAAAAGCAAATAGAGGCTGTGCACCACCTTTGAGGACCCCCAACACTTCAACAGCCATTATCACTTCAAAAAATCATATTTTCCACTGGGCCCAGAATAGAGTTAATATGGAAAGAGAAAATTAATGCAGTATTGTGAACTCAGAAAACATTATATAAATTTTAAGTATCCAGGGAAAACTCTAATTATAAAATAATCACACCTACATGCAGACCTATTCCCTCTAATTTTTATGTCTTTAGCACAAAAAGTCCATTAAGAAAGAAATTATGTTTGTAATAAAATAAGTGGAAATACTTCCCCACTACCTCAGATTTCAAAATCATATGCATAGTATGATTACAAGTATAAAGTATGGTTATAAGTAGGGAAAATATGCAAAAGATGAACAGGATAATGTTTGGGCAGATGGGATGAGTGACTTTTTTCCCTTTTTTTCAACAATTTCTTTAATATTGCAAAATTAGTCATGGATGGTATAAGTGAAATTTTAATTGTAATGAGATGCATAATAAAAATTTCAATAATGCTTTATAAGCTTACAACCATCTTTTACAGAACAATTCTTACCATACCGTTCAACAATGAATAGCCAGTAAGCTCTGTTTCTGTTATCCTTGACATACTACACTGTAATGCAGAGAAGGCAAGTTCCCAGGTTTTAGGGAAATCTCTTTTCCCTATGGACATTCAACAATTAATCTGATCAAGTCTAGTATAGAATTGACTGTATTTGCATTACGTGAATAATACATTTTAGTGGTTTTAAGAGGAAAAAACATATTTATCAAAGAACATTTATAACAGAAAAACATACAAAAGAAAAATTATTTTTAATCCACCACCAAAACTACCTATCCATATTTATATATCCTTTTAGCTTTATCTGATTCATCATACTTTCTCAGCTTCAGCACTATTGCTCTTTTGGGTTGGATAATTTTTTGTTGTAGGGAAACTATCCTGTGCGGTGTAAGATATGAAGTATCCACCCTGATCTCTACCCCTTGGATGCTAGGAGTAGCATCCCCTCCCTCAGTTGTGACAACTCAAAATGTCTCCAGACATTGCCAGATGTCCCTTGGAAGGCAAAATCAACCCCCTTGAGAAACACTCTTAGAGATATAAGAGTTTTTAGAAGTCAAGTTTCACCCCTCTGTTTTTACAGGTAAGAAAATTTATACTGAAAGAGATGAGTGCAGATGATTTGCCCAAAAATCTCATGGTAATTTGTGGCAGCCTCAGGGCTAAAAATGGCAGATAAGTTGACTACTATAGAATTCCATGTTCATTATAACATTCTGCTTCCTAGACAATAGGGAAATAGCAAGGCCATTTTCCCCCATTGTCTGAACAACTGCTTTCTTTTTAAAATTGCTAATAAGTAGCTGAATATCCTCAAATCTTTTCACAAACTGAAAGCCACTAAAACAGACAGCAAAATGTCAGGATCTCTGACCTAATCATGAACACTTGAAGTCAATTAGAGTTCATCAAGTTTACCTGTAAGGCTCTAATTTCTGTGATAATCGATTTTTTGAAAATAATATCTGCTAAATAATTTACCAAAGGCTGCCAGAGAAAATTCTAAGAGATGGTTAATGTGACTATCAGTCTTATTAACTTGTCCTTCATCCGGCAGTAGTGCTGTTCATCTGTACAAAAGCCACCTGCATTTTTCATGTGAAAATCTACGGAATACTGAACACCCTCAGCAAAATCCTTGAAGGTCCTTCATATGTTTATGCTTTGCTCAGCCAAAATAAACTCGTACACTGACCTTGTGAACAGATGCCTGGTAATGAGGTCATAGAACTGAGGAACATTTTCAGAAAATTGCTTTATGGTGTAATAAATGCTCTGTTAGATTCCTATTTTAATCTCTAACAGGCTCAGGTGGTTCAACCCAGGAAACCTAGTCAGGGGCATTACCAATATTAAAAGGTCACACCAAGAGTCCAAATATTTTCAGCCTAAAAGATATATTTTAACAAACTATATGTTGTAAAATTTTTAAACAATTCTCAAATCTTACTCCTGGCTTTCTTGCAGTTTCTCCTCAAACTTGACCTATTTTCTTATTTCAGTTTCAATTTATTCCTTGGTATGAATTGTCTGGTTCAGTGATTCTTTCATCATGATGTCTTTCTTTGACATCTCCAGAGATGAAATTAATTTCACCTACTTTAAAATAGGCACAGTACAACACGAGACAAATAGTGTTACTGTGATGTTAGTTCAGCATATTTAATGAATATTTCTAATGAATAAAATCAAGGATGGTTGAAGCCAACCTTGCTGTGATCACACTGAGAATGGCAAGGGCTACCTCACAGACAAGATCTTGATAACAAAAGGATCATGAAATCACAAACAAAAAGGGCAAGTTCCATAATGAATTCGAATTATGGGATAACGGTTTACCTAAGTGGTCACTTAGATGATTTTATGCTGTTTCTTGCCTTTGAAGGGAGGAAATGGTTTTAAGGCTTTAAATATATAAATAAAAACAAACAATGAATCACAAAGAAGAAAGACAGAAATATAGGTATACGATTGCTTTTATAGAATTTCTACAGAGAGGTATTTCTGTGAGATAACAATTTCTAGTTGTTGAGTGGTGGATCTCCTGGGTGACTTTTTTTATTAGATATGGGAACCAGGAATGCATTTTCATTAAGCAAGAAATAAAAAGCAAATGTACTTCTTCTAAAAGAAAAAATAATCTTTAAACAAGCTGGAAAATATTGCTATTTTGGTATTTGCTTATATCTCTACTAATAAAAAACCTTCAGAAGCCAATAATAGGGAAATGGTACTAAAGTGCTGGTAGTCAATAATCTATCTAATAAAAGAGTAATATGTAAATTAACCATTACTCTGACTCAAATATGGCACCCATAACCACAAGATGGCAGCGCCCAGTCCTCTCAGCCCTGCTGGAGTCCTCCAGTCCCGGGGGTGGCCACTGAGAGCAGGGCCTGCTTGGCTGTCGCCGCGGCGACCTGGGAGCAGCTAAGCGGGCCCGCAGACAGCAGAGAACCACAGGGAGCGGGCCTAAGTAGGACATCCCCTGAGGGATCCCAGACTGGAGAGGGTGCAGGTCGGGCTGAGGGACCCCTCCACCCCTGACCCCCGTGCACAAATTTCGTGCACTGGGCCTCTAGTAATTAATAACAGACTTGTCTTACATGTATACTGTTGTATAATGTTTCCGCTTAATTATCAATGTAACACTTTTAATATATAATGTCAACTTTTCATCCTGTTAATCCTATTAACTATGACACTTCAGCCAAAGATCATCCTGAAAAGAGAAGGCCCATTTGACATTTTACATCCCTTCACCATTGCTATTATATAAAATCACCACTTAACCAGAATATTTATTTCCACAGCATTGATGTTTTAGTTCAAGATAAATAAGTTGAAAAAGCCTAACTCAAAAGCTTAGAATACTATTTAGTCTCAATTTAACTTAATAGCAACAACTTCAAATTTTCCCTTGAATTTTGATAGATACATATTTATGTTTATTGGGTTCCTACTATATTTTGATAAGCACTGTGCTTTTATACATGCTCTCACAGATGGGTATATTATCCCTGTTTTATACATGAAGCCACTAAGGAATACAGGAGTTAAGTAAATTGCTGACGGTTATTTAGAGAATCACACTCAGCATTTTTGGGGTTTGAAGCCTGTTTTCTCTCCATACACTGCACACCAAAATCAATTATACTATCACATTTAAAATAAACCACACTAATTACTACATGCAAAGGAGTCCAAAAGCCACAATGCAAGTTTTCACAGAAGGCATTCATTTGATAACTTGGCTTGCAAAACACAACACATGACATTAGTAGTGGCTAAGTAAAATTTCAAGTTTTAAGAACAGATTTTTTTCCATGCCTTATTTTGAATAATCAGTTACCTCAAATTGGTTGAAGTAGGGGTGCAGAAGTAAGCCAGAAATCCTATCAAGATATTGCCACCGAGAGAGAGAATGCCAAAGACAAGGAAAGAAAGAATGGTCATCTTTACTAAAGGTGATTTACTCAAACTATTTTAAGTTTTTAAAGTAGGAAAGTTATGACAAAATGACATTTTAAAGTAGGAAAGTTATGACAAAATGACATTTTCTGGTTTATTTATTAACTAGCTCTCATTTTGTGATCGGTTAAGAGTTTCAAAATATTTAGTTACAGAACATGCTTGTAACATTACATGCTTGTTTTTCCCAGTATTAAAAAAATAAACAGAAAGCAAAATTATGCCAACATCTTATACTGATCTGAAATAAAGAGCCACCCTACTTTATCCATTGACTTAATGTGTCTTGAACAAACATTGTAAATAAGAAATTACCTTCACTGCTGCAGTAACTGCAGCAGTAGCTGCCAAGTTTAAACCTTGCCGTCCAAAGTTTACCATCGTCTCATAGCCTCGTTCCTTTGCTTGTACAATATAATCATCAATCTCCTGGGGGGAAAAAACCCAAACCACATAGATATTAATTATATTTAAGTAGTGTCCAGAAGCAAAAAAATAGTACTCCCCAATAATATAATCATTTCACAATTTTTATAGCATAAAGCATTTGATGATATATATTTCTAACAAATGATTTATGGCAATAATTTAAATATCTTACCCTTTCCTTTGAAGAAAGAAGTGGATGAAGGAATTTTCTATATATTAAACTTGCTCCTTTGGTATAGGGAGAGAGCAGCCATATGACAAAAGCAATCTTAAGTTCATAGTACAGGGGGAACCTAACAAGAAAAAATTTGAAGAACAACAACAAAAAGCCTATGAAAATAAACTCCAGACAATGAACAAGTAACAACTTCTTAAAAAGTTCAGTCACTATGTTAAATTTTCACATGTAAAACTGAGAGATCGAAGAAACACCTGTGTTTGAATGACAAACTAATTTAGATAAATATAGATATCAGTTGAGGAAAGAGCAACTTGATCCCCACAGAGATTCACACCTTCTAGTGAAGATTCTTCAGTGTAAGCAAGCACAGGGAAGCTGCCAACTGAGTGTGGCAGCCCAGAGGGCAGTGACAGCATTTAACCAGGCAGTAAGGTATCCCCGCTCTGTCTGCAGCGCCCAAAGGCCATGGCAGTTCCTGATATACCTCCAATCATAAGGACGTACATTTATAGGCCACACGTGCACAATGTTAGCCCATACACACATCTTCTCATTCTCAGAACTCCCAGAAAACTTCCCCTCCCATCTCATTTGGCCAGAATTCCAGCACTTTGCAAACCTAAACTGTTCACTTGCAAAATAAACGGAATTACCATTGTAGTAGACTGAGAGTTAGGGTTAGATCTGGCCCATGCCCCTCTTCATGAGACTTTGCAATGCCTTCCCTGTAGGCTGAGTACACTTCCCCAAGCAGTGACAGTGGGCTTAACCATGTGACTTGCTTTTGCAAACAGAATGAGTGTGACAAGTCACATGCAAGGAGAAGCTTTAGATGCCCTTTGACTCCCTCATCCCAACACCCCCACCTTCTTTCTTGCTTTAAATGTTTGCTTTCTGCTGTGACAAGTGCTTCTTCAGCCTTGGTCCCATAAAGAAGAGACACTTGAAATAGTCAAGTCCAGCAAAGCAGCAGCAACCATCTGCCCTCATGTAGTGTGAACAAGAAATAAATGTTTGTTTTTCTAACTTCTTATGCTTTTAGGGTTACTTGCTGCCACAGCAAGTTAACTAATATAGCATGAGGGAATCAACATCCTGTGGTCATGAAGATACACGATGACTGAAAAACCTGGACTCTTCTGAGGAGGCAGATGGGTATCGCGCAGTGAGGAATGCCAGCAGAAGGTCCCTGCGATGCTGCAATCACAGAGGAATTTCTGGTTTCATTGTTTGTGGTAAATGCTCCCTACATTGTTTGTGTATTTTTTTTTTTATTCCGCACCTGAGGAGTTTTTTTTGTTTGTTGTTTTTTGAGAGGGAGAGGAGGGATGGGGGGTTGGGGGGGGGGGGGAGTGGGGGAGAGAGAGAGAGGGAGAGAGAGAGAGAGAGAGAGAGAGAGAGAGAGAGAGAGAGAGAGAGAAACACCGCTTGGTTGCTTGGTTGCTTCCTGTATGCGCCTGACCATGTGCCCTGACTGGGAATTGAGCCAGCAACCTTTTGGTATATGAAGCTCCAACCAAGTGAACCACCTGGCCAGGGCTAGTTTTTTAATAATATATGCTATATTTGCAATCATAAAACAATGAGAAGTCTTTACAAAAAGAACTTTGAGACTCAAGAGGCCTAAGATTTGGAATCTGTGTTTGGACATTTAAAAACAAATAAACAGAAAACCCTCTCCCAAACCCCTATACCAAAAACATGCCAGGTAAATGAATGAGCTATGGGACAGAGAAAGGAAGAGAAAGATGGATGAAGATGCAGTACAGAGAAATTCATAGTAAATAAGGGTAGGATGCTAAGAACATTAAGTCTGATGACTTCAATTTTTTTCTAGCAATCCAATGTGACCTAATGTGCCGTGAGAATATGATGAGAATAGCAAAGTCAGAAAGACCGTTTAAGGAGAGAACAGTAAATGTCTGAAACAGATATAAGAGGGAATTGGAAATAGCAACTGACCAAAAGCAACTAAAAGGAATAGTGAAGTTCAAATTGATACCTATATGAGCAACTGATTGATTTTTTCATCTCATTTAGTAGCCTGGGAAAGAAGTAAAGACAATTGGGCTTATTTAGGCTGAAGGTTAGCGCAGCAAGGGCAGCTGAAGATACTGGCAAGGTAGTAAGTTTACAGATTCTGAAAGGACTTTTCCACGTGATGTCAAGGTTTAGATAGAAATGCACTACTGAAATACAGCACAAGGAGATTCAAGTTGTCCCATTAAGTATTTGCTCCTCAGTAAAATGTTAAATCCTTGAGGATATAAACATGTTTTAATTTTATCTCAGAGGTTTGGAATAGAGTTGGAGGTCAATGGGTGTCCCCATGGATGCCATCCAGTTTGAATGTAGATGAGAGTTTTAAGGATGGGGAGGGAGTGCTGTGGGTGTCAAAAGAGGAGTCTTTTAGGAAGTGATAAAGAAAAATAGCCTGAAGACATCAGTGTGGAAAAAAAGAATGAGAACCAATTTCTCTATTCCAGATCCTGGGAGATGTGTGGGGGATGGGCAGGGAGTGGCCTGGGGAGAAGAATGAGCTGCCTTTATTTCAGAGAGACTGTGAGGAAAGTAATGTTCTTATGGGGAAACCAGATCAAGAAAACGAGATACTGGATAATTAGGTAACTTGATCAAATTCACTTAGTTAACAGCAAAAGCAGGATCAGAACTCAGGACACCTGATAACAAGTCTATAGTCAGGTCCTTTCTCAATACTAGAACTTACCAAGCAACTGTCTGATCTGCTACTGTTTCAATCACAGTGTATAGAGCAAAAACAATCCAGTACATCATCCATCGAACCTGCAAATAATAAAAATACTTATGAAATAATAGAGTAAAATTATTTGTAACTCTGAATAATTATGTATATCTCATATATATATACATTTCTAAATATATAGTATGTTGGATCAAATGCAGAAGGCAATGGTTTAATTTTCAACGGGTTTCATGTTTGAGCTCCTCACATCACTGTATCAGCAGTCCTGGGATACAAGAACCAAAGAATAACACATCTCTGGGCCTGATACAATGTAATATAGGGATCTGAATGAAAGAATTAGAAAAATAAGATATATTTCTCTTAACTAAAGGAAAGTAAAAGATCTTATCTATTATAATCCTTCTTTTGGAAGACTATTAGTTATTTAATTATTATATAAATAATATGGTAGACCACATTTAATCTGTATCAGTTTTTTAAGTTTTGCATTCCTATATTTTCCATATATAGAAACTTTTCAGAAACCAATGAACAATTCTGGATTTGTTATATGCACAATGCTAATCACTCATTTTGAAAGTCTAAGGTTAGTGTCTTCTTTCCCTACATATAAACCTGTTACAGCTCATACATCCATTTCTTTCTTCTAATCCATTTACCACAATGATAGTTACAATAGACTGAATGTTTGTGTCCCCAAATTCATGTTAAAATACTAATCCCAAATGTGTATTGGGAGGTGATTAGGTCATGAGGGTAGAGTCCTCAAGAATTAGTGTCCTAAAAGGATCCCCAGAGAGCTCTCTCCCCTTCCACCATACGAGGACACAGCCAAAAAATGATGGTGTCTGAACCAATTTTTTTTCAGTTCTCTCCCTCTCCTATACTCTGCACAGGGATCTCAGAGAATATTAGCACCATCTTTCCTGGGAAGGTGGAGGCTTAAATTAAATTCTCTCTTTCCTAAACTTTCTATGAAACATATATTATTTGAGAAACATATATTATTTAAGTCAATGCTTGTTATTCATTATTTCACAATTTCACAACCATCATTATGATTGTGATCTTCCAACTGGAAAAGAATCTATATATATATATAAAAGGCTAATATGCTAAGTGTCCGTCTGACCAGTAGCTATGACATTCACTGACTACCAGGGAGCAGAGGCTCAACGCAGGAGCTGCTGAGCTGCAGTGATTTGGCAGTGGCGGTTCTTGGGTGACGCACCCCAAAACCAGAGAGGAGGGAACCCGATTCCTTGCAGGGCCATGCGATTCCACCTTCGGCCGTGAGTTACGTAGTTGCTGGGGCACTGTTGCCCTGAATCTGGTTTATTGCACACTTGTGTTTGCATTTCACACCCTGTACGACAGCAACTTTGCAGAGTGCCCTCTCGCACTCCGGGACCCCTTGGGTGATGTCAGGGAGCCAGTTTCGGCCCGATCCCCACAGGCCAGGCCCAGGGACCCCACCTGCTGGAGGGACTCTGCTCACTCCGCAGATGCCCTTCAAGTCACGGCGCCACCCCAGGTGTGGCTGGCCTCGGGAGGTTGGCTCCAGGGATGTCCACCCAGTCCCGCCCCACCAGCCACCTTCTAATTAATTTCCTTTCAATGTGCATGAATCCGTGCACCAGGTCACTAGTAATAAATAATACTCCAAGGAGAGTCTTAATTTGCCTGTCAATAGACCTGAGTAAAGGCGAAAGGGATTGCATAGACAGTAACTGGTGGTATGCCCTGAAAGACTAGTTCTTGGATTTACAGCTGCTACACACCCCATAGGTTTCAAAAACACCCTTGCTTCAGTGTAGTCAAGTGCTTATTCAGTTTTCAAATTAAATTATCAAATTAATTTTAAAACCCACAAAATAAATTACTGCTTTAAAATATATAAAGTTTATCTCCAAAAAAGCAAAACATGTACTTAGGTTGTGAGACTATTTAATAATGTCAACATTTTTAAAAGAGGATAAAAAGAAGAAAAAGGGTATGCCTTTTTAGTTAAAAAACATCAACAAATTATCTAATCAATGGGATATTCCTGGACATTTTCCTGGGGGATTGGCTATAATTTTACATAAGCAAAACTCCATGGTTTTAACTTATCTTTAATAGGTAAATTCTTTGACAACATGCTCTCTTAACCTTATGGGATTTTTGTTCTCCTTATAAGAAATATGGATCTCAAATATAGTTGAATCCAAGCAATAGTTAAATGAATTCAGTGTGTGTGTGTGTGTGTGTGTGTGTGTGTGTGTGTGTTATTCATGGGAGCGACCACAAAGAAAGTTAACCTTGAAAAGATATTACTTCCTTTTTCCACTAATGGATTTGGTCGGGATTTTATACCAAATGATTACTCAGCAAAGCTTTTATTAAAACTATACCTCAAGGCTGTTCAGCCTACTGTTTAAGGTTTTGCCCAAAGGAAAAACAGAAATAAGTCAAGGTTAAAAAAAGAAGAGAAAAGAAAAGGGCAAGTCACCAAATTATAAGCACAACTAAAAATATATGATGATAAAATATTATTTAGAACAGCAGAAAACACCAATAACAAAATGCAGTATTAAAACAAAAAAAAAAATTGGTAGGAAAACAATCACACTGATAATCTTGTAAATGTATGCAATCAAATATAATGGGAATAAGTGCTATTAAAATGTCACGCATATAGAAGTCACTTAATAGGTAACTAATAAATCACCATCCCCCTTTCAAGTTACTGGAAAAAGGTTACTGGCATCATCTTTATTGGTAAAAATTTATGTTCTTGAAAAATCTGTGAACAAACAGTATTTCTTCCAGTTCAAAAACAATTGGTAAGCCGAAACCGGTTTGGCTCAGTGGATAGAGCGTCGGTCTTCGGACTGAAAGGTCCCAGGTTCAATTCCGGTCAAGGGCATGTACATTGGTTGCAGGCACATCCCCGGTGGGGGGTGTGCAGGAGACAGCTGGTCGATGTATCTCTCTCATTGATGTTTCTAGCTCTCTATCCCTCTCCCTTTCTCTCTGTGAAAAATCAATAAAATATATTAAAAAAAACACAACAATTGGTAAAATCAACAAAGTGTTGTTTAGATAGTTTTGCAAGAACAATGAGTAATAAGAAAGCGGTACTCAACTTTTTCTTAAAAGTCTCTTTGATCCTAGGGAATTGAATTGAATTATCCAATAAGGTGAAACTTATACATATAAACACTAAGATAGACACACACACACACACACACACACACACACACACACACACAACCTACTTTTAATCTTTCATATCAAGCATAATTTAGCAATTCTTTTTTTTATTATTTTTTTTATTGAGGTATTATATGTGTACATATCTTACCATTACCCCCCAACCCCACACCCATACATGCCCTCACCCCCCAGAGTTTTGCGTCCATTGTTTATGTTTATATGCATGCATACAAGTCCTTCGTTTGATTTCATATCTCCCCCACCTCTCCCTAATTTTCCCCCTGTAATTTGAAAGTCTGTTTGATGCTTTACTGTCTCTGTATCTATCTTTTTGTTCATCACTTTATAATGTTCTTTACTATCCATAAATGAGTGAGATCATGTGGTATTTTTCTTTCATTGACTGGCTTATTTCACTTAGCATAATGTTCTCCAATTCCATCCAGGTTGCTGCAAATGATGAGAATTCCTTCTTTTTTATGGCAGCATAGTATTCCATTGAGTAGATGTACCACAGTTTTCTGATCCAGTCATCTGCTGATGGGCACCTAGGCTGTTTCCAAATCTTAGCTATTGTGAATTGTGCTGCTATGTAATTTAGCAATTCTTAAGGACTCAAGAGGCTTCACTATATTATAACATTCATTGACAAAACTGCAGCAAACCCTATCTGTCATGGTAACAGAAATAGGAATATGACAACTTTTGTCCTCAAGGATTTAACATTTTATTGGGGAGAAAAATGAGTGAAGACTGTGACACCCCCCCCCCCCCAAAAAAAAAAAAAAAGTTGTTATTTTCACATTAGATGCTCTAGCTCCAGTATGAGTCAAGGTCAGAAGAAATTAAGGAAAGCTTATTAAAGGGACTATTTATAAGTTGTGCACAAGGCAGAGGAAAATCAATACAGGATAGTGGTGTACTCTTGAACTAGCAACAGCAGGAACTACCATCACCCCGAGGTGTGATGGAGGGAGGAGTGGGAAAGGTTTCCAGGAGTCCAGACAGGGTCACTGTAGGGGAGGACTGCAGCCTCAGGTCACGACACAGCCAACCAGTGGGGGCAGGAAGTGGGGAGAACAATACTCAGACCTCGGGTTCACCCTGTCTTCTGTCTCTCATGGGCAAACCCAAAGGGAAGCCAGAGCTAATGCAGTCTGTATGGGTCAGCTTCTTGGGACATAAGGAAGGAAAAGAATGTGGAGTGTGGCGAGGAAACTCCACTGGAAGGACGGAAGGTTCCAGCACTACTCAGCCTGTCAGCTCTTAGAAACATTCCCAGAATGGAGTCACTTCTCATCACTTCCACAGATACCTCCCAGCCCAGATGACCATAAACTCTTGTCTGGATGATTCCCATAGCTGATCACTCTGCTTCTTTGGGTCTATTTTGCATAGAGCAGTCAGTTATCTCCTTAAAACACAAGCCAAATCATGTCATTCCTCTGGTTCAAATCCCTCCCATGGCCCCCATCAGGAACCTTCATCACAGCCTAGAAGGTCCTCTGGATCCCGCACCGGCTGCCTCTCTGGTCTCGCCTGGCACTCCTACTCCTTCCCCTGTTCATCTCCAGGCACAGTGGCCCTTTTCCTGTCCTTTGGGCACGTGTGTGGATATGCTCCTGCCGCAGAGCCTCAGTACATGCTGTTTCCTTGCCTGAAATACTCTTCCTCATAGGAAGAGCTTCCTCACTTGCTTCAGGTCCCTGCGCAAATAATTATCAGAGATGCCTTTCCTGACCACTCTGCTTAAAATATCTGTATCCTCCTAACTCCCTGATTGATTTTTCTCTTTAGCATATATATCATAGACACATCTAACATATATCTACTGCCCCTCCCCACCTTCCCCTACCAGAATGTAAACCCCAAGAGGGCAAAGGCCTTATTTTGTGCACTGCTGACGCTCCTGTGCCCGGCACAGAAGGGGTTCAAGAAATATCTGTTGATGAACTGTTGACGGAATATGGGCCTGCACATAGCTTAGTGTGCTCTTTTTTGTTGGGAGTGCAAAAGGTTAGACAGCAGACAGGAGGTGAAGACATGATGGGTAAGCCTAAACTAGTATTTTAAGAGATCTGGTTTAAAGAGAAAAAAGGAAGGGGGAATACTAAGTAGCCTGAGACAAAATGAAAGCATGTTTGCACCCTCAAGGATGGCGCATTTTACCATGGAGATAGACTGAAATTACGAGAAAGCAGAAATCCTTAATGAAACCAGATCCAAGATGAGGCTAAGAAAGATTAGGAAGAAGAGTGGGCTCAAGAAAGAAGCAGGGATGCATCTTCCTTGGGACAAAAGGAGAGGAAAAAGTGGCTGTGTTGACGAGAGGACTGAAGTGGTCATAGCGGATGACCTCTATGTTCACTAGTACTATGCACTAGTGAACATAGAGGTCATGTTTAGGAGGGCAGGCCATCTTTTAAAGCTGGGGAGGATTGGATTTAAGGAGAGCAGTAAAGGTTTAGAACAGTGGTTGGCAAACTCATTAGTCAACAGAGCCAAATATCAACAGTACAACGATTGAAATTTCTTTTGAGAGCCAAGTTTTTTAAACTTAAACTTCTTCTAATACCACTTCTTCAAAATAGACTCGCCCAGGCTGTGATATTTTGTGGAAGAGCCACAATCAAGGCGCCAAAGAGCCGCATGTGGCTCGTGAGCCGCAGTTTGCCGACCACGGGTTTAGAAAAATTGTCTATACAGATGGAAAGGGAACTGCCGAGGGTACAGATGGAATAGAGCATGTGGCTGAGGAAGCTCTCAGCTGCTCTGGGTGTTAGAGATCGGGGGCCACAATGAAAGGTCCAGGACAGTGAAACAAGGAAGCATCAGAGGTGATGGCTTGTTGTCCATAAAAAGGCATAACGATAACAGAGTTGTGGCTGGGAAGTGGCCCAGCCAGAGCCAGTACTTCTCAGTCCCCCTTTGCAGGCAGGTGGGGTCATGTCTCTAGTTCTTACCAACAGACTGTGAGCCAAGGCTTTTGGGAAGTGGGAGGACCTCGCCCACAGGTTAGTTCCCTCCTTTCTGCTGGCTGGGAGGGCACGGAGCAGAGCAGCTGTGGGAGCCACATGTTAAAGGTGGACAGAGCCCCAGGTTTAAATGGCTACTGAGAATTCCTTGCTGAAATGAACATCCAAGCTGGACTGTTACGTGAGGAAAAAAATACAATTCTATATTTCTTTCACCACTGCATTTTTGTTGCATATTATAATTTTAGCAGCTCACGCTACCCCAGAGCAAGGCCATGGGAATAATAGTTCCAGAATTAGGTAGGTATCAGTCACAGTGCCATGGCTGCCATCTGTGGCAGAGCCAGTGCCCTGGTTAGTGGTGATGGGTGATATTACAATGATCTGCAAGTGAAGAGGAGGACTACCATTTTATGAAAGTCTGCTTGAGATACTCACAAGGGACTCCCAGAAGGATTTGGGAAGAAACTGAAGGATAGGAAGGATGGATGTTCTCATGTAGCAGATTGGAGCAGAGCCAGAGAAATACTATTTTGAATTTTTATTGTGACCCATTGGCAAATGTGACTTATTCTGTGTGAATGTTAGTCATCAGCTATGTTGTCAGTATGTATGACTTTAGTAGTGATCCCCTTCCACTTTTGATAGGCCAAGAAATCAGATAAATTATAAACTTGCTAGAAATATGCATGAAGTTTAAATTAAATATAACCTGGGTAGGAGACTGAGATAGCCAAAGACTGAAGTGCATAAAAGTTGATGTGAAAACTACATTAAAAAGTTGTTTGATGGCCTATTTTGCTTACTTTGTTTTCTTTCCCAAGAGCATACCTAATGCCTAGTAGGTATCTGGCACAAAACAGATACTAAAAAATATTTATTAGAAGAATTAATGAACTGGGCTAACTTACAAGCAATACTGTAATTTCCATTTTTCCTACTTGGTAATAAATGTCTTTTGAAAGTGGTTACAGTGCAATGGTTGTCATATTTCAATCTTGAAATACTTTACCCACTATATTTTTCATGACTAGAGAAATGTGATAAATGCATTAATTTAATATAAATAAAAGATTCCTCAAATGGAATCTTAAAATCATTTAAATACCCAAATTAACTTATTTCCTAAGAAAATACACTCTTACAATTAGGCAAGTTCTTTTGATGATTATGGAGTCATCTGTGATGTAAAACCATAGTATCTAAAATTACATTCTAGGTTATATAGTGCATAGAAGAGATTATCTTACTTAACAAGCCAGCACTTGTTTTATTATTACTCAAAATCCATAAGGCTTTCATAAAGCCTTAGCATTTCAGAAACCCAGACAGTCATGTGATGGTGTTCTTAGCTTTACTCTCTCAAAGGAATTAGAGGATATTTTAAGCCTGAGTGAATGCTGTAAAATGAATATACCCATAGGCTAAATTTACTATCAAAAGACCATGCTCCATTTAATAGGTATGCATTTACCTACCCATATGCCAAGAGAAAAATTGGCCTCATTTCATGATCTTTTAACATTTTTTTTTAACAAAACAGGTTCCATGATTCACATTCTTAGACAATTTTTATGAAACTGATTTAGATTCCCAGGGCAAACAAATAAAGCAAACAAAAGTTAACTATAACTATAAAACAATCTTTAGGATTTCCATAACAGAAACTGAGAGCAATGCATAGGCCCCAAATATACAGGAAGGAGACTAACATGTTCTGGTGGGAGGCATGTAGCTATAGATACTAGCAGCAGTGGCATAGTAATTAAAAAATATTTTTCTTAAATTGTATCTTTATAAAACTTATTCTTTCTATGCTATGACTAGTGTGATATTATAACAGCAATATCAACAGCCATATATGTTAAGTGACATAACTACTAAATGATATTTGTATGGTGAAAATAAAAATTATGGGATATGTTAATTTGATAAATATTACTTAGGGATTATAAACAAAGCCCTTTGACAGGAAATCATCATAAATCCTGGTGTGAAGGCATCCCTACAAGAAGCTTTCATGGTTGGAATTAATAAAAGAAGACCAAAAAGACTAAGAGTAACAATGTTTGACCCAACATATAACTGCTATTTTATTATATACTAGAGGCTCAGTGCATGATTGAATCATGCACGTGTAGGGTCCCCTACATGCTTTCGCTTTTCGCGGTGGAGCTGGGTGCCTGTCCGCTGGTGCACCAGGCCTTTCAGAAGCCTCCGGCGGAGGCTTCTGAAAGGCCTGGTGCCGGAGCAGACAGGCACCCAGCTCCCACGCTTTTGATGGTCCACGGCCGCTGAGGGGGGCTACCCTGCTGTTGAGAGGCGCAGGGGGCGGCCCCCTGTGCCTCTCAACAGCAGGGTAGCCCCCCTCAGTGGCAGCGGATCCGTGCCTCTCAATGGCCAGATAGGCTACCCCGAGTCCCGCCCCCCAGCCTCCCGCCGCCCAATCGTGGGCGTAGCGGAGTGATGGTAATTTACATGTTACTCTATTATTAGCTAGGACTAGAGGCCCGCTGCACGAAATTCGTGCACTGGAGGGGTGGGGGTGGGTGTTCCTCAGCCCGGCCTGTACCGTCTCACAGTCCAGGATCCCTCTTGCAGTCCAGGAGGTGGGAGAGGTTCCTGCCACTGCTGCTGTGCTCACCAGCAGTGAGTGCGGCTTCTGGCTGAGCAGCACTCCCACTATGGGAGCGCACTGACCACCAGGGGGCAGCTCCTGCATTGAGCATCTGGCCTCTGGGGGTCAGTGCATGTCATAGCGACCGGTCATTCTGCCATTCGGTTGATTTGCATATTAGAGTTTTATTATATAGGATTATTCATTTGCCTTGTATGAATGAACTATCTTCAGTTCTAAAGGAATGCCTTCCAAAGGTCATGTATATGCTTTGTGCACTGTACTTTCTATTGTGACATATCTGTGTAATGGTTTACATAACATCTGCCTCTGCTATTTGACTATAACAACCCATAGGGGCTGAAATTGTCTTGTTTATCATCACATTCTCAGGACCTAGTACCCCGAGTTTGGTAAAACAAACAGACTTTTACTTAACAGTTTCTTAGTTTTAAGATTCAAACAAGTAACTCTGGACTGCAAACAGCAGTTCATAACATAAAATAGCCTATTTTGTTACAGTTGTTTTCAACAACTTTCCAACATCTCTTAATTTCAGACTCTTGGAATCATAAAGCAATTAATGTTGGTCTCTAAGAAAAAAAGAAAAATTACATATGCATAATGATTTCAATTATAACCACACTAAGTAAATCCAGAGGATAAATGCTAAAATATGCTTCACTGGGAAAAAAATCTTTGCTGAGTCTCAAAAGAAATAAACACTGATGAATTTCAGACCACCCAAAGAGAACTTTATTTTTTGACCATTATGAGTTATTCACTCAAGTCAACTCACCCCAAACATTTATTCTACACCATGTTTTGGAGACCACAGAGAGACCTTCTAATATAGAATTTTTTTAGAAATAGTAGAGTTGAAAAGATTTCTCCTATTTCATTAACATTATGCAATAATTTGGTTACTTCATAATGATTTCCCCCATTAAAAACAAAAAGGAACAAAATGTGAGAAATCAAAAAGAAAAACTCCCTCTTTTATCGAACCCAGATGGTTCAGCTATGGGATTTTTCCCAGGGCTGTGCCAAGTTAGAAGCATGCTTGAAAATAAGCTAGTTGAAGTTCAATTCAAAGTGAAGAGAGACCATGGTTGAAAACAGCTTTTTGTTTTTTTATTTTTTAAAGATGGGGCATGTGTTGGGGGTGAATATGTGAGGCTGCGATTGATTTGGGCTTCTTCAACTTTGGGGAACTTCTTCCCCCACGGCCCATTTAAGAATATCTCCACTTTCTCCAGCTCCTCAGGACTCAGCAACTTGGGAGTTAATTTTCAGATGCTAAACTCACAGCAACATGGTTTACCTGCAGTTTCCAGGTACCACTGCCAAAGACCTCCCAGAAGAGCCTGCTGTTTTGAAGAAAGCCTCACATAACATAGATGTACCTGGTCTTACAATGGGGCAGATTGTAACCAGAAATATGGTCATAATATTGCACAGAAGCCCCATGTATCTCACCTCAACCTTGGTAGTTTGAGGAACTTGAGAGAAGGAAAAAGTGCAAAAATGTTTAAAATCTAGAAGATAATTAATTTTTTAAAAAGTGTTGAAAAGGCAGTGTAAAACACAGGAACTGCTTATGGGCATAGTTGCCAGGAGCAGAATTTAGGAAGGAATGACTTCTCCGTCCAAAATAACTCTCTCCATCCATGCTGGCTGAGAATTCACATTTTCCTAAAATTAATTTTTATTGAATTTATTGGGGTGACACTGGTTAATAAAATTATATAGGTTTCAGGTGTACAATTCTATAATGCATCATCATCATCTGTACATTGTATCATGTGTTCACCACCCCAAGTCAAGTCTTCCTCCATCACCATTATACCTTCTTCTACTGGCCCCTCCACCCCTTTTTCCTCTGGTAACTACCATACTGTTGTCAATGTCTATGAGTTCTTTTTTCTTTGCTTAATCCCTTCACCTTTTTCACCCAGCCCCTAACACCCCTCCCCTCTGAAAGCTGTCAGTCTGTTCTCTGTATCAGTACTGGTTTTGGACTGACTTATTTTACTTAGCATAATACTCTTCAGGTTCATCCATGCTGTCGCAAAAAGTAAGATTTCCTTCTATTTTTATGGATAAGTAGTATTCTATTGTGTAAATGTATCACAGCTTTTTTATCTACTCATCTACTGATGGGCAGTTGGGCTGCTTCCAAATCTTGGCTATTGTAAATTTTGCTGCAATGAACATAGGGGTGCATATATTCTTTCAAATTAGTGTTTTGGGTTTCTTCAGATATATTCCCGGAAGTTCACTTTTTATATTGTTTAAAAGTCCTATTGATTTACAGGGGATAATAAATATAAGAGGCACAGTTCCCTTTTCATAATAATACCACATAGCATTTCTCCAGATGTTAGCATGGTAAAGCGCCTACCCTGATAGAAAGAACTAAACTGGGCTAAATGGACATCCTAGTGGTCATCCAAGTTTCCATGCTAAACTGTCATCCTACCTTCTTTTTTCCCTTAGTGTTCACAAAGTCTTGGCCATTATGTTGCCTACTTGAGGTATTCACCAGGGGTGGAACCACTTCTTAGGCACCAAGGTCCCCCTGTGCCCAATCTATCATGACATAGTCAATTCCATCTTGCTATTTTCACAAGTGAACCAACCTAGTCACTAAAAGGTACGCTCCTCATACTCTGGTTTCTCTTCAGATCACATAAATCTTTCGCCTTTTAAAAGGTATGCTTCTTTCTCCAGGTGACTGACAAGGTTATATGACTAACATAGTAAATGAAAAATTTCATTCTCTAGCTCAGATACCACTCTCTATGTACAAGTTGTAGCATATTTAAATATGCAATAATAATTCAGATAGTAAGAACCAGCCTTTATAAACCACATGATAAAACATAGCCTACTTGAGAAGCAAAGGTTAGTAGGAAATAACTATAGGAGGAATCAATCACTGTCATGATTGGAATGAGCCTGTGTTACTAAATTATTTTCCTTCAAAAGCATGTGCAGTCAACCTCACATAGAGAACCGAGGTTCACATTGGGGTGAGTGCAGAGAGAGGCGAGTGATGGAACACAGGACACTTGGGGTAAGGAAGGGCTGGCCGAGTGCCAGAGTGCAGGACAGCATGAAGGCCCTGGGTAAACACAGGGAGGAGAACAAAGGCTGGAGAGAGACGCAGAAAGCAAGATGGATGATTCTCAAGAGAAACTTCACTGAAGCAGAACTTAGGATATGGCCAGCCCTACAACAGGGAAAACTAGGATGAAGTCCATCTGCATACATAAACTTATATTTAAAAAGCACAATGTGGTGGTCATTACACTTTTCACAATAAAATAGGATGCCCGTTAATGATTTTCACCTTGATTTTTGCTAAGAATTACTTGGGGATTAAAAAAAATTTATATAGATTCCTAGGCCCCATCATCACAATGTGCAGAGAGAGGGCAGTGAGGGGGGTTCAAAGCTCCATGAGTTTTTGATGTGTAACCACCGTTGAGAACATGCACAACGAAAGTCTTGCTACTTGAACTGTGGTCTATAGACCAGCAGCACTGGCATCACCTGGGAGCTTGTTAGAAATGCAAAATCTCAAACCCAGGCCATGCCAACTAAATTAGAATCTGCATTTTAACAAATCTCAGGGGCACTTCTATGCCCCTTAAAGTGAGAGGAACACTGCAGTGGGAGGCTACTCTGTGCACGTTCTGGTGGCATCAGGCAGAGAAAGGTGGGATCATTCATAAAGGGAATGTCAGAAGAGGCTTGGGTTTGGAGAAAAGATGATGAACTCAGTTTTGTGTGGTAATTTGTTAAGTGTAAAAAGTTAAAATGCACCCTTATTTTCATAACACCGTGTAGGCACATCATCATTAAAACAAAACAAACAAACAAAACCCCACCCAAACTAAAAAGCTAAAAAGGGGGCCTTTTAGTCCAGTTTCCAGAGGCACTGTTTCTGTCTAGCAATCGAGCAACCAAAGCTTGGAGCAAACTACTCAGGAAAGGGAAGCCTTCAGGCTCTTCCACCCGGAAGTTCCATGAGGACGGTCCCAGATGTCTACCCTCTCTCCCTTCCCCGGGAGGAAGTGCCCTCAGACCGTTCCCTAAGAGCACGTCTAAATCTGCCTCCTACAGAGAGAAGGTAAGAAGGTTGATTACTAGGCTGATGTTATATTCAAACACGGTTAATAACAAAAACTTCCCCAGCTGGCGTCCATAATTTATTTTGCCAATCTTCTCAAGAAGGATATAACAATAAAACTGAAGTGTTAGGTCTTCATTTAAAAGATGCCTGTTGGAACCCTTTGGAGGTTAAAGTAATATTTTAAAATGAAACCACTACACTTAATCTATTTCTGAGTTTTCAAAACCTTTTGAAAATAACTTTTCATTTTACTAGTAGTTGGATTTGTGGTGTTTTTTTTTTTTTTTTAAAGAATCAATCTATATTCTGATAGCCAACAGCAAGACAACATTTCATATATTTATATAATTCAATATATTTTAAATATTTTATAGCTTTAAAAAAGAACTTCACCTTCTTGCAATTCTATTACATTTCTGAAGTAACATCTCATGAGCTTTTAAAAATTACATGAGGTTTTGGGAAAGATTTTAGTTTTCTTCTTTAGCTAAAATCTTCGGGAACAGCTCTAGCTTTTATATTTTTAGGGGGCCCTTTCGTAGTGTGATGGCAATATGGCTGACAATCTGATTATTACAGCTGTAGCTGGTAAAGCACTATATTTCTAAAATTACATAGTGGAAAGATGATGTATGTAGCTGAACATTCCAAAGGTAGATCCTGGATTGTGTAAAAGAGAAGATTTTCCTGCATGAATAATGTAACCTTTAGCCAAAAAGGAAAAAGATCTGCTATGCCTTTTATTATTATAAAACATTCTATTTTAAAATAAAAAAATTAGGTAGTCTAGTATTTAATGTCAAATTTATCATTGTTTCCTTAACCCCTCTCTTGTTTCACGTTTTGTCAGACCTTTTTTCTACTCTTCTCTCTATCTCAGCTATTTCCAGTGTTTAACTTATTAGACGCGTTCAAGGGGAACACCTCTTAGATACTGTAATTCTCCCAATTTTGTTTATATTTTTATCTCTACCTTTTTATTCAGCCTACTTTTCTTTACAAATTCCTTTAATTTTGATATTTTTCTTGCTTTGCGAGTTTAATGCTTCATTTTTCACTTCCTTTTCAAAATAAAGGCTTATAAATCTATCATATCCAAGAATCTAATCAATATTAGATTCATATTCAAGAATCTAATCTAAACGTATCACTGCCACTTTAATATTTTAATTCATCTGGTATTGCATTTTTATATTTTCTCTTGTATTCAATTATTATTTCTCCCTTTTGGAACTTATTGGGGGTTTTCTTCAAAGTAGTGAGTTTGTGGTTATTTCTGAACAGATTAGGGGGAGGCAGAACCCTGGCTGCCTCTGAACACAGCTCTCCCTGCGGGGAGGGTGGTGGCGGTTGAGTTTTTCGGTTGCTGTAGCTTTTATGATTTTAAGCTGTTCCATCACTAGGGATTAGGGTGGAGGTGGCTAGGCCTCCCTCCAATTTATTACTTAACAACATTTCCTTTCATGGAAACAACGGTTTCTGTCCCTGTTTTTTAAAAATCTATTTCCATTGGCACGATAGTTGGTAAAATTTTTCCTAGATATTAGCAAATGCCTGACTTAGCCTCATAGGTTTCAATGTTACCGTGAGAATTTTTTTTTCCTTTATGTCTGTTTTCCAAAGTACTTGCCTTGGAAGCTAGAAAAGGACAAGACAGCTGTGGCTGGTCAGCTACATCTTGGCATGAAAGTTGTGAGGATGCTTTCAATTTACTTCATAAAGGTAAAGGGGTACGCTAATTCACATGCTAAAATTATAGAAGAAACTGTGTTGGGCATTCATTTAAAGCTCCCCAATTCTACAACCTTATTCAAGTTTAACACTTGTTTTCTAATGTAACTAATGATCCTGAGATGGCCATGAAGAAATTGTGTTTAGAAAACATAAGGTAGAGTATCTCACTTGATAATAACAACACTATCAATTATTTCAGCAGCAAAGTTACATACTGATATGTATTACATATAAAATAAGTAAACCTGACACATCAAAAATTAAGCTTACAAAGAATATTCATCACCTACTTTAAGTAAATATAAGGACATTTATTTACTTCATTAAAGGATAATGAACTGTTCCAAGTAATTTTATTTACTGTTCAAAGTGAAAATTGTGATTTTTATCAAAACCTGATTTACAAACAACTATAACTCAAGACAAGACACACATGTATTCATTGTTTGTCAGCTAAAATGAAAATTTGAAATTATTGTCAAAGATTGAAAAATGATATAAATTACCATTAAACCTATCTCTTATTTAAAATCAATGTTAATGATAAAATAAGTCTTACTTGGTATCACATAATAATTCAACCAAAGTATCCCACTAACAAAGTCAATTTGGAAATCTGGATGAAGACGGTAGACTGAATATACACATTTAATTGCATCCCCACCACAAATCTCATGAAAACAACAGTAAACTGATATTTTTAAAAGACCCAAGTTCAGAAGGATATAGAAGAGAAGAGAACATCAAATTTGTGGAGCTAGGAAGGAAATGGATGAGCAGTAAATGATCTAGGAGGCCTGAGAAAACTGATTATTAGCCAACAGTGGGAAAAACTGCAAACCTAACTTAGACTGCAAAACTCCCAAAAAAGGCTCAAGAATTGGTGGCACAACTCTCGGCCAAAAAGGGCAAAAGATAGAAAGAATGGCTGTCAGGAAAAAAAAAAAAAAAGAAGAAGAAGAAAAAGAAAAAAAAAAAAGGATGGTTGTCAGTCTGCTTAAGGAGCAGGTAGGCCGCTAGATGCCCTCCTATTTTTGCTGCCTGATGGTACCCCTCTTTCCCGCAGCCCAACTCTGAGGCTTATTCTCTGGAAAGAGTGAATCAAAGGTTCTCTGGATTTGCAAATCTCTAGCAGTTTAGAGTAGGGCTAATAGGAACCAAGTAAAAGCTTATAAATTGAATACTTAGAGCCCTCACCAGAACGTAGCAACTACTAAGTCATCTTTATTAGAAGGAAGGCAACTGATGATGTACATGTGAAAAATTAAGAAATAGCAAAAGTATAAGCAATGTTAATTAGATATGGGAATACATACACTAAAGGATTCAGATAAAAGAGTTGGAAGTAGTTGTCACTGGAGATGAGGAGAGGGTAGGAAACTGCTGTTTTTCATAATAAGCCTTGAAAATTTTTTTATTTTAAAATTATAAAGAAATACAACCTTAATAAAAATAAAAACTAAGGCCCTAACCAGTTTGGCTCAATGGATAGAGCGTCAGCCTTCGGACTGAAAGGTCCCAGGTTCGATTCCAGTCAAGGGCATGTACCTTGGTTTCGGGCACATCCTCAGTGGGAGATGTGCAGGAGGCAGCTGATCGATGTTTCTCTTTCATCGATGTTTCTACCTCTCTATCCCTCTCCCTTCCTCTCTGTAAAAAATCAATAAAATATATTTAAAAAAAATATATAAAAAAATAAAAACTAAGAATATCTGAATGGAAAATTAACAGATAAGTATGTTGCCTGACAAAACCAATTTTCAAAAAAAAATTTTTTTTAATTCCACCTTAATCAGTGGGTTAATCTTTACAATACCTACATTATTACAATCCTTGAACCGAGTGAATATTTTTAATTCCAAATATGAAAAGATTCCTAAAGAACACTTTTTGACAATAAAGAGAAGTTCTTTAGTGTGTTTTTTTTCTCCACCCTAAAACTAGTAAGCAACTTCAGATTTTAACAATTGATAAGAACCAGTATGTGGTATGTTTGTTCATTTTCATATCACCCAAATACTCAGCCAAAAATTAGGTCACTTTCAAAACCCAAGTCAATAGGGTTTTAGAGGGCCATTTCTAGCCCTTTAAAGGAGTAGTCTCCCAAGTTTTCCCTGCTCTTTGTTCTTGCTCACAGTAAATCTCAGGACCAAATGTCTGATTTTGATTTTTATGTGCTGTTAGACAATCTTTTCATTGCCACTTTCTTCAACATTCTTAGAATAAAAACACTGGTTTCCTAGAAAAGCTACAGCAATTACACACCACTTGGAAGTAAACACACTATTTTCAAGTCACGAAATGGTATAAGCTTGAAAAAATTTGCAAAACCATACTAATTCTTCAGTAAGTTTACATTTCAATTACTGCAAGACTGAAAGACTTTAAGTAGGCCATATCAGCCACACTATACAGGAAATTATATCCTAGGAAAGCTCTCTTTTAAAAATAGGCAAAGGAAGAAAGGAAGGTTGCCAAAATATACAGCACTTTCCATGTGTTTTGATTTGAACACAGCCATCTGTTTTATCAGGTGCAATCTACTATATGAAGGATTACAGGGAATGGTAGTAGTTACGGTGGGAAAAAGTAAATTAATAAAAAATGTCGCTTTCTGAAAATAATTTTGAAGCAGATATCAGTGTAATTTAGGTTAATAACCAAATACCTCAAAGAAAGAGGGCTTTGGGATAAGTGGGACTAGAATGTATACTCCTTACCCCAGCAGCAAAGCTGAGAAACTAGACCAATCTACTTAAGAAGTATACATGCTCTTGTAAACACAATTTAGTGTTTGATATAGACTTAAAAGTCTACTCTTATTCCTTTTCTTATTTATTCATTCATTCAAAAAATATTGAGTGCCTACCATATACCATGCACTGTTCTAGGTAGGGAACTATAGCAATTAACAAAACAACAAAACTCTCTATGGTGGGGAAGACAAACAAAACCAAATAAATAACATAATAACAGATAGTATAAGAGGCTATCTGTACTAATAATAAAGCCTATGTGGTTATCACGCTGTCACAACCCATCACCAGGAGGCTGCATGCACAACGGGCGCACACGGGTGGTGGGGCTGCGTGCTCGGCGAGGTGCACACAGGTGGGCGGGACTTGATGCTGCGTGCGCAGTGCGGAGGTGGGACCCCCGGCTCCAGCCTACCTCTTTGGGGCAATCCATCGAGGAGCCCCGGATGGGTGGGTGGGGCCTACCTCTTTGGGGAGATTGATTGCAGGACTCCCACACTGTGAGAGGGCACAGGCCAGGCTGGGAACCGCCCCCACCCCCAGTGCATAAATTTTGTGCACCGGGCCTCTAGTTAAAGATAAAATAGGGAAATTTTAAGAAGGTTAATTTTGCTAAAAAATGATAAGACAAAGCAAATTTGGATGGGGATCACCATACAGGAAAACTTTATGAGAACAGACTGCTGTTAAAACTGTTGTAATTGAAGGTTAAATTGGATAACTAAGTTTAGGTGAAACTCAGCAAGAAAATTTTTGCCAGAAATAACTTTAGGTTGGAAATACTTAAAGAACTGCCAAGACTTTACAGAACTTTCAAAGACTTCCAATTTCATTTTCAACCATTTTTATAATATTTCATTTAGTTGCTTATGGGTCCTGCTCTAGAACTGGTTAAGCTGCCTCATTGCCCTTCTTGGAAAATACTCATTTGGTTGTGGCCCCTGAAGACTTGCCGTGGAATTAATCAGAAGCACATTCACTGGCTGGCTGTGAAAGCTATTTCAACTTTTTTTGTGAAGCTAGGATCCTCACCTAATTTTCTAAAGGTAGCATGGTAGAAAAGAAAGAATAAAATATTAGAAACAGAAGGTATCCATTCCTTCTTTAATGATCCAGGTGACCCTGGGCAAGTTAATTCACTACTCTGAGCCTATAATATTGGAATATTTTCCTGCCTACTTTATAGAGTTGTAGTGAGGACCAGTGAGATATCGTGATCTGAAGAATAATATCCACCTCCCTCAAAAGGTCCACATCTGACCCTGAAATGTGTGAATATGATAGGTTACACGTAAAGGAGAATTCAGTTGCTGATGGAATTCAGGTTGCTAATCAGGTGACCTTGACAGGATCTTAGATTACTCAGGTGAGCCCACTGTAATCACCAGAGTCTTTATAAGTGGAAAAGGGAGGCAGAAGAGAGAACCAGAGAGTCACAGCGTGAGGTCTCAGCTCAACGTTTCTCACTTTGAAGATGGAGGAATACAGCCTTAAGCCAAAGAATGTGGGCAGCCTGTAGAAGCTTGAAAAGGTAAGTAAACAGATTTTCCACTAGAGCCTCCAGGAGGAATGTAGCCCTGTTGATCCATTTCAGATTTCTGACCTACACAGGACTGTAAGAAAATGAATTTGAGTTAATTTTGAAATTGGTAGGGAATTATATAAATGTAAGAGCTTAGTAGTGACACTATTCATAATAGACAAAAGGTAAAAATAATCCAGATGTCCATCAATGGATGAATGGAGAAACAATGTTGTATATGCATACAGTGGAATATCATTCAGCCATAAAAGGAATAAAATACTAATACATGCATGCTGTAATGTGGATGAATCTTGAAAACAGGCTAAGTGAAAGAAGCCAGACACAAAAAGGTCACATATAATTCCATTAATATAAAATATTCAGAATACAAATAGCAAGCAAACTGGTGATTACAATTGTCAGTAATGATAAGGTATCTGCATTTTTAAATCAATTAGGAAGTAACAGAACACCTATGAAAGAAGGAAAAGGTTTGAGGCTGAAGAAATATACTAGTATTCTCAGTGTACCTATAAATTTATAAGGCTAAAAAAATAGACAACCCCCAACCGCTTAATTATACTGGAACTTACAGACTAAGTGAGTAAGAGACATGAAATTATTTGGGAATCAGATTTATTTAAATGCCAATTGATAGTGCACTATTTTTTATACCCTACTTTAGAATTCTACTGAAATTTAGTTTAAAAACAGACTAATTTTCAGTACTCCACATTTATATCACATTTTTAACCCAAAACATTATGCCAGCTGTTTCTAAAATAATAACAATTTTTCTAGTCTTGTTTATAATGGATACATAAAAATAAAATTAATCACTCATAAAACTATACTTACATATTCCTTCACATTTTTTGATTTCACAGCTTTGTATGAATAATATGCAGGATACAGCATTCCAAACACCAACCTACAAGTAAAAAGTAAGAGAAGACTAATCAAACAATGCTTTCAACAGCTCATGAAAATATCCACAGAAAAGTAGAAAGTACATGGAAAACACATGACAGTGTATATGTGTATGAAAGCAAACTTGTGTATAAACTAAATTACTCAGAAATGCAAAAGAAATAATAGACTTTTAAGAAACAACAACAAAAAGTGATTTTAATATTTCCAGATAGTTTCACAGAAAAAAAAGATTTTTTAAAAATCGCCATTTAAACCATTTTTTTTCTTTTCTTGAATATTTTTATTGATTTTTGGAAAGAAAGGAAGGGAGAGATAGAAACATCGATCACCTGCACCCTGTATGCCCCCTACCAGGCATCAAGCCCGAAACCTGAGCATGTGCCCTGACTGGGAACCAAACCGGCAACCTTTTGGTGCCAGGGATGATGCACAACCAAACAAGCCACACAGGCCAAGGCCAAAACATTTTTTCATCAAAAAAATATTCTGTGGTTCTTTCAAGAACATTTGGAAAATGAAGAAAATGGAAAGAAAAAAGAAAACATTGTTCCAACCCTACTAGTCAGAGATAATCATAGACAGAACTTTAGTGTTTGCAAAATCCTACTTTTATATGTGTAGTATACTTTAAAAATAACACACATACACACACAAATTTGTGACAATGAAAAAGCGACCCTTCACTTCTAATTATAATGACAGTGTTTGGAAACAATACTTAATATATTTATTACAATATGCATTAAAATAACTCTCTTTAAGCATTTATAAAATTACTAAATCACAAACAGGACTTATTGTAATGCCTTCTGTTAAGATTATTTCACCAAATCTCAGATCCAAGAGATGTGTACATATCTATATACATAAAAGGCTAATGTGCTAAGTGTCCCTCCGACTGTCTCACCAGTCGCTATGATGCACACTGACCACCAGGGGGCAGAAGCTCAATGCAGGAGCTGCCGTGACGCGCACTGGCCAGCACCACAAACCTGGTGCCCACAAACCAACACTCAGCTTCACCCAAGTGGGACACAGGCTCCGCCACCACCCTAGAGCGACACCTCACCAAATTACAGCCAATGCTGCCAAGACCCCATGGTGCAAAATGCAGCCCACAGCCCAGCCCAGCCCAACCTGGAAATGGTCACTGTGGGCACCAGGTAATGACGCCCAGCTTCCTCTTCCTAGTGACTAGCCTCCTTGGAGTTTCTTCAGCCCAGGAACACAACTTGCTTTATAGCCAGGTACAAACATTTTACACTTTAACCAAATGTCTGTGAAACATTTTCACGTTGCTTCGTCTCATTTGATCCTCACAGAAGTCCTGCAGTAGGTAGATAGGAGACTCAGTAGAATCCTATTTTATTTTCATTAGCTGGAAAACGGAGATTTAGAAAGTTTAGAAATTTGACCTGACTGAAAAGAAGAAATGGTGGACCTTGAAAATGACTTCAGGTTTTCTCACTGCACAGAATATAGTCAAACACTGCTGCAGTTAAATATTTTACCCTTTGTTCTCCCTGCGTGATCATGATCTACAATAATAATCTGCTTCGTGTTGATATTTACTGCTATGTTGCTGACAATTACCTGAAAGAGAAGTTGGGCTGCTTCATGGGGCTGGAAAAGCTACCTCAGAAAGCAGGTTTAATTAAGCAAATTTATCTATATACATAAAAGGTTAAGTTGACTCGTGCATGCATGATACATATAAAGCTCTCGCTGGTGCCAATTACATGTGTGTTTTGATCTGTCATTGTTGATCGTGAATTTGGTTGACACTTCTATTATAGAGAAAGGGTGAATAGCAATATTAAAATATTTCTTCTAATTAATTTCCTTTCAATGTGCACAAATCTGTGCACTGGGCCTCTAGTATACATATAATGAAAGAACAGACACAGAAATGGCATGACAGAATATATATGGTTTATAAGAGGCATTTTCACATGTTACCTCATGGAACTTTTTGTCTTTAAATATTCTACTGTATTATTCATCATTACATTCTACATTGAGATTCCCATTGTTTATTTAAACAACTAGAGGCCCAGTGCATGAAATTCATGCACGGTGTGTGTGTGTGTGTGTGTGTGTGTGTGTCCCTCAGCCCAGCCTGCACCCTCTCCAATCTGGGACCCCTTGAGGGATGTGCCTGATTGATGCCTAACTGTTCCCCTGCCAGCCTGGTCACCCCCAACTGCCCTCCCCTGCAGGCCTGGGTCCCCCACAACTGCCCTTTCCTGCAGCGCCCCCAACTTCCCTCCTCTGCTGGCCTGGTCCCCCCCATCTGCCCTCCCTTGCAGGCCTGGTCCCTCTCAACTGCCCTCTCCTGCTGGCCTGATCGCCCACAACTGCCTTCCCTTGCTGGCCATCTTGTGTCCATGTGGGGGCAGCCATCTTGTGTGTTGGAGTGATGGTCAATTTGCATATTACTCTGTTATTAGATAGGATCCTACATTTATCAGCATTTGGTTAATCTCCAGATTTTGGCTATTGCACATAATACTGTGGAAAAACATGTCTGTGTATATTGATGTTCACTTCCTGGTTGTGATGTTGTTGCTTCAAATACACACACTTTAACCTATTACCAAAATGTCCTCCAGAGAGGGAGTTCACTTTACATTCCTACATATTGTCAACTATCACACAAACCAAGTTTGCAAGCTAAATAAAATAATTTCATATATGTTTTAATGTGCATTTCTGAACACCAGTAAGTATGAATTTCTTCCAAGTGTTTACTGACTTTTTGATTCCTGGGGTATGTGATATCCTGTTGTCTACTTGTGGTTTTTGGATTATTTTTAAAGAGAATTGTTTATTTTCAAATAGTTTTAAGTTTTATAGAAAAGCTGGGAAGATTACATAGTTCCCATATACCTTGCACCAAGTTTCCCCTATTATTAACATCTTGAATTAGTATGGTCATAATTAAAAACCAATATTAATATTTATTAACTGAATGAAGTTCATACTTTACTCAGATTTCCTTAGTTTTTACCTAGTACCCTTTTTTTCTGTCCAGGGATCCCACTCAGAATTGCATATTAAACTGTTTCTTGCCTCCTTAGCTATTCTTCTTTTTTTAAAAAAAATCTTTATTGTTGAAAATATCACATATGTCCCCTTTTTCTTTAGCTCTTCTTGGCTGTAACAGTTTCTCAGAGTTTTCTTGGGAAATGACCTTTGACAGCTTAAAGGAATATTGGTCAAGTTAATTGTAGGAGGCCCCTCCACTGGAATCTGTCTGATGTTTTCCTCATGATTAGTCTGAGGTATGGGTTGAGGGGAGGAAGACCACAGAGGTAAAGCACCGCTTCCTGTAGTATATCAAGGACACATGCTATCAACATGACTTATCACTCTTCATGTTAACCTTGACCACTAGGCTGAGGTAGTGCTTGTTGGATTTGGCGCTGCAAAGCTACTCCCCCTCCCCCTTTTCCATGCTGTACTCTTTAGAAGGAAGTCACTATGCACAGGCCACACTTCAGTGGGGAGTTATGCTCCACCTTGAGGGTGCAGGATCTATATAAATTATTTAGAATTCTTCTACACTGGAGATTTGTCTATACTCCCCCTCGTGATTTATTTATTCAATGATTTATTTGTATCACTATGAACTCGTGTTTATTTTACACTTGGTTTCTATTCCAATAATACTTTATTTTGTTGCTCAAAGCTTTGAACATTGTGAAATCTTTAGCTGGTTCCTATGCCTCTCTAACACAGCTCTATAATTGTGAGGGCTGTTTTTGTTGTTTTGTTTTTTAAGCAATTTGTTACTTTCTGGCACTACATGATGTACCAGGCTCCCACTGTGTACTTCCTGCCTCACTCCTAGAATCAGCTATTTCTCCAAGAGTCCTCGGTTTCTTTTATTGGAAGATGGTATTTAAGACCAAGATTTGGGTGCTTGATGTGTTCACTATTAGTGGAGCGTAATTGATTCTAGGCCCTTCTCTGTCTATCTTATATGTTAACCAACATTTTTCTAGGTTACTATGTCTTTTGATTTTGTTTATGAGGTTTCCTGAAGTATAATTAGATCATGTTTGCTAGGGCTGACATAATAAAATACCACAGGTTGATATTTATTTTCTCATAATTCTGGAGGCTAGAAGTCCAAGATCAAGGTGTTGTTTCTTCTGAGGCCTCTCTCCTTGGACTGCAAATGGCTGTTTTCTCGCTGTGTCCTCACATGGTCATCTCTTGGTCTCTGTGTGTGTCCAAATCTCTTCCTCTTGTAAGAATACCAGTCATATTGGATTAAGGCCCACTCTAAGGACCTAATTTTAACTTAATTGCTCCTTTAAATAACTGATCTCTAGTCACATTCTGACCTAATGAGGATTAGGAGTTTTACATGAATTTGGGGGGACAAGGACGCACAGTTAAGCCCATAACACATATTGTATACTTACGAACTTTTATATGAAGTGTTTGCGTTTACATTAAATGTCTTTCTTATACTGAGAGCAAATGTATACCTACATCTCAAATTATTAGTTGTTTATAAGTTTACTTATTTTATTTTGGTGAGGGGCAGTAAATCCCTGGTAACTTTCTCATCCCTCACAAAGCTGAACACTTTGTTTTGGGCTGATGCTACCAGGTCAAATGTATACCAAGTCTTCTCCTGCTGGGGATTTTACTCTTACCAACTGGCAGCCATATCAGTAACAGTCTCTGCTTTACCTAACAATACTACCCTCTGAATCTGCTTCACCAGAAGCCAATCCCCAGATTCTGGATAATGGGATTTTTAGCTGAGCCACAGGGCCTAATGCTTTTCAATTTAACACAGGGGCAGCCCCCCACAAGGCACAGAGGCTTTCCAGCTTAGTGACTTCTAAGAAAACACGGTGTGAACAAGAACAGAGCTCCTGCTATGTGTTCATCCTCACTGCTGCCACAGGTGAGTCCCATAGTTAGCCATCATAGTTACAGTTTACATATTTATGTTAATAATTTCAATCCACTTTGTATTTCCTTTAGAATTTGGATACAATTAACATATTATCTTCCATATTCCCATATACGCTAGTACCACTAATTTTAAAATCAAGCCGAGATTCTTCCTTTCTATCACTGGATGGCTTTTGGGCTTCTCTTTCCCCTGCTATGACATCCATCCAATCAGTAACCCAGTCCTATTGGTTTTCCTGGGTGAATGTTCATGCATCTAGCCATTCTCTTTGAGTTTCAAATCAGTGGCTAATAATACATTTAGGGTCATGTCATCTCCTCTGACTTACTGACTAGTTTCCCAACACATGACTCTGGCTCCACGTGAGATCAATCTTCCTAATATACCCGCAACGCTGCCTTGCTTTAAGGACTTGAGTAGCTGGCCTTCTCACCCTCTTGCCGATGAGCCGGTTTATGTGTGTGTGTGTGGAGGTGGGGTGGGAAGGGGGGTGGTCATCAGAACATAATGTGAAAACCACTATTTATATAAACCATCTAAGCCAACATGGTTTTCTCAATATTCTCTTATATTTCTATTTCAGTCCTGGAATGTATGCTCCTTGCCTGCAATGCCTCCCACCCTCCTTATCTTTCCTCCTCTGCTTTTTTTTTTCTCCCATCTTCTTGCTTAATCTACCCCTCCCCCGACCCCCAACCCAATACTCTATCTCCATAGACTTCTAAGTTACATTTTTTCTGAACTTTAAAATTTGTCAGAATTAGTCATTTTGTCTTTAGCATATTCTATTTTAGATTGATGTATTTTTTAAGGACATAACTGACTTCCAAAATAGATAATTTTCTTATATATAGTAAGGATTTGGTGCTAGTTGATACTATGCATACAGGTGGTTTGCCTTTATTTTTTAACCCCTGTATTGATTAGAACCAGTCAAATGAATAAACACAATATCCCTAACACCTATCTTTTGTAAGAGTAGAAAACAATAATGTATTTCATTTGGAATGTGGGAAAGATTAAGTGTCTTAGTGAATAGCAGGACCATTTTAAGGACCCCCACTATTAATATTAAAATTTATTACTGCTCCATTGGTGAATGTTACTGAGTAATTTATTATTCAACATCTGTAATATTTTAGTTTTTTTTTCTAGCTTATTTTTTAAAATATTTGGTCCTACTGTAGATGTTTGCAACCTGGGAGGTCAGGCATAAAGCCAAAGTGTGAGCACAGTGTATAAAATCAAATAAAGTTTATTTTAGAAGGCCACCTACAAGATAAACTTAAGGATTATAAAGGGATTTATTTGCTACAAATAAAATTCACCTATAAATTAGAATATTGCTTCAGTTATAGAGGCAGAAAGAAATACTTATTTCCTTTTAGTCTTATTTTTGCCTAATGAAGGAGAACTCTGCCAAAATATTCTTGACACCCTTCCCTTCCATTAAGATAAAGTTGCCTATATGAACACTGGCTATACTGAAAATTTACACTGCTTTAAAAAGGAAATAAAATTTATGGGAATGCAGTAGTGGAAATGGTCCTTGTAACACTTTTCAAGGAATTAGCTATTTTCTGGACAGATGTTCAAACACAATGCATCCTTCACCAAAACTGTTTTAGAGAATAATAAATAGCATGTCTAAAGGCAAATCTCAGAAGCAACTATCAAGAGTGCTCTCAATACTAGAATAAGGTCATTTAATCATAAAAGTTATCAGCATAATTTCATAAAAAATTGATTACAGCTTACTGTATAATTTTTAGATGTAGAGAAGTATAAAAAGGATAAAACTCACTACTAATTCCATTACTGACTGTACCATCTATCTTTTTTGTTAAAGGTTATTCCACACATTTACATATATTTGTTATAATTTTTATCAAACTTTTCACAAGTTTGATATGTCATTCTCTCAAATGCTTAAAAACCCATAAAAAAGCATTAGTGATAGCTTAATAACATAACTGATCAAAAGTTAATTTACATTTAAACAATTTATAAAGTATTCATTACAGAAATTTAAATTTCTTTATCTATTTTTGTCATTCCTTTAAAATGTATTATGAAAAATAAAAATAGGTAGAAATAGAATAATATTTATATAATAAATCCCCCCATACCTATCACCTAAGTTTTAAGAATTACTAACAGTGAGTCCATTCTTAACATTTTGGTATTATCTTTTCCAGTTTTATCTTAGAAAATGTTTCTAAAACATTGAAAAACATAAAGATACTATTTTCAAAATATAATATTTCATAACATAATTTAAGTATATAGATTTTTATCCTGTCCTTTTATTAAATGTTACATCATGAGCATTTTTTTGGTATCTTAAAATATTCTCTAAGAACATCATTTAACAACTACACAGTGTAATATTGCTGCTTAGAGATGAAAGTCAATCAAATAATTTCCTGTATAATTATTATTTTAATGCTATGATGAACAATCTTTCTATGATTACTAATAACGACAACTATTTATCACATTTTATACTAGGCAGGACATTAAGCACTTCCATACAGGGGTGGGTAAAACTAGGTTTATAGCTGTGAGTATGTGGAACAGAGTTTATTCTTGTGTTATTATTTATTAATTACTGTATTATATAAACTTCCATGTGTGAGATTTACTTTGGAATTTAGTACAATGGAAAGCTTTGCTTTCTTTGAGAAAACAGTGCCCTTCTCTCAGATTGCCAGGAAGCTCAAAGGCAAAATCTTGTGTTCAACTATATCAACCATGGTGGGCCTTATGGTTGGCATATTTACCCTTGTATTCACTAGAGTTTGATTTTTACTTTCATTGCTATTTTTTCTAGTCTTAAATTTCTTTTAAAAAATATTTTAGCACACACATTTTGCAAACGGTTTCTCAAATAATTTGAAAGAACATGACAGGGCATAAATAGTTAAAATGTAGTAGTCATGTAGTCACTGCAATCAAGCACAAAATTCAGCTCTAAGCTCTCAGAGAACCAAGAAAAACATTTTTTTAGTTGAGGCAGCTGTAACTGAGAACCACCAGCGGTTCTCCAACTTTGCAACACATCAAGATCACTCAGAGAGCTGCTTCTTTAATACCACTTGTTGTTGTTGCTCATAAATTAAACATAGGTTGATTAATTTACACAACAGAATAAGGCAGAAAATGCAAAGTAAAAGTCTTCTCCCTTTTGGAAACAATCTATTTCTGCAAAGATAAGCATGAAATAGTTTCTTGGATATCTTACAGTAAAATAATTTAAATAAAGAAAACAGCAATATAAAAACAGCAAATATTCAAAACCTCATCATTTCCTAATTATTTTATTTCTAATTATTTTACTATTTGCCATGCTCTTAAAGTTGTTTATAGCTATCTGTAGAAATACCAAGTATGCTGTGTGTATCTCTTCCCAGCTCCACATTAAGTGACATCACATTGGTAGCTTGAAATAGGCTTATTGTATGGAGTAATTACGTCATGGATATTAGCAAATGCTATGAATCAGTCCCCTTTCCTCCAGTTGTTAAGCGTTACGGGTACACACTGCCTATTTGTATTTTTAGCTGAGGGAAACTATGAAACACTATATGCAGAGGGAATGCACAGAATTTAGTGAAATAAAAAAGGCAGGCTACTATGGCAACCAAGTTTATAAAGGGCTTTAAGCAAGATTAAAAAAAAAAGACAATGAGGGCAAAATTTTTCTGTCCTGTATCATAGTTCAATTCTGTATGACTATTAGATCTGTAAACTAACAGACTCTAATGAATTTTTAAAAATATATTTAGAATCTTAAATAACAAGGAATCCTAGAAATAATCTAATAATAGTTTTCTGACTTTTTTCCAAAGCAATATTTTTCATTCAGAGGAAATCTTTCTTAGAAATCTCAATAAGAGACAAACGCAAATTAATGAGAGATAAATGAAATTAAGTTGTCCTTAGAGAACTGCATTTCACTGATTATAGAATCCTCTGAGGGATCCTAAGCCCTTAAGAACTATTTGGAAAGCATCCTCTACAAATGGTTCAGTAGCCCCCAAACCTGTATGTCTGTAAGAATCAACTGGGAATGAGAATCTTTGGAAGTGAAGCTCCAGAATTTGAATTTCTGAATTCTGCATCTTCAACAAACTTACGCTGTAACAATGTTATGCTTACCTTGTTTATTATTATTATTATTATTATTATTATTATTAAAACGGATCATGATTAAGCAATACGCTGTCAGTACGGTAAGGTTGTTTCACTCTAATTAGATTTTTAAAAGTAAAGTGAAAATGAAATGACTTTTGCTAAACTCTATCCTTACTTAGACACTAAAATAAATGTAAGAGATCATAGGGAAAAGAGAAAGAGTTACATAAATTCAAGTTATAAAATTTAACAAATCTTTGAAATGAATTTTCTGCCTTACTCTGTATAAGGCCAAATGATTATAACTAGTGCAGTGATAACCAATGTACCCATATATATTATTCCTACATGAGTCATTATGCCACTGGATAAACAAGCCATTATGTAGCAAAAGTCCATGCATGATTACTGCTAATATATTATGTAACCTTTGTCTCATACAAATTTCAAGAAAAAGAGATCTGTTGCTAAAAATCTCAGCTAACAGAGAATTCCCATTTAGTAAAATAACAGTTAAGTGTCCTAAAAAATAAAGTAAAAAAGAAGCCCTGGCCAGGTTGCTCAGTTGGTTGGAGCATCACCCCATACACCAAAAGGTTGTGGGTTTGATTCCCAGTCAGGGCACATACCTTGGTTGCAGGTTTGTTCCCCGGTCGGGGCTTGAATAGGAGGCAGCCCCCCCTCCCACCCCCAAATCAATAAAAAACATATCCTCAAGTGAGGATTGGGGGGGAAAAAGAAAAATATGAAAATTACACACAGGAAAAAAAAAAGTCAAACCCACGAGACAAACCCAAATCCTGAAATCTATAACCAATGATACAAATTTAAACTACCAAGGAGAGAAAAAGACAGTAAAATTCCTTTGAAAGACTTTATACATTTTTAAATTATAGTCATCAGGAGCTATGAAGCTTGAAATTTTCATGTTGTCAGAACTAAACTTCTAAATTTACTCCAGAGCTTCTATTTTCTACTCTAGAAGGAAAGCTAAGATAAAACTAAGAAATCAATCCATAGCAAATCATTATGTACTTCATCATCCTTTCACTCTCTCCTCAGCCAACCACCGGGGCTTACTATGTGGTAGACCCAAACCAAAGAAAGATGTTTAAAAAGAATGCTGAACTCAAAATAGAGTACACTATAAAACCAAAGGCTATAAACTTTTGAAGCACTCAAGCAACACCACATCTTGTAGGCAGTTCCACAGAATGGCTCACATAGCTAAAAGATGATGGTCCCCACAACCTACAGCATTCCCCAGTTTACCAGGTGTAATTTTTCCATTCTGATTGTCATTACAAATAAGAAACTTCTGGCCAGTTTGGGTCAGTGATTAGAGTGTCAGACTGTGGTTAGAAGGGTCTGGGTTTGATTCCTGATCAAGGTCATGTACCTCGTTGCAAGTTCCCCAGCAGGTGGGAGGCAACCAATAAATGTGTCTCTCTCACATCAATGTTTCTCTCTCTCTCTTCTCCCTCCCTCCCTCCTGGTCCCAGTCCTTCCTCCCTTCCACTCTTTCTGGAATTCAATGGGAAAAATATCCTTGGGTGAGGATTAAAAAATGAAAAAGAAACTCATAGGTGGGGTAGGTGGTATTGTTCTATTTCTACAGACAATAAAGCTGTAAGGCTCAGAGAGATTAAGAATCATGAAGTAAGCACCCAGCAAGTGCTGAAGCCAAAACATAATAAACACGAAGAACTTGTAATTTCAAGACCTGTGCTCGTTCCTGTATAGAAAAAACAAACTTTGTACTTCATATAATGTATAACTCACAGCACAAAGATCCCCAATATTAGTAGTTGAATGAAGTCAACATTCAGATGTTATCTGAGTAATTGTAATTGTGACCTGCCAATAAGCTATATAATAAAAAGATATCTGAGACTCATTTTTTGATTGTGTACAAAGTCTGCAGAGAGGAATATCCACAGCTTTAATCAACATTCACATAATCTCTTATCAAACTGGTGTGGAAGCTATACTTGATGGAGTTTAGAATTACTCATATCATCTGACCAATCCTGCCTCCTGAGTAATTCTTAACGCAGAGGAGCGGTTTTCTTTATTTTGCCCCTTAAACACAGGATGTGTTAAAACCCAAATTTATCATTAGCCTCAAACACTGAAGATAACGAGAGCTCAGTTTAATCTAAGGCTTAAAATAAAAGGTCTGAAGAAAAATCACATACAAACCACTTCTGAAACTGTTGAGAAAATTCCTCTATTAAAATATATGCACCACTACAAAAACAAAAATGAAAGTCACAAACATGAATGAATTGCACAGAATAGGACAGAATTCACTTTTTAAAAAAATCAGAGAGAGAGAGAGAGAGAGAGAGAGAGAGAGAGAGAGAGAGAGAGAGAGAGAGAGAGATTGACTTGAGAGACACATTGACCAGGTGCCTCGCATTATGCACTCCAACTGGGGTTGAACCCCCATCCCAGGTATGTGCCCTGACCGGGAATTGAACCTGTGACCTTTAGGTGTATAGGAGGATGCTCCAACAGTCCAGAGTGTGCAACTCATTACCACATGATCACAAAGTGAACTTCCCTGAATTGAAGTCAGATCTAAAACTACTGTTAAGTCCTCCCATGTACATTCATACCTGTGTGCAATCCAAGCTACAGTCATCTACAGTCACTTCAGAGATGAGTGCAACAACTCTTTACTAGACCCCACCCAATCTAAAGTGAATTTAATATTCTGCTTTCAAATCTTTTAATTTCCTCTCCTTACAGAAAAACAGGATCACTGATGGCACACTGCGTGCCAGGTCGTGTCTTCCAGCATTTGAGACACAACAGTGAGCTCACGATTGTTTATTAATTAAAACTAAATTTGTGATGATCTGGAAATCAAAACATTCTATTTTCATATTTCTTAAACCACTTCCTTCATTTCATTTGATCAAATCTTTTTGTAGTACCTCCAGAGTCTGCAACTCAGTAAAATTTTCTCATGCCACTCCCTAGAGCTAGAACAATCTCTCTCTTTATGTTAAGAACTCTCCCTTTTTCATAGGCACCCTGCATGTTACTGCCTTTCATGAATGAGGTTGAAAGAAGGTTGGATCTCTTTATTTTGTATAGCAAAAAAACAGTAACAGAAAGTAAGTTACCCCCCCCCCCCAAAAAAAAATCCCAACCGGTACATAAAAATTAAACATTGCAAAGCATTAAAAAATATTCACTATGTTCTCTTCTCTTGAGATGATCAACTGATTAAATGTCTAAGTTCATATATATATATATATATATATATATATTATATATTATTGATTTCAGAGAGGGAGAGGGAGAGACAGAGAAACATCAATGATGAGAGAGAGAATCATTGATCCAATTCCTGCTGCCCACCCCCTGCTGGGGATCGAGCTGCAACCCGGGCATGTGCCCTTGACCAGAATCGAACCTGGGACCTTTCAATCCACAGGCCAATGCTCTATCCACTGAGCCAAACCAGCTAGGGCAATGTCTAAGTTCGTTGTACAAGAATATCAGAGAGGTGGGAACTTGACACTATCTTGTGTAACACACCAATGGAAAAATAGAGCAAACATGTGCCTATACTACCTAATTTAATTCTGACATCAGTAATTACAGCAACACAAAACCAGCATGCTGGCTGGTTGGCACACCAAGCCCTCTGCCTTGAATGAAACATCACTGATTGTTTCATGAAAGGCAGTTTGGGATGACCCCACTCCCATTCTTGAGAAACAGTATAATCTCCACCAATTCTGGCTTTGCTGCTTTTCTCCCTAAAAATATATAAAAGTGATTAAACAAACAGCAATTGATCTATCAATTAAAAAGAAAGGGATGTTAAAATTCCTCATCATAGGATACTGTTGTGTTGACACTTGAAGAGAAATGACAATAAAGTGCAATGTATGATCCTTGAATGAATTCTGTATTAAAAACAACAGTGCAGCTACATAAGGCATTATTAGGGCAACTTGGGCAATCTGAATATGAACTGTAGGTGTTATTATTGATAAGTTACATATATATGTATACATACATACATATATACATACATACATACATACATACATAATCTTAGGTGATAGCAATTTTGTGGCTATATTTAAAAAATGCCCTTGTTTAGGAGACATTGTAATTAGGACTGAAAAGTCATAATGTCTATGACTTTTCTTGGAATGTATAACCATTCAATTTTTAGGCCAAATTTGAACAATCTCAATTTCTATTCAATCTAAAAAATTTAACAGTATAAACAACTAAGAAGCTCTAATTCTTTCCCCAAAGATGTATAAAGAGGATGGAAATGTGGCTCAGCATTACATAATGTTGCTACCCACTCCAGAAACAGAAACGAGCGCCTAGCAACAGCAAAGGGTCATCTCAGGAGAGTGCTGATTGCTCATTGGAGCATTCTAAACACAGATGCTTTTCCATCCTTATCACTTCCAGTGCCCGATAAACACATGCTGGTTACCTTGGATCCCAGTGACACCTAATGAAAACCTTCCTCCTATGACAATCAATAACTGCCATTCAGGGCAGCCTCCACCTGTAGGTTACATCTTGAAAAAAAGGGCAAAACAAACTTAGAAACATCATTTAAAAATAAGCATTTTGTGTACAGAATAGTCTCCGCATTCTTCTTCCCTAGGGATCATATTTAAGACATAAAATATTAGTGTTCTTGATATTTTTCTGTTATCACTGCCCCCCTCCAAACCACAAGTTTTAGCAGCAAGGTCAAAGCATCTAACTCTAAAACAGGTTTGCATGAATGTGCCTAAAATATTATTTATGCTTATGCTCATGGATGGGTATAGCAGGAGAGCTTTCCTTAAAATAGTAATCTCGATGTTCATGAATAGGTTTTGATTTTCTTTAAATGTGTAACCACTCAAATTTTAGATTAAATTTGAACAATCTCCAATTCTTAAACAGTCTTAAAGATTCAGTAGTACAAATAAAGACCCAGAAGCTCTAGTTTTTTCTCAAAGATATACAAAGGGAATGGAAATATGGTCCAGCATCACATAATGTTGCCACCACTCCAGAAAGAAAAGTGAGCACGCCTTCCACAGGTTTCCTGGCTATTTGCACGTGTCCTCCTGTCCCTCTTTGGTGTAAAGTCCCTTGTCCATTTTTCTTTATATATTTCGAATGTGACCTATTTGTCACCTTCGTATGTTACAAATATTTTCTACCACTTTGCCTTCTTTTTCACTCTCTTAATGGTGTCTTTTGATGAAGAGTAGTGCTTAATTTTAGTCTGTTTCAATTTATCATTATCACTTTTCTTATTTATGACTAATGCTTTTTTATTGTTTTCCTTATTTCAAAGTTATAAAGACATTTTTCTATGTTATCTTCTAGAAACCTTATTGTTTTACTTTTTATCTGCAATCAGACTGCAATTGGTATTTTTGTATGTGTTCTGAGTTAGGGAATATAATTATATAGATATATGGATATCTAATTGACATAGGAGCGTTAATGTAAATAACCTTTCCTCACTGCTCTGTAGTGCTACCTTTCTCATAAAACAAGTATCTACATATACACTGAGTGACCAGATTATTATGATCTCTGAACGCATAATAATCTGGCCACTCAGTGTATATCCTATATAATAAAAGGCCAATATGCAAATTGTCCTCTCGACCAGGAGTTCGACCAGCAGGCAGGCTGGCCAAGCGCCCATGTCCCCTTCCCCTGGCCAGGCTGGCTGGACCCCACCCTTGCACGAATTCATGCACCGGGCCTCTAATATACATATATACACTGAGTGGCCAGATTATTATGCATTCAGAGATCATAATAATCTGGCTACTCAGTGTATATGTGACTCCTACTAACTAGAGTCTATGCTCTTTCATTGGCTTGTCTATTCTTGTCCCAATACCACACTGTCTTAATTACTGTAGCTTTGTAATAAATCTTGCTATCTGGTTAACTCACCCCATTGTTAATATGTCACCCCACTGTTTTTATTCTTTGCTCTTCTGTTTCAACATTGTCTTAGCTATTCTTGGTCCTTTGCATTTCCGTGTATGTTTTAGAAATAACTTATCAATTTTCTTCTGTTCTGTAGTATACTCACTCCCTAGGCCTAGGTGAACTCACCCAGTTTCATCTCTTTGGATATCCACAGACAATCTGTCAAACAATCCTTTAAAAATAATCTAGAATCTGACAACTGCTACCAACCTGGTCCAAGTCACTGTTCATCTCTTATTGGTTTATTAAAGTAGTCTCCTACCTGGTCTCCAAGCTTCCAACCTTGTGCCTATACAGTTTATTTTCAATGATAGAGGTATCTTTTAAAGTAAAATCTGATAAATGTCACTCTTCTGCTCAAAACCCACCTCACTCGAGAGTAAATTCCAAAGTCCTTAACAGTGGCCTACATGTCTGGCCACACTATTGCTCTGGCCACAACAACCTCCTGTGCTGAGCAGAGCTCTGCCTTGGGGTTAGGACTTGGTTGGCTCCATTCCTGGGATGCTCTTCCCAGTTTCTTCAAGGCTAAAGCCGTCACCTCCTTCAAGTCTTTGCTCAAATGTCAACTTCTCACTGAGGCCTTCCCTAACTACCAGGTTTAAAATTGCAAGTCACTCCTGAGACTAAATAAAAACTCAATTCCAAACAAGATGCTTTATTTTTTTTAATTAAGTTTATTGAGGAGACATTGGCTAATAAAATTATATAGGTTTTAAGTGTACAATTCTATAATACGTCATCTGTATGTTGCATTGTGTGCCCACCACCTCAAGTCAAATCTCCTTCCGTCAAAACATATTTCAGCCCTAACCGGTTTGGCTCAGTGGATAGAGCGTCGGCCTGCAGACTCAAGGGTCCCAGGTTCGATTCCGGTCAAGGGCATGTACCTTGGTTGCGGGCACATCCCCAGTAGGGGGTGTGCAGGAGGCAGCTGATCGATGTTTCTCTCCCATCGATGTTTCTGACTCTCTATCCCTCTCCCTTCCTCTCTGTAAAAAATCAATAAAAAACAAACAAACATATTTCACCCCCTTTATTCTTTACTACTTCCCCACCCCCCTGTCCATACTGTTGTCTGTTTTTATTAGTCTTTGTTTATTTTTCTTGTTTGTTCATTTTGTTGCTTTCAAGTTTATATCCCAAAACGAGCGAAGTCATAATGGTTCTTGGCTTTTTCTGTCTTATTTCAAGATGCTTTATTTTTTAACAAAAACACAAAATGATAAATATGACCCATATTGACCATAAGCAATTTAAAAAGCAAAGTTTTTTTTTTTTCAAATAGCCAATTTGTCTTCCTTTGATAAAAATAAGATAGCTATGAAGATTACTCTAACACATGATAACTTCCACAGAGCAGCAGGTGATACTGGCCATTGCTCCCCTCGTTCTCTCGTTTTTTATTTCTATTTTTTAATGTGTATAGAAAGGACTAGGTAAATCAAATGGCCTTTGCTTTAGTGGCATTTAACTAAATGTATACATGTACAATTGGGAAGTTTTCTTAAAATCCTAAGGTATTAAGAGTATTTTTTTTCTTATAGCAGTTTTTCCAAGTGTTACTTTCTAAATATTTGATTTATATTCGAGAACATATAGAATATACATGCAAATTATGAAATCTAACAACACATGTGAATCTAGTACAATACCCAAATTAAAATGAGAATGTTGCATCCTGGCTGGTGTGGTTCAGTTGGTTGAGTATCCTGTGCACCAAAAAGCCACTGGTTCGATTCCCGGTTGGGGTATATAGGGGAGGCAACTGGGAGGCAACCAACTGATGTTTCTCTCTCTCTCTCTCTCTCTCTCTTCCTATCTCTCTAAAATCAATAAAAATATATTTTTTAAAAATGAGAACATTGCCTCATCTTATCCATGTCTGTGCTTCTTCCTATCTGAAGTGTTCTGACCACCATTCTGAGTGCATCATGACCTTACAGTTGCTGCTGCTGTTCGAGCTCATCATTCCTTTCTTTCTCTAAACCTGTTCTTCCTCTCAGGTTTCTCATATCACAAAATGGTGACACCTCCCACTTAAGTAATCCAAGTCAGGCATCTGAAACTCCTTCTCACATCCAAACACCAGATTTTGTCAAATTTCCCCCCTAAATCTATCTCATATCTGTCCCCACATCCCAAACACTCACCTCAGCCTTAATTCTGATCCTTAGTTTTCAGTGCTCTCATTACTTTCCACAGGTCCCCTGTTAATATCATTACTTAAAATCTTTCAACTGTTTTTCTCTGCTTTCTCAATAAAGAAATAACTCATCAGGCTATGTAAGGTTAGACCTAATTCTTCTGACTTCTCTAATCTAATTTTTTGTATCTCTATGCTCCAGTGATATTGAACTACTTGCTAATTCTCAGGAGTCATGTGATTTTGTCTCTATGCCTTGGCATATTTCCCCCACCTCTGACTGGGGCCTCCTCTTAAGGTGGATAACTTCAAAGAGGGAATTGAAAGGCAATTTTCCTCTTAGAAGATGTCCTTGCCTCCCCAGGTTAGGAACCCCTGCTCTCTGGTCTCAAAGCATCTTGTTCATACTTGATGTTACACTACTAGCAGTGTGACCTTGGGCAAGTCATTAACCTTCCATGTCTGTGTGCTTTTCTGTAAGATGCAATAATAATAGTGACTATCTTGTAATGAGTTAAGTGAGTTAAGCCATGTAACAATGCCAGGCATATGGTGATACACAGTCCGTAAATGTGTATTAACTAGTATTATTGTCCCACAGCATTACGTCCACTGACTTTCCCATCTGCTGTCTATGTGTTGGATGCTCAGGCAGGATAAGAACTGTGCCAAGTCGAGCTCTGCATCCCCAAGGCCTAGAACACTCTCTGATAACACAGTAGGTGCTCAATATTTTCAGAAAGCATTAAATAAAAAATAAAGAACTGTATGTAGAAAGGCAAGACAGAATCTTTTGTACGCATGACCTAATATATAAATATTGCCTAAGATGAGGTCAGAAAATAAAAAAGTGACAAAAGAAATGGACAAAGTGCTAAATATTCAATCTGATAGTTCTATGAGTTTCTTTTGTAGCCTTTTAAAAAAAATTGCAATAGCAATTTAGGATTAGAAAATTAGGGCAGCAGTAGCATTTTTTTTTTCTGGTGTGTTAAGTGTAATAGCCACCTAGTTAAACATATGTATCAGCAACTGTAATTCTCAATTTGACACACAATGGTATCTTTTTATCATAATTTATTAAATATAAAAAAAAGCAGTAACAGAAGTCTAATTTCCTTCAGCAGCAGAACTCTCAAGGTCAACATACATATAAAAATGACCATATTTTATTTGGATCAATGGTTGTTTCCTCATTTCAAATTCATCCTGATTTTGTGGAGAGCAAATCTCAATTTGATTAAAACATACTTGCTTCATTAAAAAATTCTTTTCACAGAATGTTTTTCTTATTGGTTGATGGCCAAAGATACACCTTTTATTTATCCCCTGTCCCCCCCCCCCCCGCCTTTTTATCCATAGCAACACAATGAACTATACTTTAAATGCCATACAGCTTTTCTCAGGGAAGGGATATAAAAAATGTTGGGCAAATTCCAACAATTTATTTTTAAAGCACATACCCATATTAGCTACAGAGAAACAAGGTTATAAAAAATGGTTAAAGAACTTAAATGTAAGACAGGAAACCATAAAAATCCTACAAGACTCCATAGGCAGCAAAATATCAGACATATGTCGTACCAATATCTTTACTGATACAGCTCCTAGAGCAATGGAAACTAAAGAGAAAATAAACAAATGGGACTACATCAAAATAAAAAGCTTCTGCACAGCAAAATAAACCATCAACAAAACAAGAAAGTCCACTGCATGGGAGAACATATTTGCAATGCTATCTCAGTTAAGGGTTTAATCTCCAAAATTTACAGGGAATTCATACAACTTAACAAAAGGAATATAAAAATCTTCCTTCGAAAGAGGACATACAGAAAGCCGAGAGACACATGAAAACATGCTCCAAGTCACTAATCATCTTGAGAGATGCAAATCAAAACAACAATGAGGTACCATCTCACACCTGTCAAAATGGCTATCAACAAATCAACAAATGACAAGTGCTGGTGAGGATGTGGAGAAAAAGGAACCCTCTTGCATTGCTGGTGGGAATGCAGACTGTTGCAGCCACTGTGGAGAACAGTATGGAGTTTCCTCAAAAAGTTAAAAATGGAACTCCCATTGGACCCAGTAATCCCACTTCTAGGAATATATCCCAAGAAATCAGAAACACCATCAGAAAGGATATATGCACCCCTATGTTCATAGCAGCACAATTTACAATAGCTAAGATTTGGAAACAGCCTAAGTGCCCAGTAGTAGATGAGTGAATTAAAAAACTGTGGTACATCTACACAATGGAATACTATGCTGCTATAAAAAAAGAAGGAACTTTTAGCATTTGCAGCAGCATGGATGGACCTGGAGAGCATTATGCTAAGCGAAATAAGCCAGTTGGAGAAAGATAAATATCACATCATCTCACTCATATGTGAGATATAATGAACAACATAAACTGATGAACAAAAATAGATCCAGAGACAAGGTAACACTGAACAGACCGTCCAACGTCAGAGAGAAGGCAGGGGAGGGGGTGGGGCTAGAGATCAACCAAAGGATTTGTATGCATGCACATTAGCAAAACCAATGGACACAGACACTGGGGGAGTGGGGGCTTGTCCTGGGGAGAGGTGTTGGAGGAGGGGGTCAATCGGGGAAAAAGGAGACATATGTAATACTTTAAACAAAAAAACATTATGTTTTATTTAATAATAATTTAAAAAGTGAACACTCCTTTAAGTATTGTTTGCTAGAAATAGTATTGCAATAAATCACATGTACACATATTTATTACTCAGGGGGAAAAACACTTTTAGAAAATATTTCTTCTTCACTCAAGTGTTTAAACCTGTTAAGATTGTTTCATAAGAGATTTACTCTTTAACAATCCAATCAACCTTTTTAATAAGCTAAACGTTAGCTACTTTTTCCAGTATGAGTCACGATCATCTAAGAACTGACAAATTTCCTATTTTCTTCTTCACTTACAATCAGTTTTACTTTCTTATTGACCAAATAGAGGCAACTTAATCAAATCATCCTACTAGAACTTGAGTCTATTGATGAGAAAGAGGAAGAAAAAACTGTCATAAGTTAAATATTTAAAGATGATATCTGCAGATTATGTTATCCCACCACCAATTTAAGACTTTAGGTCTACTATCACTGGAAAAAAATTAATGCACCAGAATCCTTCTAATGTATGAAATAGCTTTAAAATAATTCCAAACAATAGAAGCTTGTCATGTGATCATAACACTAGAAAGGTTAAAGAAAGCCAATGTCCTTTTTCATGTATAACAAAATCGTGAGATATAAGTTTTTTCTTAACCACTAAATTTTGGGGTGGTTTGTAAATTCAGTAACAGATAACTGAAAACAAACAAAAACTCCAGGTGGCCTTGGTGGCAGTGAGAACAGACTCCTGGGGACATGGAAGCCAGGGGTGAATCAATACTGACTGATGTCTGGGGAGCAGTGGTGGGAACAATAAAGCATCAATGGCACAAGGAAGAGGACTGCAGGGCTGCACGCAGTGACTGTGACTACATGTGTGGCATTCGATAGCCTTGAATGCACCCAGAGAAGGAAGTGAGGAGCTGAGGTCTTACCTAAGTTAGTCAGGGTTAGTAATCTATTAGACTCAGTCAAACTTTTGGAGTGACCTTATTTAAGTTAAGGACCACAAGTTGGTGTCTAGAGAATATTAACATATAAAACAAAAAATTTTTTTCACAAGTTTGTTTTGCTTCATCTTTCATTTCATTATAATTCTAATCCCATTTTTAATGAAAGGGCTGCAACTCTGAAATACTTTTTAGTGTCTTGCTGTAATGCAAATGGACTGTTTTAAAGAACAAGAACTTATAATTGATTTCTGTATAGGCCATAAAGGACATTCACATAGATTATCGCATCTCTGCCTCTTAGCAGCCTCTGCGAGTTCAGAGCAGAACTGTCTCCATTTTAGGGATGAAGTCAGTTCATATAACTACTGAATAGTGACACCACATGCACAGACTCAAAAAGGTAACGTTGTGAGGTGCATTTTACGAAACTCTAAAGTTTTTATTTTATGCACAAAAACTGAAATAAGTGTTAATCCACAAAGTTGTAACTTCATAAAAATAATTTCAAAGCTGGGTAAGGAAGGAACTGAATACTGTTTTCATGCTGATGACACAGGGCAGTGCCATTTTAATTGGAAAAAAGAAATACCATCTTTTGTTGAGACCTCTTTATTACGAGATCTTGAGGAACTTAAACTTCTTGTAAAATGCTACCAGTTTAACTTTAAATAACAAACTAAATACTCAATTCTTTCCCCAGGATAACTGGAGAGTATATTAACTTTAACAATACTTCTTTTGTATAGAATAAATGTGTTAGAATAAAGACCATTAATTTCTATTATGTACAGTATTTATTAGCTATATACTCTATCTAATAAATACTGCTTACTTGGGTGTTAAGTGCTACCACTTTGTGTTTGTTCTAATATAGAGTACAAGGAAATTTTGCTTTGTACAATGTCTCACTTTCATCTGACTGTTTAAGAACAATGAATTCTACTTAGTAAGCAAACCTCAGGGTTTTATAGCAAATCTAGAATCATTTGAACCACCAGAAAAGAGGCAATCACAGGTTCCCCCCTAAAATTTTTTTTATGAAGTTGAGGTCATGAAGTTACACATATTTGCTAGTATTTCAATTTGTTTTGTGCACACAGTAGCTATTCTAAGACCAGTGCTTAAAAGATTTCAGTCATGATTGGTATTAAAGTTGAGACTATAGTCCTGGCCAGGGTGTCGACCTTCGGACTGCAGGGTTGCAGGTTTGATTCCTGCAAAGGGCACGTGCATAGGACCGTAAGAACACATGCTAGAGGCGACCAATCGATGTGTCTCTCTCACATGATGTTTCTCTGTCAATATCCTCCCTTCCATTCTCTTTAAGGATCAATAGAGAAAATATCCTCGTGTGAGAATTAAGAAAACACACCCCAAAACAAACAAACAAAAAACATGTCTAGTTGTTTAAAGAATAAATGGTTTTAGTAGAAATTATATTATAGAAACACAAGGGGCATGAAATTTGTGCGGGGGGGGGGGGGGCGGGTCCTTAGCCTGACCTGCCCTGCACCCTCTCCAATCTGGGAGCCCTTAGGGGAGCCCTCTCCAATCCAGGAGTTTGTGTCTGTCTTTGCAATCATATGAGCAAATTGTCTGAGACCCCAACCCAGTTTGGTTTGGTGCTCACAGAATAATAGAGATCTTTTTTTTTCTTTGCTCCATTGGTGGAGATTTCCTAGAAGTTGCAGGATATCTTCCTTTTAACTTTTCCTCGACACTCTGACTTTACTTAGGTCTCTCAACTTTGCTTTCCCTCCAACCCCCACTGCAACAGTAACTTGCTCCAGGCTCACTTTGCTCTAGTGTCTAGGAGATCCCGCAACACATATGCCACCAGAACTACGATTCCCAGCATTCCTGGTGCTCCCCGCACTCTTGGTTTCCGCTTCTGGTCCAGGGGCTGCAGAAACCAAAAGGACTTGGAACTCCAGCCACCCCCAGGCCCACCATCTTTGTTGGGTTAATTTGCATACTCACTCCTGATTGGCTGTGGGCATTGTGGAGGGACGGTCTATTTACATATTTGTCTATTATTAGTATAGATTACCAAAGAGAATAAAATAGAAATATAAACTCACAGATCCACTGACCAGAAATAATCAGTTATAACATTTAATGATCCAAATATATCTCTTTCTGTATTATTAGTAGGGAATGAGATTGACACAAAAAGTATATAAAAGTGAGATCATAAAATATATGGAATCTCTATATATAAAAGGCTAATCTGCTAAGTGTCCAACCATCCAACCGGTCACTATGACGCACACTGACCACCAGGGGGCAGATACTCAACGCAGGAGCTGCTGAGCTACAGTGACTTGGCAGCAGCAGTTCTCAGGTGACACACCCAAAAACCAGAGAGGAGGGAGCCTGATTCCTTGCGGGGCCTCACAATTCCACCTTCAGCCATGGGTTATGTTGTTCCTGGGGCACTGTTGGCCCCGAATCTGGTTTACTGCACACTTGCATTTGCATTCCACACCCTGTAAGACAGCAACTTTGCAGAGTGCCCTCTCACACTCTGGGACCCCTCAGGGAATGTCGGCGAGCCGGTTTTGTCCCAATCCCCGCAGGCCAGGCTGAGGGACCCCATCTGCCGGAGGGACCCCGCTCACTCCGCAGATGCCAGGAGGGTCCGTGGGAGGTTGGCTCCAGGGCGTGTCCGGCCCATCTCACCCAGTCCTGCCCCACCGGCCACCTTCTAATTAATTTCCTTTCAATGTGCATGAATCCGTGCACTGGGTCACTAGTTTAAAAGAAAAAGCCTAAATTACATTTTCTTAAATTTAACAGATCAATAAAACTCAAGGAATAACTAAAATTTTACTTAAACAGTAGAAATGTCAAGGCCTAAATGAATCCTTTAATTTTAAGAAAAGGATTATGAAAGGCTGGTGTTTCAACTCTAAACTACATGTCTTTCTACTAATAAAGATAAAATTTGCCCTGATGCTTCCCCTTCCATCCCCCACCAGATTTTCATTAACTATACCTTTTAATCAAGAAGTATAATACATTCTAATATACAATATTAATACTATGGAAACTTTTAAAGGCATGGAATGACTGATGAATTCAACTAAAAATAATCATAAAACCCCATACTGACAAGTTTTACATACAATCTATTTAAGGCAGCGTAAATGTGTATTGCTGCAAATGTGCTATTCAGCCAACCTGACAAATGCAGTATTTGGCTGTTTGCTTGACTGTGTTCACATGCTAGTTGGGAATATGAAATGCATTCCCAAGTTGTATTTCATGAAGTACTATAGAGTATGTTGTAATAAAATCCAGACATTCCTTCCACTACATTCCTTTCCTCTAATATTTCTGTTGTAATTCAATCTGAAAAGACCAACCAAGTTTTCTGGAAAGACTACTTCTTTATAGAGCACTCATATTGCTTATTACTATGCTTCAGATATTTTCTAGGTACTCAAATGTCCTTGTTTTAATATCATCAAATCATTGAAAACCAAACTAAGGATATTTTACAATTTTTGTTTCCTTGTTTTAAAATGGTAACTTTTGGCCGCTCAATTCTGTGATATCTTTGCGACACTACTATTTCTCAAAAAAAAAAAAAAAAAAAATCACCACCACATTTTCTATCGTGTAATCTCTAATGTAATGGTTTAAACCCCTTCTAATCACCTGGGGACCTTTTAAAATAAGGATGTCCAGGCCCTTCCTCAGATTAATTAAGCCAGAATCTTTGGGAATGGGGTCTGGGAAAGGTGTTCTAAAAGCATTTAAATACAGTAGAGTACTTTATGAATGCTTAATTCTAAATGAGACTCCAAAGCATCTCTGAAATACTCTTAATTTATCATGTGTTCAGTTATAGTGAAAACAACAGTACTAAGACGTTTAAGAGGTGAAAGTTACCACTTAATCAACTAATTTTCTCAAATTAAACTGTAGCAATAATTTCCTACATTTGTAAAGCTATATAGAACTGCCTTTCTGGTTCAAAGGCATAATTTTAAAGTAGCCCATCATATAAAATTACTTCATAATGGGTGAATAAGGTTAGGAAATTTTGTCTGTTCATTGGGAAGTTTTAGGATTAGTTTGAGAAATTAAAGGTGAGCAAAACATAAGACTCTGACAAAACAATAATAAAACAAGAATCTGTATAGCAGGAAAAGAAATAAATGGTCACTGATTTTAGAGTCCATTTGTAAGCTACCATTCTTTTGTTTGTATTCCTCAAACTAGAAATCTCTGAAATACTAATGTTTATTGCATGTTATTATTATATTTAAGGTCTTTTTTCTTGAGTAATTGGTGTTTATTGCATGTAACATTATTATATTTAAAACCGTTTTTCTTGAAATGTTAATGTAGAAAAAAAAATTTCTATAGACAGAACTGGAAATCTAGCTCACGTCTCACAATCATGTTCCTAAGGAATTGCAAGGCTCTGAATGTCCATCTCTACTGACAAAGGAATGACAAAGGAGCAGGGGACAGCCTAAACAGGCCAAATAAATCCTGGCCATCAGTGGATGACAGATGTCTTAGCCAGACCACCCCACAGCAATGCTGACCACATGGAAAACACAAAACTCTCTATTTTCCATTTTCCTCCTCTTGTATAAATGATGCTCAGCGTGCATAAGGAATCAGAGCTATGCATTAGCATAAATGTTACTTTTAGACATTATCTCCCACTGTAGGTTCAAACCCATCCCAGATTCTAGGACTAATGTCACCTCCTATGCAATAGTGGGGAATTGCTTTGAAATACATAACCTAAAAGTTAAATTATTCTTATCTGGGCATTTGGGAATTTCAAAGCAATGTAACATTTTTGATCAGCTAAACTACAAAATGGACATCATTTAAGAATACAAAGCAGACATTAAGATTCAACATTACTACCCAGATTCAAACCAATATCAGTTCACAGGTAGATTCAGCCTCCTAACTGGTCTCTCTGCTTCCACCCTTGTCCCACTAGTCTGTTTTCAGAGCAACCACCAGGTCTGTCTTAACTTGGAAGTAGCCACAGTGAAGGCACATTAATTTATATAGTTTCTAGGACACTGAGTTTTTTATAGCAATATCCCACATATCAAATGGATAGATAAGAAAATTACCATTATCTGAAAATAACTAGGGAAAGAAAAAGCGAGAGAAAGCTTAAGTGGCCATCTATGTAGCTACTTTTCTAAAACCTCAAAAATCCTTTGGGTAAATAAGAAACTGGACATTCTTCATTGGACTCAGACCAGCTTTGAGACGAGCCTGCCTGGTGATTTCACACAGGTTCTGGCCTTCTGTTCACATTCTCTTCATGACAGGTGCAGCCTCTTGCCTCCCTCCACCTGGGGCCTGGCTAAGCACTAAAACTGGCCTCTACAACAGCAAGAAGCATATGGGCTGGGGCAGGGGCAGCGTCCTCTTTCTGTTGCTATCTGCTCCCTGATGTCTTAGCTTGTCCCTTTAGTAACTGTAGATATCTTGGCCTTCACTTACTGCAAGTGTTAAGCATCTTTTAAATGTAACAGTTGACATAAATATGACACATACTTCTAAATTATGAAGCATAATAAAGTGAATTAGTCATCCGACTTCAAAGTAGATACCACCAATACCATTATTCCAGAACCCTTTCCTACTACATCAGAGATAACCCCTATCCTAAAATTTGTGTTCATCATTCTCTTTTCTTCCTTGAAAAGTAGATTTTCCTTATGTGTATATATCTCTAAATTACATAATGTTTAGTTTTACCTATGCTGGGGTCTTTAAAATGGTATCATACGAAATGCAATCATATCTTGCTTGTTTCTTTTTTTAAAAAAAAACAACAACAACACACAAAACCACCAAAAAAAATAAACACCATACAGCCCGGCCAGTGTGGCTCAGTGGTTGAGCATCCACCCATGAATGAAGTTGCTGGCTCAATCCCCAGTGGGGGCATGCAGGAGGCAGCCGATTAACGATTCTCTCTCATCATTGATGCTTCTCTCTTTTTTAAAAAAAATATTTTTTATTGATTTCAGAGAAGAAGGGAGAGGGTGAGAAAGATAGAAACATCAATGATGAGAGAAAATCATTGATTGGCTGCCTCCTTCACTGGGGATCGAGCCCCCAACCTGGGCATGTGCCCTAACTGGGAATCAAACCATGACCTCCTGGTTAATGTTCATCCACTGAGCCACGCCGGCTGGGCATCACTAATGTTTCTAACACTGTAGTTTTTATTCCCAGTGTTACAGTCCGTCTCTTAACAGAATAATATAATCTGTCTACATTTATTGTCACGACTGATTTATATGAACCCATTTCTACCATTTTTTGTCCCTATGTCCCTCACCTACTGCCCCCTTTATTTTGGTATTTTATACCCTTTTGACCTCCTTTTTTTCTCTATTGGTTTGAAACTACAGATTATACTTATAACATTTTAATTATTTTATCACCGTACATGACAGACCGTATCATTCTTTCCTCACCTTTATTGAAAGTAAAGGGAAAGAAGAGTAAAACTAGACAAAAAAAGTGAAGGAAGTATAAAAGAGAGGACAAGAGACAGTGATGACATACTTTGAAGTGGAGCAGAAATGAATTCTTCAAAGGAAGAAATGGAATGTTTTCCTTCTTAATATAGTTCCTCCTATCACATACTTAACGTGCACCTAGGCAGTGTTATTTTTAGTTTACAGGTTATTTAATTTTCAGCATTTCCCTTCTATTTCTTAGTTATTCAAGGTAATCAGGCCATCTTTTTATGATACCTATTACTCTTAAGATGGTTTACTGCTTATGTTTTACTGACCTTAGTTATAGTGAGATTGGTCGGTGCTCCCAAGAGAAAACAAGACCACAGGCACAAAGCAGTGGAGAGCCAATCATGGCAATAATGATACCCATTAGGCAAATATCACCAAGTTTGTTTTCTTCTATTCCCATACTGTGCCTTCTTTAAGTTAATACTCAAGAATGTCTACTGCTCATTGTTCCTGTGGGCCTCAAATGTTAAACAAGGAAAGGAAGCCGGTTTATCCAATTTACAGTTTTGGTGAAAGTGCATTCCAAATGTTAAGAGCCCTAAAGATTAGTGATTAAAGTTTGATGATGAAAGAGTGTCACATTAGCAGAATTTTTAGAATATACCGGTAATCTATTCATGCTTTTTTTTTTTAATAAAATGCCAAATAATGTCATTTATTAATTATTGCTGATATTTACATAATATAAGGTTAATGTATTCACTTATTTAAATATGTTTTATTTAATACAAAATACTTCACAGTAATTTATCTATGATTCTCCACTGGAAGCATACAAGCAATAATAGTCAAGATCTTCAACTAGGGCTCTACTCTCCCTTTCATGCCTCCAGGGATGAACATACTGCTCTCATGAGAACATACTGCTCTCATGAGGTTGACTGTCAGTCTTATGGTTGAACAACTCTAGGTGTTAGAAAGCTTTCCCATATTTATTGAATAAAATCATTTTCCCTATAACGTTTACCTATTGCTTTAGTCTCACATTTCACCATAAGAGAAAAATCAGTACTCCCCTCCCCACAAAACAATTCAAATTATATTAAGACAGCTCTTTTGCTAGCCTTTTTTCTCATTTTCTAATTCAATTCCTAAAACTATTCTTTGGAATCCACTGGTTTTCCTCAGATATGTAAAAGAGATTTTTATGTGTTGAATTGTGTTTGCCCAAAAAAGGGTATGTTGGGGGTGGGTGGGCGGGGAGAGGAGATATGTTAAAACCATAACCCCTCGCTACTTCAGAATGTGATCTTATTTGGAGACAGGGTCTTTACAGAAGTAATCCAGTTAAAATGAGGTAACTGGGGTGGGCCCTAATCCAATATAACTTTGTGTCCTTATAAAAATGGAAAATTTGTACACAGACATACAGAAAGGGAGTCTTCCATGTGCAAGATGAAGGCAGAGATCAGGATGCATCTACAACCCAAGGAATGCACAAATGGCCAGCAAGCCACCAGCAGCTAGGAGAGACATGAACACATTCTCCCTCACAGCCCTCAAAAGGAACCTTATCGACACTTTCATCTTGGACTTTTAGCCTCCAGAACTGTGAGATAATACATTGCTGTTGCTTAAGCCACCCAGTTTGTTATACCAGCAAACTAATACATTTCCCAGAAATGTGACATGATAAAAGGCTAAGGAAATTTTCCACAGCAAAATGCTTGGTTTTATTTATGGATGAGAATAATTCTTTTCTAAAATGTACATATCAAAACTTGAAAATATTAATGCTGTCAGCAATAATATAATTTGAATACATCCTGAAATTACGTTTTGAATTATTGGCCAGTACAAACCTATCATGTTTAGATTTTTCCTATGAGTTTTGCTTTCATGATTTCCTTGGTAGCTCTGCTTTTGCTGAGTTGATGACACCGTTAATAGCAAGGAAAGCAATACACTGGTAGGTAACCTTTGGCTATGTATTCAAATTCAAGCATCCTAACAACTTCTAGGACCAGAAAATTGTAACTTGTAAACCACATTTCATTTGTAAATTTGGAAAATAAGGAATATAGGTGCTGATGTGCAGCTCAGCACCTATATTCCTTATTTTCTAAACATTGTAAAAATTGTTTTCAAGGTGTACAGTATCATCAATTTTCATCAATTTTGGGAAATTCTCTGTAAAACTGACATAGAAATTAATTTTGAAATAGTAAAAAAAAAAATATGACAGGTTGATCAGAAACATTCATGTAGAAAATTCTTAAGTGAGAGGTATCCCAAGACACTCATGAGTTTCCAAATATCATTATAGCCTATAAGTTCTCCCATAGAGTATACAGAAGCAGCAAATAGTAAACAACTAAGTCATTTTCAGGTGGGGATACCAAGCAGAATGTCTTTGTACATGATCACTGCAATAGAACTTGCTGCAATGATGGAAATGTTCTATTTCTGTGCTGTCCAATAAGGTAACCACTAAGCTTGAGTGGCTATTGAATACTTGAAATGTGGCTAGTGTGACTGAGGCAGTTAATTTTAAATTTACTTAATTTACATTTAAATAGTCACATTCGCGTGGTGGTTACCATATTGAACAGCACAGATTAAGGCTCATTCCCTCCCATATATATTTTTCTTCCCTTTTTACTTAGCACAGTGGTTCAACCCGTGGCAATTCTGCACACTAGGTGACATATGGCGGTATCTGGAGACATTTTTGGCTGTTATAATGGTGGAGAGGGGAGGGCAGGGGGCTGCTGGTATCTTTGGAGCAGGGGACAGGGATGCTGCTAAACATCCTACATTGCCCAGGATAGACACTCCCTCCACCCCCAAGAGAATTATCCAGTCCAAAATGTCCATAGTGCTACATTAAAAAACCCTGACATAGCTCTAGCTGGTTTTGCTCCGTGGTTAGAGCTTCCATCTGCGAACTGAAGGGTCTGGATTCGATTCTGGTCAAGGGCAGGTGCTGCCGGCTAATTCCAGCAGGTCAAAAAATGCAAGAAGTTCATCAAAAGGTTGGTGAACTTAGAGGCTGCAGCAGGGCTGAATCATATTACCTGCTGCTGAAATAGCCGAAAGCATTTCCCCAAACCTGAAGATACACATGATTGCCTGCTGCCAGACAGCTGAGGGCATTTCCCCAAACCTGAAAGTCTGCATATATTATTGCCTGCTGCCAGACAGCTGAGGGCAGTTCCCTCAACCTGATAATTCTACTGTTTACCAAAACCTTACCTTTGATATGTCTATCTGCTTTGCTATAGGGCAAAAATGTGTGAATAAAAAGCCCTGTGTCATGAGATTCAGGGAGAACTTAGTTACTAAAGCTAAGCTCCCTGGCTCCCCCATGTATTCCAAATTTATATTTCATGTCTAGTCTCTTCATTAATTTACTTGCAGCCCTTCTCCAGATTCCTGAACCCTTCTAGATGCTGAGAAACAACCCTGCAGGCAGATATCTTGGTTGTGAGCTCGATCTCTGGCCCAGTTGGGGTGCATGTGGGAGGCAACCAATCAATGTGTCTCTCTCACAAAGATGTTTTCCCCCTCCCTTCCACTCTCTCTAAAAATCAATGGAAAAAATACCCTCGGATGAGGATTAACAAAAAAAAAAAACCACAAAAAACCCCCCAAAAAACACCCCTACTCCCCCCCCACACACACACCCCTTGACATATTTAAGGATCTTCAAATAAAATTAAAAATACTTTGAATACCATTATAAATGGCTGTATAATATTATAACATTAGCTAGTCTGCTCTTTATTTAAAATAATCTTTAGCCACGGTTCAATAATTCCATCCCAACTGCTACTGTTTTCTCTGTCCACAGTATCTTAGTGAGTATGACATCTGTCCTGATTTTGTCATAGTGACCTTTGTAAGTTAACATGATTGATGGGTAAATTTACTTCAGTAATAGGTATACTTAAACCCTTAACAGTCAGTTTTGTAAACATAAAGACATTTCTAACAGAATAATTTGTACCTTTAACCTCTCATTTAACCTAAAAAATGTATGAAAGGGGAAGTTAATGCAAATGTACAATCAATTACATAATGGCTCTGGCCTGGTAGTTCGGTTGGTTAGAGCATTGTCTCTACAGAAGGTTTTGGGTTCAATATTGGATCAGGACATGTACAATCATTAACCAATAAATGCATAAATAAGTGGAACAACAGATCGATGTTTCTTCCCCCCCATCTTCAAAATCAATAAAAAACACAGACCCAGCAGTAATCTTTTTCCATGTGACAATCAAAACATATTTATTTTAAGATATTGAAATTAGCCATTTATGACATTATTATTGTAATATACCATTTTTTGAACATTTAAATCTATACTGAAAGTAGACAATATAAATATCACCATCCTAAAAGGGTTCAAATATCCAGCAGAAAAAGAAATAGTTAATATAGCAGCAGTAACACAAAGTATACAAAAACCAATTATTTCTGAAAAGGCTAATAAAGGAATCTTGTTGGAAGTTCTGGCCTGTGCAATGAAAACAAGACCCAATAGTTTAGGATGTGTCTTCTGTCTTAATGAAGGAACAGAAAAGATGACCTCTTATAGCTCATTCACAACAAATTGTATTTTTAAGATTTTAACTTTTTCAGTTTCCTTGAAAACATCATTTCTATCTACCTTATTTATCATACTATCTAAGAGCAATTTCAGTAAGTACACTATTCTTAGATACAGCTCATGAACATTTAAGCTATTCCCATAAAGGATCTCATCAAAACTGGTAAACAAAGATAAAATCTACCTTAACCTAACTGAAATATTTTAGCCATCATTGAGATTTTACAACCATTTAAAAATGCTGAAAGCACATATAAAAGAAGAAATATATCATGTAGCCCTAGCTGGTTTGGCTCAGTGGATAGAGCATCAGCCTGCGGACTGAAGGGTCCCGGGTTCGATTCTAGTCGGGGGCACATGCCTGGGTTATGGGCTCGATCCCCAGCAGGGGGTGTGTGGGAGGCAGCCAATCAGTGATTCTCTCTCATCATTGGTGTTTCTCTCTCCCCCTTTCTCTTCCTCTCTGAAATCAATAAAAATATATTTAAAAAAAAAGAAATACATTGCTTATAAATTGTGACTGCCCTCAAACTTCCCCTAGGATTTAAAAATGAGATGTTTTTTATTCCATCATAATCTTAACTAACACACACACAAAGGGTAGAAGCAGGATGCTATTATAACAATACATTTAAGAGATAATGCTGGCTTGGACTAAAGTAATGTAAGTAAAGGTGGTGAAAGTGGGTGGATCCCGGGAATATTTTGAAGGTGGAGTCAACAAGATTTGCTGTAGGATTCAGTGTAGGGAATGAGAGAAAAGGAGGAGTAGGGATAATTCCTAGGTTTTGGGCCTGAGCTATTTGGATGCACTCAGTTGTAATTAATTGAGCTGAGGCAGGCTGCCGAGGAGCCAGATGGGGAAGGAAATTCAGGAGCTCAGTTTTGGATATCTTAAGTTCAAGATGACTGTCAAATGTTTCCAAGTGGAGTTAAGTAGGCAGTTGAAAATATGTATGATCATGAGTTCAGCAGAGAGGTCTGGATTGAAGATGTAAATTAATGAACATCCTCATAGGAATGTAGATTGAAAAGAGAAAAGATGTAAGAACTGAGCCCTGCACACACCAACTTTAAGAAGTTAGGGCATGTGAGGGGAATGTGACAAGGGAGTAGGCAGTGAGTTATGAAGAAAAAAGAAAGCAAGGGAAGGGACTTCAAGGAGAGAGTGAGCAACTGTATCAGAAGCTGTTAAGTCAGATGAGGACCAAACCATTTGGCCATGTGGAGGTCACTGCTGACCTAGAGCAAGGCAATTTCAATGAAGTGATTGGTGGCAAAGCCTAAATGGTATGGGTTTCAGAGTGACCCAAAAAAAAAAAGGATGTGGAGAAAGTTTGTCTGTAGGCTGTTCTTTTGTGGAGTTTTTGCTTTAAAGAATGAGAAAGAAATGGTAATGAGATGAAAAGTATAATAGAATGAGTTTTTGTTGCTGTTTTAAGATGGGAGAAATAATAGCATGTTTGAATGCTGACAAGAATGATCTGGCAGAGGGAAAACAGATGATGCTGGAAAGATGGGGAAAAATTGCTGGAGTATGGTTTTCAAGGTATGTAATTTAGACTCTAAAGGCACCCATTAAATATAATTGAAAAGAATCAATTAAAGAAAGAGGATCGATGTTTTACTAGTACTGCTAGATAATAAAATTGTAAAACAAAAATAAAAATGTTACTAATGTTAAAAAGGAAAATACTGATGTGTAAAAGAGGAAGTCTCCAAATTCATCCAATTCTATATGAAAAAGTAATACTTATCAAATGGAGTAATTGATAGTTTATATTTAGAAGTGAAAAGTCACAAAAATATGAACAAGTTGAACTGCATTAAAACTATACTCCCTTTACAACTAAAAATAAAATATCTGAAGAGAAGTATAATTAGATTGAGAAACAATATTTGCATCAAATATGACTTAAGGTTAACTTATTATGTAAGGTGTGCCAACAAGTAAATTACCAAGTAATTAAGAGAGAAATGGATAAAGTACATACAGACTATTTGCACCACGGGAGATATAATTAATAAATATTAGGACCAATATTAACCTTGTTAATAACTCAAATGCAAAAGAAACCAATGAGATCCATTATACTTAGTAAGAAAGTATAAAACAAGTCAAACTCCCCCATTTCTGGTTACACTGTGATAAAGGTATTACTCATGCATTGTTGGTGGCAATGTAAAATATTAATATCCTTTTGGAAAGCAATTTGTCAATTCATATCAATTGTCATAAAAGTATTCATAGCCTTTGACTCAGATATACTCCTCTAGGATATTTATCCTAAGGAAATATATAAAAAGAAAAAGTATATATAAATGATGTCCATTTTAGTATTATAACTACATTGAGGCATTACTTATAATGAAATATTAGAAATTATCTAAAAATAAAAATTAAAAAAATAGATGATTGGCTATGAAAATTATGAATACTGGCCTAGATCAAGTAGAAGATAAAAATAAGATTTCAGAGCAACACAGAAAGTGTTTACAGTATAAAAAATATTGAATAAAATTTTTTTTACCCTACTCTAATTAGGCAAAGAAATTGGAAGACAAAGGTAAATTGAAAGTCCGGCCAGTGTGGTTCAGCAGCTGAGCGTTGACTCAGGAATCAA